>NC_080681.1:80286690-80596702 GCF_030445035.2 Dasypus novemcinctus | reverse complement strand
GCGCCAAGCAGTAGAGCTCGTAGCGGAAACCCTTAATGTAGTTTAGCGAGTCAAGGATGACCACGTCGTGGCGACTCAGGCGCCGCTCTACAGCGGCTCGCAGGGCCCCTCGCAACGCCTTCTCACGGGCCGAGTCGCAGTACACTGTCGCGTCCTCTGCGCCCAGCACCGCCGCGTCGTTCACCACGTAAACCGCGCGGCCCTCGGCCGCCAAGGCCTCGCGCAGCTGCTCCGCGCGCCGGCTCTTGCCGCTGTACGGCAGTCCGCAAAATACCACGAGTGGCATTGTCCCAGGACTCGGCAGTGTTCGACCACGCCGCGGTAACTTCCAGGTTGTCGGCGTCTCCAGAATAAACCGGAAATGTAAACTGCACTTCCTGCTTCCCATGACTCTTACAGGACCTCTTGTTGCTATGGAAACAGGGGTTCTGCGCCAACTAGGCCCAGGTCTAGCTTCCTCAGGAGGAGATGCCGAGACTGGAAGGGCAGCCGGTTTTCATTTTGTGCCACAATTATTTATGTCAAATGTAATCTCCTTGCGGCCAAAGATTAAGCCCATCCATTTATTATTGGGGCTTTAATGAGCATTAAATATTGCAAAACAATCAGCATTATATTTACCATATAGAAGGCAATTGATAAAAGCTAGTCCCGTTCACTATTTATTACATCCAGTGGCTCTCAGTAAGTGTTTATTCAACAATCATTTCAATCATTCAACATTCCCATGGCTGGAGGTACAGAGGTGAGTATAAAGCAGTTCCTCTCTAAAATAACAAGGGTCTGAATATGGGAATAGTCAGTTGATTTTTATTAATACAATCAGAATAATAATGCTATACTGGATAGATGTAGGCTGGATTATAATAGTACAGAAGAGAGAAACAAACTGCCCTGAGAAATCGATGAAGAAATTACCTAGGAATAATCATTTGCTTTAGAACTCAGGAAACTATAGGAATTTTTCCCCTGGGTAGGGTTGTGAGATAAAACAGGGGATGCCCAGTTAAATTTGAATTTCAAATAACAAAAAAAAATTTTTTAATATGTGTTCCAAATATTGCAAGAGACATATTTATACTAATAATATTGCATAGGACACTGTTGTTGTTAATCTGAATTCAAATTTAACTGGTGTCCTTTAATTTTATTTGCTAAATTTGGCAACCCTCCCTCTGTGAAAGGGGTCAGACCCAGAGCCATGAAATTGTAGGACCTGTTCTAGGAAAGACAAGCTCTATAGTTTGGTAGATGCAGAAGTGTGCATCTGAGTGAATATGTATGTGTGTTTAAGGTAGAAGCACATATCTGGGGATGGAATAGGTCATTGTATCTCCCCAGTACAGTGTAATAGAGAACATTCAAGTCTTATCTCTGCCACTTCACTTACAAGCTATGTAACTATAGGCAAGTTATTTAACCTTTCTGTGACTCATCATCCTCTTCTGTAAAATGGTAATAGTTCTTACTTCATAGACCGTACCAACTTTATGGGTTTTTGTGTGGATTAAATGAGTTAATACATTTTAAGCGCTTAAACCAGTGCTTAGCACAGTGTAAGTACTCGGTACATGTTAATTATTATCATTACTACCAGGAGGAGTAGTATGGTACTACCTCGCATAATAATATAATAGATAAGGTAACATAAAATAATAACAAACACTATAGAGTAAGCACTGAGTAACTTTGTTGGACTGAATTGTATGACTCTATATTTTATAAATCTGTTATAAGCCAACATCCTGACAGCTCTGTGTACACAGAAAGAATATTCATGCAACTACCTTTTAAAGCCAATAAAGAAATTGCCTCCAGACCCATTTTCACTTAAAACACCCAAACAACTATGATTGGCACATTATAGAGTGGCAGCATAAAGGTTAAACATATGGCCATTGGACCAGTGGTTAGGGCGTCCGTCTACCACATGGGAGGTCCGCGGTTCAAACCCCGGGCCTCCTTGACCCGTGTGGAGCTGGCCATGCGCAGTGCTGATGCGCGCAAGGAGTGCCGTGCCACGCAAGGGTGTCCCCCGCGTGCGGGAGCCCCACGCGCAAGGAGTGCGCCCATGAGGAAAGCCGCCCAGCGTGAAAAGAAAGAGCAGCCTGCCCAGGAATGGCGCCGCCCACACTTCCCGTGCCGCTGACGACAACAGAAGCGGACAAAGAAACAAGACGCAGCCAATAGACACCAAGAACAGACAACCAGGGGAGGGGGGGAAATTAAATAAATAAATAAATCTTAAAAAAAAACACAAAAAAACATATGGCCATTGGAGATGTAAGGACATGGCTTTCGTTGATTCCCAACTTTTACCACTTATTATCCGGGTGATTGAGAGCAAATTATATTACTTACTGATACTAAGTTTCCTCCTCATAAAATGTTAATAAGTACTGCATTTTTTCCCCTTGTGTAATTTCACAGCACAAGGGGGACCAAGCCCACAGCCCCAGCCTGTCCCTGGCTCTGTGTATGCTCTTTGATCCCTACCCTGGCCTGGAGTGCCAGGATCACCTGTGGAGTATACAACTGTCTGTGATTATTATTAAGCATTATTTAGAGAATTAAATGAGACTTATTTAACTTAATTCATACAGTGCCTGTCACATTTTAAGTGCTCAAAAATGGTAGTTTTGTTGTTATTAAGAATACTATCATTATTGATCTTGAAACATGCCAGCATTTGCTTCTTTACCAGTCCTCAAGCCAAACATTGGACAGTGCTCTCTGTTTAACAGAAAGTTTGGGATTCCTGCAAGCTCTGTCACGAGGAAGGTAGCCAAAGCCCTCAGCGCACAAGACTTAGTATATGAATCTTCATTCATTTTTATTGTTGCCCTATAACTTTAATTTTCTTCTAAGAAATAGCCTGAAACAGAAAACCCCCTTACCTTATTGCAATATATGAATGCCAGAGCCTTCAGAGATAGAGCAAGAAATAAGGAGAAGAGTATAGGTTCACCTGATCTCACCAGCTGTGAGTACTCTATCTCCTTCAAATTTTCACTTTACTTTTCCCTCTCTTGTGGCATATATCAAAGTCTACCTTGGTCTTATTAGCATGGTATGCATGTCTTATTGTGAGAAATGGAGGGCTGAAACCATATCTTAGTTATCTTTGACTCTCCCACAACTTTGGCAAGGTATCTTACACACAGTAGATCTGATCTGAATATTTGCTAAGTGAATGAATTCTTATTAGAGACAGCCTGGTATTTGACAAAGACTCTCAATGAAATAGCCTTGAAACTTTGCAGATTTATGGTGAAACAGTGATTTAAGAACTTGACAATTTTAAGTCAATTGAAAAATGGCTTTTAAAAGCTTTTATGGGGGACGCGGACTTGGCCCAATAGATAGGGCATCCGTCTACCACATGGGAGGCCCGCGGTTCAAACCCTGGGCCTCCTTGACCCGTGTGGAGCTGGCCCATGCACAGTGCTGATGCACACAAGGAGTGCCTGTGGTGCAGGGGTGCACCCCTGCATAGGGGAAACCCAAGCGCAAGTAGTGTGCCCCATAAGGAGAGCCGCCCAGCGTGAAAGAAAGTGCAGCCTGCCCAAGAATGGTGCCACACACGGAGAGCTGACACAACAAGATGATGCAACAAAAACAAACACAGATTCCCATGCTGCTGACAACAACAGGAGCGGAGAAAGAAGAACACACAGCAAATGGACACAGAGAACAGACAACTGGGGGGGAAGGGGAGAGAAATAAATAAGAAATAAATCTTTAAAAAAAAACGCTTTTATGTGTTTAAAATCCAGGATTTTAAATACTTATTATACAAAGAGTCATTAACAGAGTTAGAGATCCTAGGAAGACCATGTCTCAGAAATTAAAGACCATCTGAAGGAATTAAGGGAACTAAAGGAAGAGAAGAAAAGCATCACTTCCTATGTCTTCATTTTAGCTTCATTCCTGTGGTCCATCTCTCAGAGACAGAGAGACAGAATTATGAGTATTTACCCTGTCAGATACCACAGCAGTTAACAGCTTCATTTCCAACCTTGAGGCATGGCTTATAGCACCAGGTTCCCAATCTTTAGTGGCTAGGAGAGAATAATGGATGTTGAGAGAAAACCATCCAAAATGTTAGCAAAGGAAGTCTCATATAGAGGTCACTCTTATCTAAAAGTCAAAAAGGCACAAAATAAATAAATAAATAAATAGGCATATATACAACATGGATAAGCCTTGACTACATCACATTGAGTGAAATAAGCCAGACACAAAAAGACAAATTTTGTATAGTTCCACTTATATCAAATACTTAGAATCAACAAATACATAGACATAGAAAGTAGATTATACATTACCAGGAGTTGGGGCAGGGGACAGGAATGGTGAGTTATTACTTAATGGGTACAGAGTTTCTGTTTAGGATGATGAAAAGTTTTTGGTAATGGATTGTGGTGATGGTACTACAATATTGTGAATGTAACTAATACTACTGAATAGTACATATGAAAGTGGTTGAAAGAGGAAATTTTGTGCTGTAAAAATTAAATAATTTTTTAAAGCCAAAGACATTTCATTTCATCCCATTATCAAGCCATTAGCAGAAACATCATTCCCATAACTTAGAAACTGTTTCTCAAAAAGCCTTCCCTACCCTGTTGTGCTTTTTCCTCCTCCTTTGTATAAATTGTTTGTGCACAGACTGAACCAACCAGTTCAGCTGGAGACTATTAAACAATATGATATATTGGTTGAGAATGCAGGTTCTGCAGCCAGAATACCTGTTTCTGAATCCTAGGTCTGCCACTTACCAGCTGTGTGATCTTGGGCAAGTTACTTAACTGCTCTGTGCCTTAGGTTTCTCATCTTCTAAAATGAAGGTAACAACTCAAAGAGTTGTGAAAATTAAATTAGATAATTCATATAAAAGGTTTAGATCAATGCCTGGTGTGTAGTAATCAGTTAATACATCTTGGCTAGTATTATTGCTGTTATCAGGCAACTTTTCAGTTCTTGCTTTGCCTTGGCATAACCCTTCACCTGAAATTAATGCTAAATCGATGGCTGGCAAGTATTTTACCCCCCATAAATGACCTCATACCTGGCAGCTGCTTCTCTCTTTCCGTCTTCTAATGTCCTCCAATGAATGTGATCTCCAAAACCTGGAGGGAAAGAAGCTTATAAGTATTTATATAATGAACAAAGGGCACAGACCCAAGAAATAAGTGTGGCATGCTCACAAGTGCCCACACACACACACACACACACACACACACAAGCCTTCCTCTATCAATAGCCTGGTGTTCAAAACCCAGTTCTACCACTTTCTAACTGTGTGGGACCTTGGACAGTCGTTTAAACTCCCAAGCCTCAGTTTTTGTGTCTGTAAAATGGGAATAATACCACCTAATTCACAGTTTTCATGGAGATTAAATTAAATAATGGTTGTGAAACACTTTGTAAACTATGACAGAGTATGCCATATCTGTCTTGTTCCCTCGTTTCCTCAGCATTTTGTGCAACACATGGCTATGTCTTGTTTCCTCAGCATTTACTATGACACTTGGCCACAGTAAATACACAAATACAGTAAATACACAAATACAAATACAGTAAGTACACAAATACAGAGTTAAAAGACAAAATTAAAATACTAGACAACAAATGCTTATAAGTAAGGAGGGGGTGACTAAAGTTAAAATGTTCTAAGGGCCTCTTACTGTTGGGAGCAGTCAAGATATTAATGTCAGGTTTTGTTAAGTATGTGAGATAAGAATTCTAGAGTAGAGTACCAACTTCCAAGTTAAAAAAGGACATAAAATAAAATAAGAAAATAAATAGGAACAAACAATACTCAAGCTCCAAAGAAAGGGCTAAAAAGGAGGAAAAAAAGCCTAGAAATTACAGTAGAAATAGAAATTGGGTGGGAGAAACAAAACCAGCTTTGTCAATAATCACAACAAAGTTAAGTGGACTAAACCTGCCAGTTAAAGTTAAAAGACAGAAATTGTCAGATTTGTTTTTTTTAATCTACCTCTATGATGTTTATGAGGACACACCTAAAAGAGAAGGATTTGCAAAAGTCAAAAGTAAAATGATTGAAAAATATATACCAGGCAAATACCAACCAAAAGAAAGTTAGGGAAGGAGATGGATGTGGCTCAACCAGTTGGGCTCCTGTCTATCATATAGGAGGCCCAGAGTTCAATGCCCAGGGCCTCCTGGTGAGGCAAGCTGGCCCACGCTCCAATATCGCCCCGCACGGGAATGCTGGCTAACACTGAGAGCTGGCTCAGCAAGATGACGCAACAAGAGATACACCTCTCTCCCACTCTCCCACCTAATGAGAATACAAGCAAAGACGAACACACAGAGAATGGACACAGAGAGCAGACAATGGGGGGAACAGGAGGAGAATAAATAAAAATCTTTAAAGAAAAAAAAGCAAGTTGGGGAAACTAGGTGAATATCAGGCAATATGAAATTTCTCCATAAAGCTGTGCTATTCAAAACCTAAGTGACGAAGCTTAGGATATAAGAGGTTACTACTAAGAGAGACTCTAAAGCAGTGCTGTACAACAGAACATCCTGAAATGAGGGAAACGTTCTTTATCTGCATTGTTCAATATGGTAGCTATCAGCCACATGTGCTTACTGAGCACTAGACATATGGCTAAAGTAACTGAGGTGCTGAATTTTAAGTTTTATTCAGTTCAAATTAATTTTAATTATAATTTAAATAGCTGCTTATGGCTAGTGCTCCTGTATCAGACACCATAACCCTGGAGATAAAGTAATCCAACCTTCTCATTTTACTGAGACATGGAAAAGAGAAGAGGCTAGCCAAGACTTAAAAGGAGGCTGAAACTGGAATTTAGGTCTGACTTCTAAATAGCATGATTTGCCAGCACCCTAATTCCTAAACTGTTCTTTTCCAGTAATCCTAAAAGTAAGTGCAATAATCCTAACAAAAACAGTCCATCGCAAGTATAAAATTCCTTTGAAAAAGTACATTTCCTTTAAAAAGTACATTGGAAAATCTTTATGACCTTGGATTTGGCAATGAATTCTTAGATATGATGTCAAAAGCATGAGAAACAAAAGCAGAAATAGATAAATTGGGTTTCACCAAATTTATCACTGTGCATCAAAGAACATTATTAAGAAAGTGAAAAGACAACTTACAGAATGGAGAAAGTCATTGCAAATCATATATCTGATAGGGCTTATTATTCAGAATATATAAAGAATTCCTACAACTCAACAACAAAAAGGCAAACAGCCCAATTAAAAACTGGGCAAAGAATCTGAATAGCCATTTCTCCAAAGAAGATATATAATGGCCAATAAACATTTAAAAAGATGTTCAGCATCATTAGTCATTGGGAAATGCAAATCAAAACCACAATGAGATACCACTTCACACTCACTAGGATGAATATAATCAAAAAGAGGAAAGTAAGTATTGGTGCATTGCTGGTGGAAATGTAAAATGGTGTAACTACTGTGGAAATGGCTTCATGGTTCCTCAAAAAATTTAACATAGAATCACCATATGACCCTAATTCGACTCCCTGGTATATACCTAAAACAACTGAAAACAGGGACTCAAACAGATATTTGTACACCAATTTTCATAGCAGTATTATTCACAATAGCCAAATGGTGGAAACCACTTAAGTGTCCATGAATAGATGAATGGATAAACGAAATGTGGAATACACATATATAATGAAATATTATTCAGCCATAAAAAAGGAATGAAGTTCTAATACATTCTACAACATGGATGAACCCTGAAAACATTATACTAAGTGAAATAAGATAGACATAAAGGACAAATATTTCACTTACATGAATATGCAAATTTATAGAGATAAAAGGTAGATCAGAGGTTACATGGATCTGAGGAAAGAGGGGACTGGAGTTATTGCTTAATGGGTACAAAGTTTCTGTTTGGGGTGATACAAAGTTTTAGACAGGGAGGGTGGTATGGTTGCACAGCATTATGAATGTACATAATGCCACTGAATTGTACATACAGAAATGGTTACAAATGGCAAACTTTATGGATATATATATATATAAAACCACAATTAAAAAAATTAAGTACATTGGAAGGCTCACCCTGATTAAAATGGCGTTGTGAGATGCTTCAGGGTTCCATCCCTCACAGAAGCTTTGAACAACCAGTAAGAACTGACAAAAACATCTTTCTGAAAGCTCCAGAAAACAATTATAAGGATTGCAGTAACAGCAAGTGCAGAATCAAGAAAAGGCTACTGAAAAGTAGTAGGATCTCCTGGGACTATGGATGGACCCTCAGTGGCTTGGGGGATCACTAGTCCTGGTTCCAGAGAGAGCAGAGTAACCTTTGCACACATACTGGGAGCAGGTATGTTTGGCCCAATCTCTCTCGTCGTGGTGGCCTGACAGACTGACCTGAGACACTAGTCACATCCTGAAGTTGACCTCTATGTAGAAGGCAGCTCATAGAGATCTCTTACAGAAACATAACCCTATGTGAGAGCCCAGCACACAACAGACACAGCAAATGTAAAACAACGAGGGGGTGGGGAGAAATAAATAAAATAAATCTTAAAAAAAAAAAAAGATTAAGTGCCATTGGAAACAATTGAGACAAGAAGGCAGTGGAAAGACATTTAAAGTGTTGAAATCTAAAAACTGCCAACCAAGAATTTTATATCCAGCAAAACTGTCTTTCAAAATGAGGAAGATATTAAGACATTTGCAGATAAACAAAAGCTGAGGAAAGTCATCACCACTAGACCAGCCCTACAAGCGATATTGAAGAGAGTTCTGCATGTTGAAGGGTAAAGATGATAGAAAATAGATGGAAGCCGCATAAAGAAATAAAGATCTCTGGTGAGGATAATGACAAGGATAAATATAAATGTCAGTACTATTGTATATTTGCTTCGTTAACTCCCTTTTTACTTCCTATAGGGTCTAAAAAGGCATATACATAAAATGAAGTGATAAATCAATGGTTCTGGACACATAATGTATAAACTTGTAATTTTGCACCCACAGAGAAAATACTGGACACTGTGCAAGCTCATACAGACAGGAATTAGAGTACAGTTTCCCAAGGGTGGGGGACAGAAAGAATTAGGAGTTAATGCAAAATGGATGCAAAGTTTCTGTTTGGGAAATAGGAAGGTTCTGGTAATAGAAGGTGGTAAGGGTACCACAACACAATAAATGCGAAAAATCCCCCTGAATGTTTTGCCTGGGAGTGGTTGAGATGGGAAAGTTTATGTTGCATATGTGTTCCCACAATAAAGAAATGAATAAGAATGAGCAACTAAAGAGATAAGGACAAGGCAATACATGACCCTGGACAGGCTCTAACAAGAGAGGATAGAAAGCTCAAAAGGACATTTTTGTGACATATTAAAAAACTGGAATATAGACTGTAAGCTTTCAATCGATGTTAAATTTCTTAAACTTGAAAACCGCACTAAAGGTAGATACACAATGAATATCCTTTTTCTCATCAAATGTATATGGCCGTAGTAAATGTTCAAGGAGCATGATGTGTACAATCTCAAGTGTTCAAAAAATGGATTGATAAATAGATAAGCACAGACAGACAGATATATAGATGGATAGATAAATGGATTGGTAACTGATAGCATGATATGGCAAGTGTGACAAAATATTAAAACTGGTGGATCTGTGTATGGGGGGTAGGAGTTGGGTAAGTATATATTTAAGCTCTGGGTATGGGGGACTGTGTTATTTTTGTAACTGTCCTGTAAGTTTGAAAGTAATAAAATAAAAAGTTTAAAAAAAATACATTGAAAGTTTTCATAATAGTAATAATCACCATCATTTCTTGAGTGGTGACTTCATGTAATAATTATAATATCATTATAACAATATTAATAATGACTTACATGGCATTTATTATGTACCAGCCACTGTTTTTCATGCTTTTACATGTATTACACTATTTAATCATTACAATAGGGAAGCGGACTTGGGCCAGTGGTTAGGGCGTCCGTCTACCACATGGGAGGTCCACGGTTCAAACCCTGGGCCTCCTTGACCCATGTGCACCTGGCCCACATGCAGTGCTGATGCACGCAAGGAGTGCCATGCCACGCAGGGGTGTCCTCGCGCAGGGGAGCCCCACGCGCAATGAGTGCGCTCAGTAAGGACAGCAGCCCAGTGCAAAAGAAAATGCAGCCAGCCCAGGAATGGTGCCGCACACACGGAGAACTGACACAACAAGATGATGCAACAAAAAGAAACACAGATTCCCAAGCCGTTGACAAAAACAGAAGCAGACAAAGAAGAAGACACAGCGAATAGACACAGAGAACAGACAACCCGGGGCGGGAGCGGGGAAGGGGAGAGAAATAAATAAATAAATAAATCCTTAAAAAAAAAAAAAGAACCATTACAATAACCTTATGAGGTAGAATCTCTTATACTCCCCATTTTACAGATAAGAAAATTAAAGTTAAAAGATTGTCCAAGGTTACACTGCTGATAAGTGGCAGAGCTGGAATTACAACTCCAGTGATGCGGTTGGTTCAAGAGACTGCTTGCACATCAACCACTCACTACATTGTACTGCCTCTTTAGCACAGATTAAATGAATAATGGAATGAAGGAATGCTACTTCAGGAAAAAAGAATGAGGCACTGACTTCAGATCAGGAAAGCCTGGGTCCTTTTGTTTTCTCCAAAAAGAACTTGGATAGGTAGAGTGTTTACCTTGTTTTAAAGTCATCCATTCTCCAGCACCACACACACTCACACCCATGCCAATGTGGAACATCTGGAGACAATCCAGTTTCCTAAAGTGTCAACTGTGCAACCATTCAATTTATGCCAGTTATCTGCCAAGTGAACTAAGAGCTCCCATGTCAGCAGCCACTTCCCTAAAATATTAATTTAAAAAGGAAAAAACAAAAAACACACAAAAAAGGAAAATCAATCTTTTCCAAACACAGCATTACATCAGAATTTAAGCACTTAATCCAAAAAATCGCTTTCCTGAGTACAAGCAGAAAATTTCTACTACCCCCTTCCAGCTGATGAAATCTAAATAACAAAAGGTCAAGTGTCAGAGTTGGCAGCCAATCCTCTAAAACAGAGTAGAACAACATAGCCTCTAAACTAAGTCTGACTGTAGTTGGAATCCTAGTTCAGCCATTTAACTATTTTTACAAATGCAAAACATGGCTAATGAAAATATCTATCCCATAGGGGTTGTGAATGTGAATAAGAACTGTATGAGAGGTAAATACAGCATACAAGTTAGTGCTAAATTTTTATTCCACAGACTTGACAAAGTCGCTTCAGGCAGGAAAGCACATGAACCATCCTCACTACCGAACACTGCCTGGACTATAGTAAATATACAGTAGATATTAGTCATTATACTTCTTCCCATAGGTGATGCATTCCAAATTTTTAGTACATGTAGAACAATGAAATTATTTTAGAACTCTAGAATGTATTAGCTTGAAGGGCTTTTCGTTCAACTCTCTCATTTAATAAATGGTCACCAAGGAAGGCCACAGCTGGATAAACTGCCTGACTTTAAAATCCAGACTTCCTAACTCCTAGCTAGTGCACACTCTGTGCCACTGTACTTTCTCTTCTTAATGAGAGTTAGGTCATTCAGTCTCTCTTCTCTGCACACCACCAGGACACATTCTGGAAAGAGCAAGAGCTACTTAAACATTTTCAGTAACCACTACTTCAGGCAGCACATTTGGAGGGGGGGAATAAGGGTGGGCCACAATTTATTTCCCAAGAATGCATATCCAAGAGGTACATAAAACAAAAGTTTGAAATATTAATTCCTTTCAGGAATTATATATTCTTCCGTAAGAGGAAATAAATTAATTAACATTTACTGAATTCTAAGTGTGTAACACAAGATTAAGTGATCACAACACAGCTCCCATACCTCATATTCCCCCCATGTGCTCCTGCAGTACACATTGTTTCTTCCCTGATAGCACATAGCACACTGACATGCAATTGCCAGATTGTAAACTGCAAAAGGACAGGAATTGCAATTATCATGTTTACTATTCATTTCTTCTTTCAAGAAATATTCCTGAGCGTGAGTGAACAAGATGCAAATGCTCAGGCTCTCTGTGGCAGAGGTTACTTTCCAAAGATGGTTGAGATTATCTCCCATTCCATATAGCTCCTCTTGCAATGTGACTCGACACTTTTCCCACTGAGTGTGTGTGTGTGTGGGGGAGGGTATGTTCCTTCCTCTTGAACCTTTCCCAACAGCAGAAGTGATGCTATATAACTACGATACATACTAGATGATAAGAACAATAAACAAAACAAACATGCATTTATACCTTGATCTTGAAACAGGCTTGGAATTCAGCTGCCATACTGTGAGGAAGCCCAAACAAGTCCATGCATAAAGACCACATGGAGAAGCAGCCAGCTCAGCTAAAGCCCCAACCATCATGGAACAGAGATAAACTTTCCCCACTGTACCTTGAAGATAATAAAATGATTTCCTTATGCCACTAAATCTTGGAGTGGTTTCTTATGCAGCTATGCTAACTGGAACAACTACATGGAGATTAAAGTTTAATAAGGAATAAAGATATTGAATACATGACTCCAAGTTTTTGTCAACACCTAACATAGGTAGTTATTAATATGCCCATTTTGCAGATAAGGCACTAAGGCATTGAGAGGTTAAGCAACTTGCCAAAGGCCACTCAGGTGATCAGGGGTAGAACAAATTTAAACTCAGATCTAAACCAGCACACGTAACACTGTACTCATTTCCCTCCGTACTGAAAAACTCAGGGAGAGTCCTTATAATTTTACATATCATTGTTTAAAAATGGGATTTTCAGTATTTAAAACATTCTGGCCTAATATTTAGTACTCATCATGCAGTATCATTGCTGAGATGGAAACCTGTGCATCATTTTCTCAGAGAAGCATACCCTGACCTTCCTAGCTCAAATAATGCCAGCTCCCCCATCCTCCTGAGCCCTTTTACTCCATCGGTTTCATTTTCTTTCCAGCACTTATCCCTAGCTGAACTTATCTTATTTATTAATTTGTTCGTATGCCTACTTCCTGTCTTCCCAACTTGAATATAACTTCCATGAGAGCAGGGACCTTGTGTGTCCTTATCCTCAGTGCCTAGGACAATGCTTAGAATACAGATGCTCAAAAAATACAGAATGAAGGAGTAACTGCATTCAGGAACACTGAATGCCCACCCTTATCTCATCATCACCCAACAGGGTGGATAAGAGAACATAGAATTAGAAACAGCGGTAGGGACTGTAGCAGAGTCACTTCATACAGTAAGGTCAAAGGTCAATTATCAACTAAGAAAAAACTAATGAGGACAAAGGTGATAAAGCTTAGAAGATACAGATAAGGGAGGGAGGGAGCGAGGGAGCTGCAAAGCAAAATGGTCACACCTTCTGCCCTCAATTCACAGCCACTGTCCCCTCACGCCTAAAAAGAAGAAAACAAAAATCAGTTTCTTTAGGCTCACTGGCTGAGTCAAACAAATTGTTGGTAACTATCTAACCTAGGACCCTCTACTCTTCACCTGGCCCTTCCTTACTCAACAGACAAACCTCCCTGGGATACTGGTGCTGTCCTCACAGGGCAAGAAGGAAGCAGTGACCTTCCTCTTCGCGAAGAGGTGAGGGGGAATCTTCAGGCAGGGGTTTCAGCATCAGTAGGTCCCCAACGGCTCTATTTCTCCCAGGGGGAAAGGTGACACTTCCTGAGGGCCTACCAAGTGCTGGGCTCTTAAACATACTTTTCCTGATTTAAGGACCACTCCTTCCGTCAACCCAAGAATTTAGGGAGGTCTCAAGTACAACTTCTCCATCTCAGCATCCCCTCACCCCGCTAACTTCCTACCACAAGAAAGCTTCCTCAAACTCTTGGAGGGTTCGGGACGATAAAAAGAAATCTGGCATAGCCTAAGAGACAGAACGGGTAGGGGGCAGCTGTAGGGCCCAGGATCAGTAAACAGTAAGATAAGAACGCATTCTGACCCTTTCCAAGCCCAATATGTCCATCAGCGGAGGTGGCGAAGAACAGGAAACTGAAGCCCAGCGCGATACGCAAACAGGTGGACCCGAGACGAGACCGCAGCTCCATAGTGGTAGGTACACCGGACCACCCCGCGGAGCCGACGCACTGTCGGAGTCCCAGCAGAAGGTCCGCGCTATCCTCCAAGCGTGGTCAACCCAACCCCTCGCGTCCCCAGAATTTTTCTTTTTTTTCCAAGCCCTGAAGGAAGTGATGTTAGACGGATGTGGGTGGTGCCTCCAGGGTCCCGTTTGGGATGGAGTGAGTTTAAAGGTGCAGATCACGTAGGAAGGGAACAATGAGGGAACTGCCCTTGAGCTCCAGTTGCTTCTCCCAGATTCTGGATGTCCAGGTCCGGGGACAGAGACGGAAAAAGTGAACCACCGTAGTGAAGGGAGCTCTGGAGAACCGTTGCTAGTTCCGCCCGCCAACCAGGCTAGCCCCTCCCCCCAAGAACCGCTGCACTTAATATTCAAAACGCAAATCGTTGGTCAGTGAGGTCAGCCGCTCCCAAAGGTGGGCGGGTTGCCATTGGCCTTCAGCCCTCCTATTCCTTCTTCAAATAATCCGGACTGCCGGATTTCAGTTTCCGAAGAGGACTGGTAAACCTGTTCTGCGGTTCTTGGTCTCGTGCCTTGCAGGAACGCCTCTCCCTGTTGGAGAAGCGCTGGATCTTATTTATTCTTCCTTGCAATCCCAATTCTTCCTCTTGGGGATGATGCAATCAACTAATGCAAGCTCCGAGAAAATCAAACTTGAGATTTATTGCAAAACTGACCTAGGAGGAGCTAGGGAACCAGGACATAAATCACTGCAGATATTAAAGTGTAAAGCTGCTTCTGGCTAATCCATTTGTTTTATTGTTTTTAAAACTCTTTGTGGGTTGAGTATTTCTTCCCAGTTTATTTCTCCCTGCTGCATAACAAACATAAAAATTTCCCATCTCTTCTCCTGGCACTAGGTGAATCGCAACAGTATGTTCTTAATGCACAACGAAAGACAGCTCAACAAAAGTACACACGCAAACAACACACACCGCCTTTTTATTAGGCTCTCCACAAATTATAGGTACGGACACAATGGAACGCACGGGAGACTGCAAACTCCAGGATGCAGCGCGGCCACCTGCACCTGCCGCCGTTCTATTGGGAGGCGTGAGGCAGGCTGGACTTTGTAGTTCCATAGGCGCTCCAGGGATAGGCGGCTCTGGCGAGGGAGAGGCGGAGCCGGCTTTGTCACGTGAATCCCACTCCCGCCGCCGCGGCTGCCGTTGTCTTTCTCTGTCTCCGCTGAGGCAGCCATCTTGCTCTTGCCGCGTGCTGGTGTTGGAGGACCCTTCCTGCTTCAGGTGAGACCCCCGGCAGTCCCGCCACTCCACGGACATAGGCCGCTGCGCACGGTCTCCCCCCGCCCTCGTTTGCCGACACCCGCCAATCGCTTGGGCTGCCACTTCCGCCGTGGCGCGCCGAGTGGGGGCGGAGGCGGACGGCTTGGCCTGTCGGTTACCGGCGGCGCAGCTGGGGGTCGGCACCTGAGGGAAGGTCCCCAGCACCACTGACCGTGTGGGGGCAAGCGGGCCTGCGCTGTTGCCTTCCGGACCCAGCCCCAGCAGGCGGGTGGTCCCCTCCTCTGTCCCGTTACTCCTCATTATTCACAACAATGCCGTGGGCGTTAGGCAGCCTACCTGTTGTCATCTCATTTAGTCCTCTCAATGAGGTGGTTGAGATCATTCCAGTCAGCGGGGAAACTGAGGTTAGCGCCCTCCTCCCGTGCCCAAGCACTTGAGACTGAACTCCATAACAGCACTGTCCGCCTTGTAATCGCAGTTTTTGTGTACAAGTCAGTTCCCTTCTGTGAGACAGCACCATGCCCATCTTAAAGCCCCATCACACTATCTAAAGCATAATAGGCTCTCGGGAAACTGGTGACTGACCCATAGGCCCAGTGTCACACAGCTAGTGAATGGCGGTTTCAACTTCCGTTCCCACGTTCTTTTCTCTCTAGTATAGCTGTCTCCTCGGGAGTGGTAACAATAGTTACCAGTTATCGAGTATCTGCTGTAAGCCATACACTGTTCTAGATAGTTTAACCTTTAACTCTTAAAACAACTCCGATTATACGTTTCAAAGAGAGGAGGAAAACAAGTTCAAAAAAGTAAAAACTCTCCAAAGCCCTAAGTAATAGAACTGTGGTTCTTTTGATACCAAACCTATGCCTGTCTTAAAGAAACCCCAAATAATAAAAAGTGGGAACTAAAGTTGAAATTTATTATTTCTCTGTAAGTATGATGTACATGAAGGTGCCTACTACAATGCTTGGCACTTTGGCACTCAGTAAATATTGATTATAATCTCATAAGTCACACCCTTTCTTGAGTCCTGTGGGAGAGAACTAAAAGGCCTTGGATCACCAAGGAAGAACTCACAAATTACATGGCCTTAAGGAACTGCTTCTCCCTTTTGTGCCTAGGAGATGACCAACATTCAGAGTCCTTCTTTATATATGTGAATTTGGGAGCCGGTGACCTGTTTTATTTGTGTATAATGTATACCCTGCTTCTGCCAGAAGATGTTTGTGATGTCTTCACAAGTAGGACAGGAATGATAGGTACAATAAAATAAAGGTTGATTGAGGAATAGGGAATTAAACCAGTCTTCAAGGTCTATTCCAGATTCTGAAGTTGATATTTCTTTTCATAGACTGTGTACAGTCCTCTTTCCTACTTGAATTCCACACACCCAAACCTGGTTGTAAACAAATGACTGCTATTCTTCCTCTACCCTCTTCCAACCTCTCCCAAATGCTTTTACCCTGAGATACTTCTTTAGAATGTTTTCTCAATTCTGTTGTCCTGACTGCATGGAATGGAATCTGTCCTTTCATCTACACAATGATTTAAAGAGCTAATTTTGTTCTTGTTTTTGTTTCAAACGAGTCAGGACTCTTTGTCTTGACCTCCCAACGTCCATCTCTTCTCTTGGGGATTGTTACTTCAAAATGTAGAAGAGTCTCGAACGGTTTACCTTGTGACTAATTCTAATATTTTTACTTAGCTCCCGTTTTGCAAGGAATTCCTTAGGCTCTTTGTTATTTTACTATACCTTCACAACCTCATTCCTTTGAGAACAGTGACTATTGGTCCTTTTCTGTGGATATTTGAGTGTAGAGATGGGATTTATATCAGCATATTTAAGTCTGGCAGAACTGAGATTGGCACACACCTAAGACTTCTGGTTTTGTACTCTAATCACACTTCCTCCTATAGAGTGGTTTTTTTTTTTTTTTTTTTTTTTTTGCTGCTTGAGCATTGTGATATAATGCTGAGCAAAGATTAAGGAACCAAAGTCTAAATGTTTTTTGAAAACTGAACTTTATTTGACCTAAAAGCAGAAATATATGCAGGTTAGTACTTAGATACAGTGTCAGTACAAAATGGTTAGTAATTGTATAAGCTTTTATCTCGTCTGTCTTTCAATTGAAGAAAACATTATCTTTTTCTTCTGAGCAATGATTATAAAGGAGCTAAGAATTGGTCAAAGAAGGTGTGATAGCAACTTAGACCATTAGTTCCTCCCTCTGCATTTCAGTGATGTTCTATTGATTCGCACAAGTAAAACAAGACTTTCAACATTGACTTTTATTTCTTTATGTAGTGTGAAATGTTATGACCCATTATAAACTTAAAAACCTTTTTTTCCTAAATTTAATCACTGACCAGATTAAGACTCATGACTATAAATGCTTTTAGAATTTTCGAAATCAAGATAAGTTTTAAAAGCTTATTTTAAGACTCTCCCCTCCCCCCAAATTTTTATATTACTATAATGAAGCATTTTACCCTGTGTCTGAGAGTATACTGGCAAGTATGACTACTGTATTAGTGCAAGATACTGCATGAACTCTGTGGAGAATGCTGTAGAAGCACTGTCTGGAAGTCTAGTTCTGCTTCCCTATTATTAACACACCATCTGACCTTGATAGAGGACTTAACTACCTCTTGACAGCTAGATAGCCTATTACTGAATTTCTGCTTTGTCAGTTGATTTTATGTGTGTGTGTGTGTGTTTTGTTTATGGTTTGTAAGAAATACAAAATGTGATTTGGGAGAAAAAAGTCTTCCTGAAGGTTTTGTTAATGGCATTTGGTAACCACTCTCTGCTGTAAAAATCTTTGGGGGAAAAGTTGGCTTGCATATAGAGATTTCATAATTAGTTAGGTTTGACTGAATGCCAAAGTATTAATCATGTTTTTAAGGAGAGGGTTTCAAATAGGTGATTTTGAATCTCATTTTTTATTTGTGTGTGTGTTTCTCTTGTGGTATTATTTAAATTTGGTCGTTTTTATATCTAGTTTATGAAGATAGAAAAAGCTTTATTAAGAATATAGATAGTATTAATATGATCATGGCGGTGATACATATTGCAAGCTCAGTGAACCAGAAGGTACTATTCTCATAAACATTTCTTTTATCTTGGTAAAACAGTGACTTTAACATCTATTTTTCCCCCCCTAGATTTACCAACAGCATGAATCAAGAAAAGTTAGCCAAACTTCAGGCTCAGGTCCGGATAGGGGGCAAGGTGAGTGTGGCATAAGAAAAATTGATAGGAGAATGTATGATTATCAGATAGCATTATTATTTTGGACTTGTGGTCATTAAAAATCTACAATATTTTCAATAATCAAGATCAAACCACATTCCAATTTGAAAATAACTTGTCTAGGTCTAAAATAGGTAACTAGAAGACTCTTCTCTCTGATCGTGAAATGGAAATAGCCACCTTTGTTTGATTTCTAACTTACCTCCTGGCTATACATGGCATGAACATGTTACCCAACCTCATTTAATCTCTGTTTTCTTATCTGTAAAATGGAAATAATGCTGCATAGGATACTTCTAAAGCGCTTAACATGGTATCTAGGAAAGTGGATGCTTAATAAAGAATAGCTATTATGTTAGACTCACCTGCAGGACATGCCAGAAGTCAGGGATACTTCATCTTAACTGGATGTGTATATTCATCATGCTTTTACTGCAGCAGATAGGTTTACAGGAGATTTAGATATTGGAGGTGCTCAAGCTAGTTGTACATTTTGTTCATTTCTAGGTTTTCCAGTTTACTGCCTATTCCATGTTGATGAATGCATTGAAACCTCATGAACTTTCTTATTCCATGAACTGTAAAGGCTAAGGAAGAGCTAGTTCAGAGTACCAAATACTCTATTTCCTTCACCTTTGACCCTAGGATCTAGAACAGGGGTTCTTAACCTTTTTTGTTCCATGGACCCCTTTGCCAGTCAGGTGAAAACCCATGGACCTCTTACTAAGCCCACACTATACTGTATATTACTTTTTTTTTTTTAAGATTTATTATTTATTTCTCTCCCCTTCCCCGCCCCTTCATCCCAGTTGTCTGTTCTCTGTGTCCATTCGCTGTGTGTTCTTCTGTGTCTGCTTGTATTCTTGTCAGCAGCGCCCAGGAATCTGTGTCTTTTTGTTGCATCATCTTGTTGCGTCAGCTCTCCGTGTGTGCGGTGCCACTCCTGGGCAGGCTGCACTTTTTCACACTGGGCAGCTCTCTTTATGGGGCACAGTCCTTGCGCGTGGGGCTCCCCTACACGGGGGACACCCCTGTGACATGGCACTTCTTGCACACATCAGCACTGCACATGGGCCAGCTCATCACATGGGTCAGGGGTTTGAACCCTGGACCTCCCATGTAGTAGGCGGACGCCCTATCTGTTGAGCCAAATTCACTTCCCTGTGTATTACTTAATAAATATATCACACCCGTGCCAACATGTCCCCACAAGAATAATGTTTTTTAAAATTTCAATTCAAGCTCACAGACACCTTGCTAAGAACCCCTGATCTAGAAGAATATTCTCCCTTTACCTCTGCCCAATACAATATTTGCAAAAGGGAAAGGGAGAACAGTTCTTACCTCAGACCTGGTGAGAAGGGTAGGTAAGACACTACTTTGTGTAGCAGCCCCACTATTTCATTTACTTTGATGACAGAGTTCCTGGGAGGAAGGGTTGGGCAAGGGAAGAAGTGACTAGTACATTCTATTTCTTTCATAGTGATACAGTTATATGACTCTGGAGTCATATTAGCACACTCATGTAACCAAAGTAGCCACAGTGTAGCATCAAGTGTAATGTAATGTGCCAGTGTAAAAACTAGAGATGTTCAGGAACCACAGAATATACCTGAAAGAGCTTCATGCTGTACATCACTTACATATTTTAAATTAAGTAGTTGGTACATTTATTAATTTAAACTGTTTATTGAACACCTCCTATGTGCCAAGCACAATTTAAGGTCTCCTGCTGTTAAGGATTTCACACCTTAGCTTAGAAGAGAGACATGCTCACAATTACAATACAGAATAATAAGTGCTATAATTAAGGAGGTATATGATGTTTGTGCCTAGCTGAGAAGAAAAGTTATCGCTAAGGTGAGATGTGAAAGATAAACAAGAATTTATCTCTAGGCATGCAGGTAGGAGGTAAGGTGAAAAGGGATTGTCATTTGCACACAGAGACACATAGGGTGCTGAGATAACATGATGCTTAGTTAGAATGACTTGCTTTAGTTTGGTACAGCTAGAGTTTAGAGTATATGATAGGTAGAGAGTGGTAGGAAATTAAACTGGATCAGGTAATTTGGGGTTAGGTCATGGAAATCTTAAGGAGTTTGGATTTTATCCTAAAGACAATGGGGGTCTGTTGAAGGGTTTTAAGAAGTGAAATGGAGTCATTTTAGAAAGGTAACTGCTAGCATTGTGGAAAATGGAATGAAATAAAAGTTTGGTGAGAAGTGGATGTGACTCAATTGCTAGAGCATCCGCCTACCATATAGGAGGTCCAAGGTTCAATCCCAGGGCCTCATGGCCCATGTGGTGAGCTTGCCCACGCGCAGTGCTGCCCTGTGCAAGGAGTGCCATGCCACGCAGGGGTGTCTCCCACATAGGGGGCCTCTATGCAAAGGAGCGTGCCCTGCAAGGAGAGCTGCCTTGCGCAAAGAAAGTACAGTCCACCCAGGAGTGGCGCTGCACATACGGGGAGCTGACACAGCAAGATGACACAACAAGAAGAGACACAGACTCCCGGTGCCAGCAAACATGCAAGTGGACACAGAACATACAGCGATGGACACAGCACACAACGGGAGGTGTGGGGGAAAAGGGAGAGAAATAAATAAATCTTTTTTTTTTTAAAGTTTGGAATAAAGAAGAATAATCAGACTATTGCTCTATTGTGTAGAACACATGTTTAAGGGTTGGAATTGACATGACTCAATGGCGATGAGATGTAGGGGAATAAAAGGGAGAGAGAGGAGTCTGGGATAACCCCCAGATTTCTGACTTTAGAGACTGGATATATGGTGGTGCTACCCAGCTATAAACTTAGGAAATATAGGAAGAATATGGACTGATATGCTTTTAGACATGTTGAATTTGAAGTGCCCAAGGATCACATGAGTTGAGGTATCTAGCAAGCAATTGAGCTCTCCTTAATCAGGAACACTTCACAAATAAATAACCTTCTGTGGAAATAGACACTGCTAGTACACCCTTCAGCAGCTGTGTGATGCCACATCCTCAGCTGCCAGGGCAGCTACTCACAGAGCTTTCCTCCACTCCCACAGAGTAGCTGAGATGGAATCTACTGCCTTTCCTCTGTAAGACTGATTTCTTGAGTACATCCTGTGGGAGTTAACTTAAGAGATTGAAACCTCTCTTTCCCCTTGTTCCTACTACATCTCAGAAAGATTTAGTCTTCGAGGCTTAGGCTGCTTTCGGTAGTATTTCAACTTTGTTTTAAGGTACATATTTGTGAATTGGCCCAGGAACTTAATCCATTATTTTAAATAATATTTCAATGGGCAAAATACAATTAGAGAAATACCACTTTAGAAATTAATGTTTTCTGTCTCACTCAATAGTATAGTTTTCCACCTATTTGTTCAGGCCAAAATTCTAAACTTCATCCCAGAGTCGTCTTTTCCTCATGTCCCACATCCAATCCATCAGCAATTCCTGTTGGTGCTTCTCAGAATCTGACCACTCACCATTTCCACTGTACAACCCTCATCTCTTGCCAGGTCTGCTACAGTAGCCTGCTGACTAGTCTCGTTATAGTCTATTTTCCACACAGCAACCATAGTCATCTTTTAAAACCATAACTTTAGAACAAGTCGCTCCCATGCCTAAAATCTTCTAAAGACTACCTATTGCAGTTGGAACAAAATCCAACTCCTGCCCATGCTTTCTAGGTCTACATAATCTGGCCCCTGCCTGTCTCTCTGATTTCATTTTCCTTCTCCTTTCCCCTTATTCCCTCACTCTAGCCATGCTGGCCTGCTTTTTTCTCTAAAAACAGTAAGTTCACTGTTGTTTCCTTCTGCTTGGGTCACTCTTCCCCTCGATCTTGCCATAAGTCTCAACTCATCTGTTACCTCTTCAGAGGGCCCTTCCCTGAACATTCTAATAAATTAGTGCTTCACCCCCACCCAGTCACTCTTATCTCTGTGTTCTCCTTTTTTCTTAATAGCCTTTATCCTGTTTGAAATTTTCTAATTTGTTTATATATTTACTGACCTCCTCCTCACAGTAATATATGCTCCTTAAAGCAAGAACTGATCTTTTCCATTCCTGGATTCTCAGACTCTAGAACATTCACACAGTAGGCATTTATATGATTCTTAATTATGTCATAATCCCCAAAATTTAAGATTATCTTTAAGACTTTAGGGATTGGTAATGTAAGGAAGTATTCCTTATAATGTTTGAAAATTATTATAAAGCACCCTAAATCATCCTGAAGTTATGAATTATTTTTTATTAACAGGCAATATTTTGAAACAATTTAGTGCTGAAATGATAAAGGCTAGATATTAGGTAAGAACTGGCTAGAATTGCCCTTCAGAAATCTGGGTGGCTGACAATAACGAGTCTGAACAGTCTTATTAACCAATACTATTTAGACAGTAGTTCCTTATGTGAATTGTAGTTAGATTGCTGTGGTGAATAGGAAGATGAGTGATTGCAGTTGCTAGATGCTAGATATACTAACACTTTGGTTTGGTTATTTTTCAGGGTACAGCTCGCAGAAAGAAGAAGGTGGTACACAGAACAGCTACAGCTGATGACAAAAAGCTTCAGAGTTCTCTTAAAAAACTGGCTGTGAATAATATAGCTGGTATCGAAGAGGTATGATCACTTTGTAAATTGTTAAATTATATGGGCAAATAGTACATTCACAAATAACTGTCTAGACTTTTCAAATATAAGCTTAGAGCCATCTTTGATATTGTCATTCAGATGTTTTCAAAGGACTGTGACTGTTGAATTAACTCTTTGTGTAAAATTGAATGCTTGTCCAGAGGGTTTTAATAGACAGTTAAAGATTCTCTTCACACATTTCAGATTTCAAGGTATTTGTATAGGTGAAAATTTGTGGAACTGCTCTTGAACTTTGATGTAAAAGCAGATTTTTTTTTTCTAATAACATAGAAATGAAACCCAAAGTTTTTTCAGATCAGTTTCATTTTTCTCCTGTGGGCACCTTTCCACTCTGCAAACTTCCTTTAAATATCACCAGCCAAGAGGCTCTAGCACAGCTTAACTAGAGTTGGATTTCTTATTAGACTTTCAAATATTGGCTAACATTTTTCTTTTTTTAAAAAATCAGCAGTTTATTGTGTCTTGATGGTTCCACTGTTGCTCAGATATGAGGTCAAAGATTGATATTATCTCAAAAGATAATCAAGGAAAATTATAACCAAATCACCTGCTTGTGAGTGATCTTTTACTATCTAGATCTCTGTTTGTTGATTCAATGTCATTTCTGATAATAACCAATGTTTATATTTTCCCTGCCATAAGTAAAAGCTTATTATGTCATTTACTATGAATGATACCACCTCAGAATTTTAAAAGATTATTAATGCACATGTGCTCCAAAACATGAATCAGAAATAGTGTGGAGATGGGGTTTGCTAATAAAGAAATAGAATACTAAAGAAAATGCAGTGAAATGTCCGTGATGCATATTCCTTCTCAGATGAGAGAGCTGAGACTTAGAGAGTTAGGTACCTGCCCAAGATCACATAGCTAATAAGTGCTGGATTGCAGATCTGAACTAAGGTGTATACACAGTTAATTAATTTATACTGCTTTTGGTCTTCTCAGTTATACTTTATTATACCCACTCTTAGTCTTTCCTTCTGCCCCGCCCCCTCCCCTGTCTAACACTCCAGAAAGACAGACATACCTACTTTTCATCCTATATTATGAGCACCTGCCATACAGTATTCATTGTTTCTGCCATTAGGGATATAAGAAATCTCCACCAGTATTTCCAAGGACATTGCTGCTGCTCTTCTTTACATCTTAATGTGGGTGTTATTTCCTTCCAGGATCCTTCTTGGTGACACACATATACATTTGGGTAAAGAAGGGTTAGGTGTAGTTCCTCTGTGCCTCCACAATGCCCTGTATTTACTTTTTTTTTTTTTTTAATCTTACAGTGGTAACATATATATAACATAAAATTCTCCTTTTTAACCATTTTAAAGTATACAATTCAGAGCTATTATCGTATTTGCTTTTATTATAGCACTTATTAAACTCTACTGTGAATTCCTGTTTGTTGGTATTGCCAATGTAATTCTAACTTTTTGAGAATTCATAGCCCCCAAAACCACACAGAATTAATGGTACACATAATAGGTGCATGCTCACTCTTGCATGTACTCCCTCTCTATATATACACACACATGCACATCTATATACATATATCTGTATATATGTATGTAATTTCTCTTGTCTTCCACCATTGTAGACTAATTGTAGAGAGAAAATATGCATAAAGATAATTAACAATGCAAAATAACCACTATAAAATTTCTAATACTTGAACCCATACCAAGAGTTTTCCTTTTTTCCTTCTTGCCCTCTTTCTAAACTTTATTTTTTGAGAGTCAAGTTATATACTATATTTTATATAGCCTTTGCAGATCTTAAATGTTATTTAGGAACATGTAGTATATTGTT
Source organism: Dasypus novemcinctus (assembly GCF_030445035.2). Lineage (NCBI taxonomy): Eukaryota > Metazoa > Chordata > Mammalia > Cingulata > Dasypodidae > Dasypus > Dasypus novemcinctus. The sequence continues at coordinate 80,571,579 of NC_080681.1, read as the reverse complement.
ATAACCTGATTTGCTCAAACATTGTGTTTTGTGTTATATTTAAAGTATAATTTATTTTGACAGTATTTTTTTAGGAAAATGACAAGACATTACATTCTTGGTTTAAAAAATTACTGCATTAAATATGTACACGAAAACATGTATATAGTTTTCAGAAACACTATGCAAAAAATATCTGTCTTAGAATAGAAGAAACATGTTCATTCAGTTTTGTTATTTAATTTTACTTAGGGATGTTTGAAACTTTTTACAAAGTGCTGAACTCTGAAGAATCGACTATATTTTGGGGTTTTGGCAGTTTAAGAAAACCAGATAAAAACTTGAAAAGAGAAGACACCGTAGCTTTTGTTGCAAAACAAAAAAGCATTGCTTTACTTTTAGACCTTCAAAATGGCAAACAAGTAGAAAGTACTCACTTTGGGGTTGGGGAGCAGGGAGATCAGTGGCAGGTTTCAAAAATTCATCGACTATACCTTTGCCAAGTAAAATTCTCATCTCTCTTTCTAGACTATCAGTATTAGTGATTTTTTCCCCCTCCTAATAAGAAACAAATTGTTTATATTAAGAGAAGCTTCTCTGATCTTTTATATGTATCATTAATTTGTTGACTTGGGGTAGTCAATTATAATCTCATATATAGATTTCTTCTATATGATACTGAAGACAGAGAAATCCAAAGCTATCAAGAAGTAAGGGAAGAAAGGGCATCAGAGAATGTTTTATATAAAGGCCAAGTAAAGTAACCAGAATGTGGGAAGGGATTCCTAGGCAAACTCCCAGAGTACAATCCAGAACCAAATTTCAGAAAATGTTTTATGCTCTGTGACATTTGAAAATATTTGATGAGCTTCTTATTTAGTAATCTAGAATGTAGTAACTGTGCTGTCACTTTTCTTCCCCTGATAATACGAGTCTGTTGACTGTAGGACCTATTCTATTTCTCAGGGACAGTTGATTTTATCAGATTTATTTGGTAAGAAAGCAAGATAGCAGTCTCTGATTCAGATGCCCTAATTGTTCACATTGTCTCATAGAGTTTTACTTTATATTCAGAGGACAACTTCTTTCTTAACTAGTGTTTAATTCTCTCTGAGACCTTCCCTATCTTTCCAGACATAATTAATCCGTTCTTGGATAAATTTCTGTGTACTTCTCTCGGCTTTAACTTAAATTTTTCTGCTACAATACTTTTATTATTATAGCTTCATATAATATAATGAGAACTTATTAACCAAGTAGTCTGTTTTCATTGGATTGTAAGAGTCTTCACAGTAGGAACTGTTTATTTATCACTCTTTAATCTATAGTGTGTTGGCATCCCATGATGAGTTTGTTTTGGGCCTTTTAATTTAAGAGACAGTGATTATTCTAGGTGGAATTACAAGTTACCATAGGGAGTTGGAGCTCAGCAGAAAGCTTAAGGCTGGGAATGTAAATTTTGTAATTGTACACATAAGTTTTACTGTTTTTTATTTTCCTCTGTTTCTTATTTTTCCTAAACCACTTGTGCATAAGGATGACTTTTGGTGGACCCTTCCTGTGGTTCTTTCTTTCCCCAACTAGAGCCTCAGGTGCCATAGGTAGACACTTATGCGTAATGGAAGAGTGAAACAGAAGCATCATGTCCCATTTACCTTGTCATTCACATCATCCTTATATTTTCTCCTGAGGGCCTGCTCCTTTGTTTTAAAATATCTTTTTTCCCCTCAGTATAAGAACAGTATATTACTATTGTAGAAAATTAGGAGTATATGTAAAATATAAAGAGGACAATAATACTCAACCATAATCCTACCACTCAGTGATTATTATTAATTTTGTTGCTTTCCTCTCCATCTTTATATACTTATATTTTTTTAATATATCAAAGACTATAGTTAGATATACAATTTATAATCTCATTTTTTGTTTGTTTTTTATGGTACTGAGTGGGGAATGAGCCTGGGATCTTTCCTCGTATGTGGGAAGCTGGCAATTAAACCCTGAGCTAATTGGCTCCCCTGAGTTGGGTTTTTTGTTTGTTTGCTTGTTGTCTGTTTATTTGTTTTTTTTTAGGAGGCAGTGGGAACAGAACCTGGGACTGCCCATGTGGGAAGCAGGTGCTCAACAGCTTGAGCCATATCCACTCCCCTGAGTTGGGTTTTATGTTTGTTTGCTTGTTGTCTGTTTATTTGTTTTTTTTTAGGAGGCAGTGGGAACAGAACCTGGGACTGCCCATGTGGGAAGCAGGTGCTCAACAGCTTGAGCCATATCCACTCCCTAATTTTTTTTTTCACATAGCATTTTATTATAAAAATTGTTTGTTTGTTATAAAAACTCCTTCATCAGTCTAGGTATCTACATATATTCCAGCCTATAGGAATATCATAATTTAACATTTTCTTATTATTATACTTAATAATGCTTTTTTTTTTTTAAAGGAGGCATGGGGAATTGAACCCTGGACCTCATACACAGGAAGTAGTCACTTAAGCACTGAGCTACACCTGCTCCCCTTTATAATGCTTTGATAATAACAGTATCACATGTTGAACTTATCTATACTTACTTGCCTATAACTGATTTCTCTCAGATATGTTCTTAGAAGTAGGGTTACTGGCAAAGAAGGGCATGAACAGTTTTAGAACTCTTCTTCCATATGGTCAGATTGCTTTCCAATAAGCGTATGCCAATTCATATTACTCACAGCATAGCTATAGAGAATCCCTATCTCACTAGACTCTTGCCCCCAAAGCATAAGAGAAAGTAACCCCAGAATATCATATAATCTAAAGATAGCTGTAAGCTTTAGTTCCTATCAACAGTAATAGGTTATACTTCATAATAGCCTATAGAAATAAGCAGGTGCTGAGCTAAAAAGACTGAACATGAAGGACACTGACTTACGGGAGTCAGGATTCCCATAATCCTCAAAATCTGACATCTCTAAGCTTCACAAAACTCCATACCCTTATATGCCTTATTCTTCTTTAAGAAGTCTTTTATTGTACCCCCATAAAAATAAAGGAAGAAAGCAATAAAAGTTGAATTTCCTGATAAACATTTAAGTGCCACTAGATATAGGAAGGAGTAACAATAAAACTTGGTGTTAAATCCAACTGTTAATACTCAGAACTACATCTAACTGGCCTAGTGGAAATTTGAATACAAAACATCACATAGCTGAAGAATTCAGCCCTCCTCACTAAACTAAGAGAGTAATTATCAGCAAGAGCTGTGGAGTCAGGTATAACTTCTTAAGCCTCCTTTAGTCATGAAAACTTCCAGGTTCGTAGGCTAAAGCAAGTATTAGATTCACTAGATAAAAGGCTGCTGTGGTTTCCATATGTGCAGTATTCGGAGGCTAGTGATGGCAGTGGTATTTGAACAGCAGCATATGGGAGCAGTTGTAGCTCAGCAGTTGAGTGCCTGCTTCCTTTATATGAGGTCCTGGTTCAATCCCCAGTAGCTCCTTTAAAAAAAGCAGAAAGAAAAAAAGAAACAGCAGCATAAAGGAACTACTCAGCTGTTGCCAGAAATGACCTAAAATGGCTCCAGGTTCTGTAGGGAAGGTCAGGCTGATTTCCAAAAGGTCAGAACTATAGGAAAAGCCAGGCCAAGAAGTTCTGTGAGCCCAGCCTCTTGGGGTTTTCATGCTTAAGTGAAAGCGATCCTGTAGTCTTTCACATGGCCAGATCATCTATGGCAGAACCTCCTTTTCCTGTGTCTTCCTGTCTCTTTGTTTCTCTGGGTTTATATCTGATCCAGCAAGGGGGCAGAGCCTCAACCTGAGTCACACTTCACTGGCAGAGTCCAACCAAAAGCCCTAAATTGATCTTATCAGGTAATCACCTGAATTTAATGCACTCAAGGGTTATCACACCACAGGAATAGATTAGTTTAAAAACAGTCTTTCTCAATTTGAGATTCATAAAATAATTTCAAACTGCCACAGGCAGCATCTAGGATTTTTTAATAAATTGTATAGGTGGTATCAATTCAGCAGATTTGAGTGACTATATGTACTGGACACTTTGCAGGGAGTACTGTCTAGTACAAAGACTTGCAAACGCATACTACAAGACAATTCTACATAAAAACAACACTCATGAGGTACACCTATTGCATAAATCACCTTAATTTTTCACAGAGAAAAAAAGCATCTGATCTAAATCTTGGAATAAATGGGAATTTACAAGATGGAAAAGCAGAAAGAGGTGCTTCTAAATGCAAGAATAGCATATGTACATGCACTAGGCATGAGAAAAGTGTTTTCTGATAACTCTAAGGCTCCTTAGTATTATTAGAGCAAAGGAATACTGTGTTTTGGACAGGGATCTCAAAATGCCTCCTTCTCCATATTTCAAATAACATCCTTTACCTTCAGCTATCTTTTAAATAGAAAAAACATGTTTGACCTAAAGGAGATATTTGATTGGTTGAAAAGGGATCTGGGAGCTTTTAACAAGTTCTTAATCCCTTCTTTTGCCTAAATGGATGAAGAAGGTGTCTAGCTGATCTTGCTTAGCTAAACAGTTCATCATTTGATGGTTTCTAATAGCTTATGCCCAGGAGCCATGATAAACCATGTCATTTGCTCAGAAGGAAGGAAGGAGTGTCAGATAGAAATAAAATATCCTGGCCTTCTTTTTTTTTTTTTTTTTTTTAAGATTTATTTATTTATTTATTTATTTCTCTCCCCTTCCTCCCCACTCTGGTTGTCTGTTCTCTGTGTCTATTTGCTGCATCTTCTTTGTCCGCTTCTGTTGTTGTCAGTGGCATAGGAATCTGTTTCTTTTTGCTGCGTCATCTTGTGTCAGCTCTCCATGTGGGCGGCACCATTCTTGGGCAGGCTGCACTTTCGCGCTGGGCAGCTTTCCTTATGGGGCGCACTCCTTGTGTGTGGGGCTCCCCTACATGGGGGACACCCCTGCCTGGCAGGGCACTCCTTGCATGCATCAGCACTGCTCACAGGCAAGCTCCACACGGGTCAAGGAGGCCCGGGGTTCGAACTGCAGACCTCCCATATGGTAGATGGATGCCCTAACCACTAGGCCAAGTCCGCCACCCTATCCTAGCCTTCTTAGCCTCTAGTATTTATTTCCTCTATTACAAAGTGAAACTCTCCACCCTTTTCTGGACCTTCCTAGTCATGAAACCACATCTTTTATACCACCCCATTTAAAACAACCATTAATAAATTAAATTTATTTCTGTTTAACAACCCGGATTGGAATTTACCTTTTCACACTAAACTCAAACAACATATTTCAAACTTAGAAGACCTGCATCAAGATGTAAAGCATGACTTAGTATTTAACTTTTGGAAAAGAATCATGAATAGAAGGAAATTTATCTGTTTATTGGTTTTGACCCCACGTTAGCCTCTTATTTTATAACCAGTGAGATATATATTATACATACATATATGCTGTTTTTCTTTTGCATTCTCCATGGCAAATCCTGAGTTTCCACTTAACCAGTTGTCTGTCCTTGGGTATATTGCTTTAACCAAGAGCTCTTTCCTTCAGTATTTCTGTAACAAAGTATTTTACTTGGAAGGGCTGTTAATTCAACATAAATATATCCTGAATTTTTTGGAGCAATATTGATTTCAAATATCTTGTAACTTTAATGTCTCTAAGTCAAAAAAAGTCTCAAATTACGATATTCGAGACGCTTTTCACATCTGAAAGTATTTTAGAAATTCTCTATTCAACCATATAACTGGTCTTGATTTGGCAAATATACTTATCATATCGCTGTTTATTCTTTTCCATAGTAAAATTATGTGATCTAGCATAGATTCAGAGTAACATCCTATTTCACGTCCACGTCACCTTTTTCTCAAGCCCTTCCTTTCCCAGAGTTTGAGCCATTTAACATTAGACTTTTCTGTTTCAACTGTAATTATCTTCAGATACATAATTTCAGTATGTAATTTTATCTTTTTCTAAAGTTAATATAAATGGTTTTTAATTCACAAAATTTGTTCAGAACAGCTGGATTGAATTATTTCTTGAATGCTTACTGTGTTTAATATACTTTACATAGATACAGTAGTGAAAGAGGGAAGGTTATAGAACTGAAATAGTAGTTTTTGTCAGAAGAAATTTGGGAAATTATTTGTGGGTTTTAGTTATAATTTTCCAGGCTTTGCCTTTATTTCTCTGTGTTCCAAGTCTTGTCTGAAATTTAAAAGCCCATTTCTTTCCCTTCCTGTCTGTTGCTGTCAGTGGTAGTAATCACCTCTGAGGAAGTAAGCCCATTTCCACTGACCATGGAGAATACTCAGCATCTCGGCTTGATTGTGACAAGGGCAGTGTTTGGATTAATCATGAAAGACTTCTAAAGCAGCCAAGAGTTAACTTTCCTAAACCTTTTGTATAATAAGCATGTTACCACCAAGGTAACTTACCCAGTGGAATCGTCCTACATAGTGGAATCACATTATTTACATATTTAACTTATACAACTTCAGCTTTCCCCCAAAACAGAGAGTGAATGAATGAGAAAGAAAAATAACCATTTAAATAAAACATATTCAATCTTCCATTTCAGTAGGTCTCAGGTACTGGATGAAATCAAATCTGAAATATTAGTTCATATTGGTGAAAGCTATAGAAAGAATGTGAAGATGATTTTAAAGGTTCCTCAGTTCACTGATAAAACATGTTCAGATGGCTGGCCAGACAAGTGGGAGGCAAGAGATCCTTCGACATTTTATAAGGGTTATTGAGAAGCTGTACTTAAGAATTAAAAGGGGAAGATGTGGCTCAAGCAGTTGAGTGCCCGCCTCCCACATGGGTGGTTCCGGGTTCCATTCCCTTTGCATCCTAAAGGAAAAAAAGAAGAATTGAAGGAACTAGCAGAATCCTCTGTAAAGGAAGAAAAGATGAGAACAAATTGCAAGTTTTGTGAACTTACTAATGTTTAAAGAAGTGAAACACCTGATTGGTTGAATTTCTGAGTGTTTTTTGTGAATTTTCTGTGGTTATTTTTACCATACATTTATTTCTACCTTACAACCTGTCCTCTAAGATGCTGTCCCACAAAATGGTCACTGCACTGATTTTGCTTGAAAGTGTAATTGAAAAAGATAATGAGTAACTTAAGAAGCTGGATTTTTTTTGTTATTTTGTTTTGTGGTACAGGGGCCAGGGATTGAATTCCAGGACCTTGTATGTGGGAAGCTGGCACTCAACCACTGAGCTACACTTGCTCCCTAAGAAGCTGGTTCTTCATTGGTGATTCCATTTTTTTTTAAAAGGTGGTATTGAACTTCCTTCTCATAATGGAAGTCTTTGAATTTAAAATCTAGGCTCTATCATAAAATGACTATTTCTTGATCATGCTAGCAATTTATGCCACCTGCAACATTTTACTTTGTTGTGAGGTTTTTTCCACCTATGTCCACTGCTTACTAGATAATTATTACCTCAGAATTGCACAATTATCAGGTTAAAAACTATAATTGGCTAGATTACCTTTTAAAAATATTTTAGTTGTACCAAGCATGTAAAATATTTTTTCTTGTGTGAATCATACAGGTGAACATGATTAAAGATGATGGGACAGTTATCCATTTCAACAATCCCAAGGTCCAAGCTTCCCTCTCTGCTAACACCTTTGCAATTACCGGTCATGCAGAAGCCAAACCAATAACAGAAATGCTCCCTGGAATATTAAGTCAGCTTGGTGCTGACAGCTTAACAAGTCTTAGGAAGTTAGCTGAACAGTTCCCCCGGCAAGGTAAGTATTTCGATTTAGTACCATTTTCCTCCCTACCTTAATTAAAGGACCTAGCAATTTAAAAGATACCCCATCTTAAAGAGAAGGATCTTCTTGTATGTAAGTTGTTTTACTTTCTATAAAATCACTTGAATACTTGACAGAATTTTAATTTTGTTTCTTAGTTACGCAGTGTGGCCTATACATTCTTGTAATAATATACTGAGTTGAGAGGTAATTACCTAAAAGGAAGGTTCGAGAGTCTTCAGGCCACATTTTATAAAAAGTTAATGTTTTCACTTCTGATTAATACCAGACAGGAAATAGTGTTATCACAGAACTGTTGTTTTAATATTGTCGATTGCACCGTAGATGTGCCCACAATAAATACTAAATTTCCAAGACAGTCCTGGTTTCAAATACGTCTTATTGTCCCCCAAAACTAAAGTGCCTAGACGGTATTTCAGTGCCCATACTACATAACCACATCAAAAGAGATGGAAAAAGTCTTTAAGGTGGTACTTAACCACCTTAAGTACATTTATCAAGTTAAAGAAGTTTAATGTTGATATAAAGCTTACAGTCTATAGTCTAATTTGTCATGTGTCCCAATAATGTCCTTGGGCATTTTCTCCATTATTAGATCTAAAAATCATGTGTTGCCTCTGGTAGTTATTGTTGCTTGAATCTCTTTTAGATAATTGTGAAAACATACATACAATATAAAATATTCCATCTCAGCCACTTACAAGCATGTAATTCAGTGGGATTAATAACATGCACAATGTTATGCTACCCTCTGAATGATCCATCTTGAACACTACCTGTTACCAGATTTCATAGTGATTTTTGCATTGGAAAATATGGCCACTAGAAATTAACTGTAATGTCTTTTTATTCAAACTCATCTAAACTGTTCCATTTTGCATACAATTATTTACCTTTGCTGCATGCTGAAATTTTCAGCTATATTTAGTGTGTATATAAGTAAAGTTTTATTAATTTTAGCATAACTCAGCCAAAAAAAATGACTGGCATTTGATCGATAATATTTAGCTTTTTCTAAGCTACTGTATGAGATTTAGACAGGAAAAAGATAAACCTGACAAGAGTTCTAAAAAATCTTTGTTCTTAGTGACTAATAATAAAATAAACTTTTTGTAGTGTTGGATAGCAAAGCACCAAAACCAGAAGACATTGATGAAGAAGATGATGATGTTCCAGGTAAATGATATTTCTTTAGCTTTAAGATTTTTAGCATTCTGTTTTTATCACATTTCACTCATTGCATAGATGACATTCAGTTTTCTGTTGATGGATGAACTTATGAATTTAAGTTGATTCACAATGATGCCGATAGAATCTAATGAAAAAGAATGAAAGCCCTCCCATTTAGAACTTAGAATCAGAAGTTGTTGCACAAAGCTCTACTGCCTGCATTTATTAAATTGAAATCACTATGATTATAAATTTGCATAGTTATTATTATAGCATTTCTGTGGGAATTATGATTGACATATGAAAATGCTATTCACCTCAGTAGTTTGCATTGACAAAAAAAGACTAATTGACATTTCCTTTTGATATACTATTTTAAGCTGATGAATGATCATTAGTGAAATGCCATTTTGTCTGTCTCTTGTCCTATATATTTTTAGGTTAATTCTGTTTGCAACAGTTTTGTTTTTATTGGGTTTAGAAGTTAAGAATTCTATTTACCTCTCTTTTTCTTTTTTTTTGATTGTATTCATTGACTCGTTTATTTTATTTATGTATTTATTTTTCAGATCTCGTAGAAAATTTTGATGAGGCATCAAAGAATGAAGCTAACTAAAATATTTTCTGGTTTTTGGAAGCTGGCATGGACTAGATTTAACAAATCAGCTATGTGGTTCCAAAGTTTTACAGACACGGAGAACATCACCTGTTACTAGTTCAGTAATATAAATATTTTGTATATTAATAATGCTGTTTGTTCAGCATTTTCAGTCATTTGATTTTGCATTTTGCACTTCCAGGATTTATTCTTTTGGTCAAAATACGAAGTATTGGTGCAGTTTGAGGGTGGTTCGGTTTTAGATTTCTTGGTTTTTGTTTTCTGTTGGGATATTTTTGGTGTGTGTGTGTATGCGTGTGGGTTCGTGTGCGTATATGGTGGAGAACAAATTGGAAACGGTTCTATTTATCCTCCTCTTTCCCCTAGTAGAAATAAAACAGATCTTCACATTTGTTACTCTTATTTTATTTTTTCCTATAATGCACAAAATTACTGAAATGTGACTATGTCGGATTTCAAATCTAAAGAGATTTTCCCATTGGAGGTTTGGTTTTCATTTTCTTTGTTAACTACCACATTTTTAATACATTTCATTGGATTTAAAAATGTCTTGAGATAGTGCCGCCAGCTCCACACTGGAGTAATAGATAGCTGTCTTTGGTATTCACCTAGTTCATCAGACCCAGAAGTGTTTCTTTTACTAGATTTCTTCTTTTCTTCATAAATGCTTTTTTCCCTCTCCATTTGTTTTCAAAATGGTCTGGTCAACCTTTGGTAATACTCTTCCATATCTTCCAATTAGTGTGAGAAGGATGTTCTCCATGTAGGGTTGAGTGCCTAATCCCTCCCTTTTCCCTTTTGTAAGATTTTTTCCCCTCATCCTGAGGAACAACAGCTCCATCCTCAACTTTTTATTTCCCCTTGATTTTGTAGTCTGGTAGATTTCAAACTGGAATAGCCAGCATGTGCTTGCTAAATAATTTTCTGTAAGCCTTATCCTATATCCTAGCTGTTCTTAATAGCAGGTGCACAAATGCCTCTTTTAAAGCAAGGTTGAGATTGGAAATGTCCTTTTGAATCAGAAATAAATAGGCCACAGGATCATCACCCAGCACAATATGGGCATTCTGTAAAATGGTACTGGCCCCAGGGGGATTTCTTTAACTGCTCTCCTACTTTTGGCCTTGAACCTACCTCTGGGTTGGATCTTACTATTGTAGCTGCTTACAGCACCCTCTTGCATGCTTAGAGTAATGCTTTGGGGGAACACTGGTAAAATGCAGTATTTATTTTCTCACCTCCTTTCAGAGGACTTGGAGGCAAGGTGCATTCATTCATTCAAGTTTCCCTCTTGCTGCCAGATGATAAAAGTTTGTGTTTTTCCGTATCAGCATTTGTTAGAGCCTTGTATCTAAGGATAAGACTTTAGAAAATCTGTTGTTTCCTGGCCACCATCATACTAACTATGGATTAACCTTGCAGCATAACAGCTTTTGTTTCAAGCTAGGTATCTTTGATATCTAAAGAACAAGACCAACGACATATCAAGAGATCTGTAGACATGAAGGCAAAGCTCTTGTGTTGTTTTTTTTTTTTTTCATCCAAACACCTCAGTTTATTTTATAAATTTGTTCATTTTTCCTGTTATGTTTTATATAATATATGGACTTATTACAAAATAAAACAACAGTAATAAAATAACAGTACAAAAGAGGGTAATATTTCCTCTTATGCTTCTCTTATTGTTGTCTACAGAATTTCTTTTGTATTCCCTTCTACTACTCACCCTACATGAATTTTAGTGCAGAGTGTTTGAAATAATATCTTATCCATTTTCAGGTCAGTAGCCCCATGTGGTTTACATAGTCCAAATTGTATTCCTCTGACTGTTTCCAAGGAACACATTGTGGGGCAGATAGATTTAAAGAGGTCACTTCAAGTGGTTAGGGACATGTAAGAGGTAGATAGTATAGCAAGTAAAGAAAGAGCATTCACCTGGGAGTCAAGAGACTTGGGTTCTAGTGCAGACTCTGGCATTAACATGTGACCTTGGGCAGGTCATCTAACTGCTCTAAGATTCATCAAATCAGATGTTTCTAAATCCAAAGTTTCTTCCACTCCTGCTATTCTGTGAATCTTATTTCTGAAAATTCTTAAGGTGATTTTATCAGCTTTTGAGAGATGTCTTTGTTTCTATCAATACCCACAACATTTTTGTTTGTATATATGCTTCTTCCACCTTTTTGTCTTTTGATCACATTTTGGTTGCTTACCCAGAGGAACTCTGCTCAATATTCCCTTCTGTTGTTTTGTTTTTCTGTTGTTGTTTTTTGTTTGTTTGTTTTTGTGGGTTTTTTTTTTGAGGTACCAGGGACCAGGGATTGAACCCAGAACCTTGTATGTGGGAAACTGGTGCTCAACGACTGAGCCACATCAGCTTTCCTGAGTTCATTTTTTTTTTTTTTCCATTTATTTTTTGTTGTTGTTTGTTTTTGTGTTTTCAGGAGGCACTAGGAACCAAACCTGGGACCTCCCATGTGGGAGGTGGGAGCTCAACCACTTGAGCCACATCCATTTCCCCCTTCTATACTGTTGATAATAGCTCTTTAATGACTGGCCTCCCTTGTGTGCAATGAGCCAATATTCTTTTTTTTTTGTTTTATATTTTCATACCTTCCCCTTTCCTGGACAGAGCCTACTGAGCTCCTGCTCAACCCAAAGAAATGTTCTGTCATTCAGAGCAGTAGGCATAGGGTAAGAGTAAGAGTATGGGTGAATCTGTAAATTGTAGTGTTCTTGGCATAAATAAAAAGTATATAGTTTTTTAATATAAAAGATGTCGTTATTAAATATTTGCTTTTTTCTAAGGTTAGGATTTATTGCCAAGTTAACAACTGTAGGCAGCATTTTCTGGAGAAAATTGGCTTAAAATTTTAGGATAATTCAAGTCATTTCTGCAGAAAATTGATTCACGTTCTTTATTTTTGTAGTTAGTCCTTTCAGTTTTTATACAGCTCCTCATTTATCTGTATTGGGGAAGCCCAAAGTAAATAGTTGAGACATTATATGTGTTTTTTCCTTATTTTTCCTCTTAAGTAGTGATTTAAGAATACATCAAGCACCTTAATTTGTTGTTAAGTAATAGTGCTTACAGGATTCCATTAAATTCATTTAAACCCCAAATAAGCCTACCAGGTTCTTGTGAAAAAATCTATATCTGGGGTATGTTTGATTTGTTTCTTTGTTGTAATTCAGTGTTTAAACTTAGGTATGCTATATGCCCATGAATAGGATATGATGAGAACTAGTGTGGTATAGTGGGAAGAGCATAGGTTTTTAGATAGAGATCAATGTTATATAACTTACAATGCTATAATCTCTCCATTGATGCTGCTGCAGTGTACAATTAAAGGAGCCACTATTCATATTTGTTGTTTTCTGGACAGTACCATTTTTTTGTGACCATTTTTGTGACTACAGTGTCCCTGGTATATGGTGCAATGATGGCCTTGCTCTCTGAGCCTCAGTTTCCACCTCTGTAAAATGATGCCTAAGAGTCAAACAAGGTTCTTTAAAACCCCAGATGACTAAAGTGAAGACAAAAGATGATTAACATGTACTCTCCCCAGCCACAGCAGAAAGTTGCTTCTGGAGGTCAGAAAGTGTGATTCTAGGCACAGTAAAACTCCATTCTATACTGTCACCCTCTAGTTCAACTGGTGTTGCTCTGGCATATGTAGTGTTTTCTTGGATTATCATGGTAGCCTCCTCATTGGTCTTGCATATGATTCAATCCATCTTTTCATAGGAGCCAAACCAATCTTTTAAAATCCAAATCTGACTATGTCATAGTTTTAGATTTTCCTCTAACATACCATTCAGTTTCAAGCTTCCCTTTCTTTGCACATCTTTTTATTATAGTATTTATTATGCTTATTTGTTTTCTTTATGCTTTCCCATCTAGTTTGTAAGCACCTTGATGGCACAAGTTGTGTCATACGTCTTTTGTCCCCATCTAGCATTTGTGCCCAACGTGTAGGCTGTACACATGATCATAACTAACACTTAAGAATTTTTTCCCATTTGACCTCTCTTTGTTACCGAACTATCAGCATGGTTCTGGGGACCCCATGTTTAAGGACAGTTACCTCAGCACAAAGTTGTTCCCAAGGCTATTGTGTGGAGAGCCCTTGGATAGGTGCTCTGAGGGGTCAGAGATGGATAGAGCCAATTCCTGCCTCCATGACACTTGAAGTGAAGTTAGAAAATAGCATATACTTAAAAAATAAAAGATCATACCAAGATAGTACCAGGTGGGTGCTGCAGGGTTATATCACAGAAACCTAGCTCACACTCCCTCTGAAGTGGGGTTACATCCACAGATCCTACTCAAGAAGCCTAGATAGCCATTTTTGCATGGTGTGATTCCACCTCCAGTCACACATGATCAGTCCAAGGGTAGAACATTAAACCAAGATCCAATCCATTTGTTTCTTAATCTTTTTTACAAAAAAAAAAAAGAGATAGTGAAAATGTAAAATGCTGCAGCCACTAAGGAAAACAGTTTGGCCAATTCCTCAAAAAGAAATACATAATAAATACATGACCCAGCAGTTCCACCAATATGCATAGCAGCATCATTTGCCACAGACAAAAGTATATTATAAATAACCCACACAAGTTTCCATCAACAGATGAATATACAAAATGTGGTATATAAATGCAATGGAATATTATTCAGCTATAAAAAGATGGAATTCTAATATATATTACAACGTGGATGAACCTTGAAAACATGCTAAGTGAGAGATACAGAGGGTCACAGTTTGTGATTCCACTTATTTGGAATATCCAGAATAGGCAAATTCATAGAGACAGAGGTTATCAGGGGTTGAGGGGAGGGAAGAAAGGGGAGATGAACTTAATGGGTATGGAGTTTTGTTTGGAGGTGATGGTTGCACAATTATAAATGCAATTAATAACACTGACCTGAACACACATGGTTAAAATACTTTATGTTACATATATTTTACCACAATTTTTTTAAACCTGATATTGGACCCTTGAACTGAAAGGTCATATAGCATGGGGCTATAGCACTGATGTTGGACCATGTTTGCAAGTGGTGACACTAGTAAGAATGAAGCAGAAATGTCAGGCCAAACCCTAGAGAAAAAAACTCAGAAAATGATTTCACAATTCCTGTTCCAATCATGCCTGGCTATCCTTTTTTCTGTCCCTGGGTTGCTCACTTACTAGATTTTTGTGTTCTTAGAGCACCTACCCCTATGATTACTGTTCTTTAAGCTAGCTTGAGTGTTCCTTGCAATTAAATGATCTTAAAGAGGGCATTTGAATTGCTTCTAAAAGATTCTCATGGTAGATGGAAAGGGCTGCTCTGAAGTGAGCTCACTATCACTGGAGGGCTTCAAGCAGTGCTGCAGATTCTTGTAATGGGAATTAAATATTAAATGAGGGAATTTTAGTAAACGATATTTTCAGACTACTGTGGACCAATGGTTGGGAGTAGCATGAAGATAAATGGTGTTTTGGGAAAAGCAGAGGATTTTGTGTATCAGTAGCAGGCCTACACTCGAATCCTAGCTCTACCAGTCCACATGATTTGGGTGATAAAACTTCATAAACCTCATTTTTCCCATGTGGAAAGAGAGATAATAATACCTTACAGGATCGTTGGGGGAAATAAGTGCATATGAAGTGTGTGACACAGAGTAGGGACTCAGTAAATGAGTTTTTATTGTTAGAGCCTAACTAATATGTCCTGCTCAAATCATGATGGTCTTGGCCCAATTTGCAGTCTATTTTTAATTAACGGAGTTCTCAAGTTTTTCCCCATTTGACCTCTGATTGTACCATCTTAAATGCTAGCAAGTACCAGGGAAAGACAAAAATGGATAACTAAACTGAAAGCAAATATTAAGAATAAAATTGAACTAACTTGGGAATAGAGACTTTTAAAATGATATCTTTGTGCCTTCAGGTCCAGCACAGGACCTGGCATATGGTGAGTACATAAAAAAGTAAATATTTGATTGAATCAATTAAATTTGGAAATGCATGAATGGCCAAATACTTTGAGCCAGACAATTGTCAGAGGTTTCACATGGTTTCGTTCTCTATCCTAGATATCTCAAGTATCATGTGATCTGTCAAATTATGTAGCCCAAGCTGCAACGGTGTTCATACCTCAGCCTTGATCTGTCAGTCCTTTCTTGCTCTGGGTCCATTCAGTGCTATGAGCCTTCTGTATCTGACAAATGGGTCATAGCAGTATTTCCAGGTGCAGAATAGTCTGCCTGCAAAATCCAAAAAAAACAAGGCTGAACAAATACATTGCTTTCTTGATGGTAAGAGGTACAGGATCCAATGTCTTGGTATTTTTGATGGAATGTCCTGGAATGTTCCAGATCACTGAACCCCTAAAAACTCCTCTGATGTGGTAGAACTCAGAATATTTGTATAATTTCTATCTCACACTCTGGAGTGCATGTGCCTTATAATGGCATCCAGAGTACTTGCCACTAAGTGCTTACCAGGTCCGATTATCCACTGTGATGTTCTACAAAACGTCCAAATAGCTCAGATCCCTTTGTACTACATAATGATAGTATATGATTTAACATAGTGTTGGGGCAAGATAATGAATATATACTGATCTCCATCCCATGTGATTCTCCTTCCAGATGGATGTGGGAAAGAACACGGTGGCTGCATACTGTATTGCCTAATGCTGTATTGATCTGCTCTAGAAATATATCACATCCAGCATAATAAGTTGAGTTGGAGCCACTACTTGATTAAGTTTGTGGTAGTCTACTTGTCGTCTGCCATGATCCATCCAGTGTTTGCAGAGGCCATACTGGTAAATTAGCTGGGGTTATGACAGGGACCATTATACTTGCATTCTTTCAAGTTTTGGAATAGGCCCTAAACTCTGCCATTCCCCTATGATATGATATCTTTCATTTATTATCTTTACCATTGTGGGGACAGTTTCAGGGACTTCCATTTAGCCTTTCCTACTATTACTATAGCTATTTATTCTACAGGTCAAAGAACCAATGTAAGCTTTTTTCCTTTTCTGTGTATGTCCATCTTGATTATACATTAAGGAACTGGGGAAATAACCAATAGCCAAGTACATGCACTTAGTAGAATCACTGTGAGATAAGCCTGGGCTGGGGCTCAATTTATTACCTGATCCTCATATACCCCTATTCCAATGGGGGGACATGTTGATACTTTAGGTTCTTAAGTATGTGTTAACTTAGACCCTGTATCTAACAACTCTTGAAAAATATGTTTAATTTTCATTTCTCCAGTATAGGTTTATCTGAATAAATGGTCATTGATCCCTTTGGGGAAGGACTGGGGGCATCACTGGTACATATTCTTGCTGTGGTTTTGCAGGGTCCTTCCTCATGACAACCTGAACTCTTCTTCAGCTGATGGCTTTTGTGGCTGAAACCAGGCAGATTTATGACATTCCAATGAGCAGCTAATCCCAGCCTTCTGCTCATCTAATTCTTGATCTTTTTTAATTATATACAATTGGCAGTGCCCTTATTGCCCATCTATCTTGTTCCATCATTCTTTGAACATCTTCAGAATTCCTGTGGATCATGCCCTCCTGGCTGCCTTTCTGATAAATTAAGTCCACCCCACTTCTTTTGTTAAATGCTGCCACCTGGCCTCTGCTATTCCAGGATCTTATCCCCATTGCTACTGGAAAGCCAGTCTCCTACCACAAGTCCTGACTTAGAGAAGATGGCTGATATAATGATGCTGGTGCCCCCTCTAGTGCGTTCTTTGTTGCCTGGGTAAGTGGAGAATCCTCTAGATCTTTCCAAGGAACAGGATCAGCTGGTGGGTTTTCCTGTATTAGATAATAGACCCATTCTATCAGGCCCACTTCTCTGAGCTTTTGATTCCTTTCTCCAGAGAAAGACATGCTTGGCAGTTCTAGCATATCTATTTTATTTAAAGTGGGCTTCACTTTTGCATCTAAGAGCCATCCCAGCATTTTATAGACCCATTTCTTGAAGCCCTTGCCAGGGTGTTAAATCCTGTGTCACAAGAGAAAGCCCCCATCCAGCTTTAAATTCTATACCCATTGGTTCAGCCCTCAGGCTTCTCTCCTGGTACAAGTATACCTCAGAGATTGGTAGGTTTGGTTCCAGACCACTGCAATTAATGTGAATCACACAAATTTTTGGATTTCAAGTACATATAAAAGTTATGTTTGCAATATACTGTAGTCTGTTAAGTTTGCAACAGCATTATGTCTTTCAAAAAATGTACATACCTTAATTAAAAATACTTCAGTGTTAAAAAATGCTAACCATCATTTGAGCCTTCAGTGAGTCATAATCCTTTTTCTGGTGAGGGTTTTGCCTAGATGTTGATGGCTGCTGACTGATCAGGGTGGTGGTTGCTGAAGGGTGGGGTGGCTGTGGCAATTTCTTGAAATAAGACAATAGTGAAGTTTGCCCCATCAACTGACTCTTTCATAAGATTTCTCTGTAGTACGTTTGATAGCATTTTAGCCACAGAACTTCTTTCAAACTCAGAGTCAGTGCTTTCAAACCCTGCTGCTACTTTGTCAACTAGTTTATGTAATATCCTAAATACTTTGTTGACATTTCACCAATGTTCACAGCAGCATTTTGGCTGGGAATAGATTCCATCTCAAGAAGCCACTTTCTTTGCCTTTCATTAAGAACCAACACCTCATCCATTCAAGTTTTATCATGAGATTGCAGAAATTCAGTCACATCTTCAGGCTCCACTTGTAATTCTAGTTCTCTTGCTTTTCCACCACATCTGCAGTTACTTCATCCACTGAAGTCTTGAAACCCTCAAAGTCATTCATGAGAGAATCAACTTCTTCCAAACTCCTGTTAATGTTGATATTTTGACCTCCCATGAATCATGAATGTTCTTAATACCATATAGAATGGTGAATCCTTTCTAGAATTTACTTTGCCCAGATCCATCAAAGGAATCACTATCAGTGGTAGCTATAACTATTTGAAATATATTTCTTATAATAAGACTTGAAAGTCAAAATTACTCCTTGACCCATGAACTGCAGAATGGATGTTGTTAGCAAGCATGAAAAACATTCTCATTGTACATCACCATCAGAGCCCTTGGGTGACCAATTGCATTTTCAGTGAGCAGTCATATTTTGAAAAGAATTTTTTTTCTGAGCAGTACTCAACAGTGGGCTTAAAATATTCTGTAAACCATTTTGCAAACAGATGTCCTGTCATCCCATCTTTATTATTCCATTTAGAGAACACAGAGTAGATTTAGCATAATTCATGAGGGTCCCAGGACTTTAAGAATGTTAAATGAGCATTGGCTTCAACATAAAGTCATGAACTGCACTAGCCTCTAACAAGAGCATCATTTGTCCTTTGAAGTTTGAAGCCAGACGTTGACTTCTCCAGCTATGAAAGGCCTAAATGGTAGCTTCTTCCAATAGTAAGCTGTTTTGTCCAGATTGAAATTATGTTGTGTAGCATAGCCACCTTCATCCATTATCTAGATCTAGATAACTTGCTACAACTTCTACATCAACACTTGCTGCTTCACCTTGCACTTTTCTTAAACTTCATGAACCTACTTCTGCTAGCCTGCAACTTTTCTTCTGCATCTTCCTCACCTCTCTCAACCTTCATGGAATTCAAGAGAGTGAGGGCCTTGTTCTGGATTAAGCTATGGTTTAAGGCAGGGGTTCTTAACAAGGGGTTTATGAGCTTGAATTGAAATTCAAAAAATCATTATTCTTGTGAGGACATGTTGGTACAGGTGTGATATATTTATTAAATAATCACAGTATAATGTGGACTTAGTAAGGGGTCTGTGGTTTTCACCTGACTGGCAAAGGGGTCAGTGGAACACAAAAGATTAAGAACCTCTGGTATAAGGAAATGTTGTGTCTGGTTTGATCTTTATCAAAACCACTAAAACTTTCTCCGTATCAGCAATAATGCTGTTTTGCTTTCTTATCATTCATGTGTTCACTGGAGTAGCACTTTTAATTTCCTTCAAGAACTTTTCCTTTGCTTTCACAATTTGGCTGTTTGGCTTAAGAGGCCTAGATTTCAGCCTATCCTGGCTTTTGACATACCTTCCTCACTAAACTTAATCCTTTCTAGATTTTTATTTAAAGTGCAACTCTTCCTTTCACTTGAACACTTAAAGGCCATTGTAGGGTTGTTAATTGGCCTAATTTCAATATTGTGTCTCAGAGAATAGGGAATCCTAAGGAGAGGGAGAGAGATGAGGGAAACCAGTTGATGGAGCAGTCAGAATACACACAACATTTAGCGATTAAGTTTGCTGTCTTATATAGGCATAGTTCATGGTGCCTGAAAACAATTACAATAGTAATATCAAAGATCACAGATCACCCTAACAGATACAATAATAATGAAAAAGTTTGAAATAATGTGATAAATACCAAAATGTGGCTGTGATAGTTTGAAGCTTTTTGTGGATCCCAGCAAAGATCATGTCCTTAGAGCTAATCCATTTCTATGCATATAAACCTATTGTAGGTGGGAACTCTTGATTAAATTACTTCTGTTAAGGGCCTTTGATTAGATTGCTTGACCCAGGGTAGGTCTTAATCCTCTTTCTGGAGTCTTTTATAAACAGGAGACTTAAAGCAGCAGACCTATGGAAAAAAGTGGCAAAGACGGGAAGAGGCCTCCAGAAGTTGTCAAGCCTGGAAGAGAGAAAAGCCACAGACCCAGAAGAGAGGGAAGAGATGAGCAGACTGACAATGTACCTGGCCATGCGCTTGATTGCCCACAGCTGAGCTCAGAGAGAAGGTATCTTTAGATGATGCCACCATGTGCCTGATTGCCCACAGTTGCAACTTGGTCAGGCAGCATCTCCTGATGATGCCTTGATTTGGATACTTTGATAGCCTCAGAACTGTAAGCTTTTAACCTAATAAATCTCTACTATAAAAGCCAACACATTTCTGGTACCTCGTACATTGCCTTTAGCAAACTAAAACAGTGACACAGGGACAAGAAGTGAGCACATGCTACTAGAAAAACAGCGCCAATAGACTGGCGTGAAGCAGGGCATGGAGTTACCACAATAATAAGAGTATGTGAAGCAATTTATGACACAGCTCTTGTGGGGAAAGAAGTTCTTGATTGGCCTTTGGATGGTGGTGTACCACCATCCAACCAGATTGTTGATGATTGGTTAAAGTCTGTTAAAAAATAAGTTGGATGAAGAACCTGGTTGCTGCACTGCCATTCATTGTGTTGCAGGTCTTGGGAGAACTCCAGTGCTTGTTGCCCTAGCATTAACTGAACTTGGAATGAAATATGAAGATGCAGTACAGTTCATAAGACAAAAGCTGCATGGAGCTTTTAACAGCAAGCAACTTTTGTATTTGAAGAAGTATCATCCTAAAATGCAGCTGCACTTTGAAGACACCAATGGTCACAGAAACAACTTTTGTGTTCAATAAAACTGGGGTACCTAATGCACCTTGGAAGTGGAACTTGAGAGAAGACCTAATTTGTATTACATATTAGCCAACATGTCGGTAAATAAGTCTAATGAAGCTTCCATAGGAGTATTGAAAAGCAGTTTTACTATACTACAAGTTTGACAGACTTGCAACCTCAGTGTTTGAGTTACAATTAGCTTATTTGGACACTTAGCAAAAGATTCTTGCTGATCAACGTTTAAAAAGGGCTTATCATTTGTAACAATTGACCTTTCCTGAAGTCATACAGTATTGAGTTATAAGTCCTCTTGAAATCTATTCCCGGGAAGTGGACTTGGCCCAATGGATAGGGCATCCACCTACCACATGGGAGGTCGCAGTTCAAACCCCAGGCCTCCTTGACCCATGTGGAGCTGGCTCATGTGCAGTGCTGATGTGAGTAGGGACTGCTGTGCCACACAGGGGTGTTCCCCGCGTAGGGGAGCCCCATGCACAAGGAGTGTGCCCCATAGGGAGAGCCACCCAGTGCGAAAGAAAGTGCAGCCTGCCCAAGAATGGCGCCGCACACACGGAGAGCTGACACAACAAGATGATGCAACAAAAAGAAACAGATTCCCGGGGCTGCTGACAAGGATGGAAGCAGTCACAGAACACACAGCAAATGGACACAGAGAGCAGACAATGGGGGCCTGGGAAGGGGAGAGAAATAAATAAATAATCTTTACAAAAAAAAGAAATCTATTCCCATTCCAGAATCTTATTAATATATAAGAAATTTAGAGAGATTAGGTGCCAAAATACCCAGCTCAATACTTGCATATTTTTAGTATCATGCAGAATCTAAAATCCCAGGAACTATAAACACTCTAAACCTTATGTGATTTATTCCCTCAGTCATCTCAAACATTCAAAGTCTGGTCTATATGTTGTTCACCTGTTCACTTTATCTTAATATCTCTCACATTTGTACAAGTGTACATCAGGTTTGTGTAACCATTGAATTTTTACCAAGTCTTACAGTGATTATTTAATGTCTGTCTATAAATCTCATTTTGTGACATTAGAGAAAACCTCCATTTTGAACATCTGCATTGTACAGACGCACGTCTTTAATATCTCCAGACAAAAAAGCCTTACAGTTTATTTAATGTTTGTACTTTAGGGTGCAATTTAACTGAGAGGGTCTAATAAATGTGAGGGGACTATTAAATATTTTTAGTAAAATGTTACTTTTGTCTTGTGCAGAACATGTAGAATATGCTCTTTAATTTAGTAAATACTTTTTAAAAGGTAGTGATGCTTTGTTATGGTAGCTACAATAATTCTTAGTCATAAAATTTCTGAAGTTCTTAAAATTTTTTCCATATCTACTGGAAGTTGTTTAATCACTATTATTTTGGTCTGAAGTGTGATTTTTCCCCTACTCTTCCGAACCTCTTACAAAAAGAAAGAAGTACTTTCTGCTAATGACTTCAGCAGATATCTAATATTTTATATGCCTTTTGAGCTGTTTCACTTAATATTTGGATACTTCATAATTTGTTTTATGTAACTGATAAAATGGTGATGTGTATTAATATTAGTTCAACCATATATACTGTCTGGGAATGTGTGGTTATAGTTCTGTGGGAGAAATAACTTGTCAGTATTCACCAGCTTGTAAAAACCTAGTGCAAGATCTTAAACACCTAAATAAATAATGAAATGTAAAATTTTTTTTAAAAAATCATTTTTTAAAAAAGTGCAGCTGTTTTAGATTAAAAGACTATAAAGAGTACAACATAATGCAGTGCCTGAACCTTGATTGAAAGTTGATTCAAACAAAACTAACTGTAAAAGACATTCAGGGACAATCAGGGAAGTTTAAATATGGACTGAATAACGGGTTATATTAGAGAATTGTTAATTTTATTAGTTGTGATAATGGTATTGTGTTTCTGTAGGTGACTAACTTAATTCTTAAGAGATATATGCTGAAATATTTAGTGATAAAGTGCCATAAATTTCTGGATATGAATTTTTTTGCAATGAACCATATACTCAAGGGACTCACAGACTGAAGGAGGGGTGTCAAGAAGTAAGGATTGTGTGGAGAGTAGGAAGTAGTTACCTGATCATTATAATACAGTATGGTAAGTGCTAAGACAGAAGCCCAAAATGCTGTTTGGGGTCAAATATTATATTTGGGATAAAATATATAAATGAAATATATTTTAACTATATTAAAGAAGCACAAAAAGGAGCAACTAGCTTTGCCTGGAGTAGTCAGGGAAACCCTTCCAAAGCAAAAGATAACAGGACAAGTGGCAGTAGAATTCCCTGATTAAGAATCTTCCCTCAATGAACAGGAAATAGTGCTGCTTTTTCAGTAAGAAGGCACAATAAATACACTACTAACACGAAGTAAACAGTGATCAAAAACAGATAAACTAACATCTTAAATCCAAGTTCTACTTTCAGGCCCTAGATTCTATGATTGGAACTCCAGATTGGATTGTTCTCCTGGAATTCCCAGAACCACAGATTCTCCTGGAATCTGTGAACCCCAGATTCTACTATTGGACCTCCAGGTTTGACTCTGAAAATATCCGATTCTACTAATGGAAGTCTATATTCTTCTATCATTATTATTCTATTGGACTACAGATTCTACTCTAGGTACCAAATAATTTACGTATGGAACTCCGGGTTCTATTTTGTGAGTCCTTTATTTTCCCATTGGACAACCAGATTCCAAAGTAAAGCCCAAGAGGCTGCTTCTATTATGGCAATTCCAGATTCTGTTCTTCAGCCTCAGATTCTTATAGTACCCTAGGTTCTATTATCAAGGCCCAAGTATCTAACATTGGAATTTCAGGTTCTATTATTGGAATCACGTATCCTAATTTAGGATCACTAACCACATTGTAGTCTCTAAATCCAAGATTCTTTTGGACCTTACATTCTACTACTACTGCAATTTAATATTCCATTATTGCCATTCCCTTCCACTCTTGGAACTGGAGGATCTTCTTTAATATACATAGATTCTATTATAAAACCCCAGGTCTTAGTCTCCCCCCAAAATTCTACTATCAAAACTTAAAATTCTGTTCTCAGAAACTAAAATTCTACTATGGGAACTTAGACTTTACTCTCAGAACCCCAGGTTCTGTTATTAGAATTAGAAGTTAAGGTTCAGTGTTGGTGCTCTTTTAATAGTAGAAGCTTGGACTCCAATTATTGGAGTTAACACATGGTTCTTCATTTGGAACTCTACTTGCAGAATTGGATAATTTATGTTTGGAACTCCAAATTTTATTGTGTGAGCCCTCATTCTGTCATCACACATATAGATTCTATTATCAAAACCCAAGATGATGCAATTGGAAGTATAGTTTCTACTATGGCAAACTCCAGGTTCTATTTTTCAAGTTTTACTAACTCAAGGTTCTTCCAGACTCTAGAATCTAGTGGCACTTATAGTGATTGAAAGTATGAGCTCTGGAGCCAGATTGCCTAACATCAAATACCATCTTTGTGCTTCCCAAGTATGTGACTTTTGAGAGGTTATTTAACCTCTCTGTACCTCAGTTTCCTCATCTATAAAATACGAATGATAATAAAAGTACTAACCTTGCAGGTTTTTTTGTGAGCACTAAAGCAATAATAATCATAATTCATGTAAAGCACTTAGAACAATGCCTGGCATTTAGTAAGACCTTAATGTTAGGAAATGTTAATTTTATTAGGAGTGATAATGGTATTGTGTTTTTGTAGGGTGAATATCCTAATTCTTAACAGACTGATGCTGAAATATTTAGTGGTAAAGTGTCATGATCTCTTCAACTTTTTTCATACAGTTAAAAATACAAATACCAAAATATCTTTATTACTACTGAAGGATGATTCTAATATTACTCTACTATGCTAGATTCCAATCTCATAATTTCATAATTTAATATTGTACCTCAAATTTCCACTATAATTCTCTACCAGAACTCAAGACTATATTATCTGAACTCCAGATTCTATACTGGTATTTTAGACTAAATATTTAGACTTTGACATTGCATTATTGAAATGTAAGTTTCCAATATCAAAATGACAGATTCTATTAATAGAATTCTATATTTTGTTCTTATAATTCCAGGTTCTAGTTCAGAAACTCTAGATTCTTTCAATGAAAGTAAAATTCTGCTGTTGGACCTATAATTTCCCTCTCATAATCTATGATCTACTGTTAGAACTCCAAGTTCCAGTCTGAGAGCCTGAGATTTAAAAATTTTTTCCTCCAATGTTCCAATTTATTTTTTTCCATTCTTTTATTAGAGAAGTTGTGAGCTTACAAAACAATCATGCATAATATGCGGAATTCCCAACATGACCCCTCCACCAACATCATTTGCTATAGACTGTGAAAAAACATTATCAGACTACTATCTCTTACTGTGGTCCTTAGCATACATTCAGTATATATTTTTCCATACATTCCCTATCATTAACACCATATATTAGTATTGTGCATTTGTTATAGTTCATGAGAGAACACTCATATTTGCACTTTTAACCACAGTCCATCTTCTACCACATGGTTAATTGTGTTACACAGTCCCAAGCTTTGTACAATCTATTTAAAGTGTACACACTATGGATCTCACTTTCATCAAAGAGTTGTGCAGTCATTGCCCCAGTAAACCTTTGAATGTTTCCCTTAGTCCAAAAGAAAAAATCCCGTAATCCACCGTTATTGACACTTGGCATTGATATAGTACCTCCTTTGACATTGATACAAAAATATTAAAATATTGTTAACTACAGTCTATAAATTATACTAATTATATTTTTCCCATGTATCACTATATTCTTACCACCTTGTAATAGTGACATAAATTTGTTCTAGTTCATAGAAGAAAATTATTGTATTTGTACTGTTAACCACAATCTGCATCCACCTCTGGGTTCACTATTTTATTCAGTCCCTAGATTATTCTCTAAATTTCTATCAATTGACATATCCCTAGACTACCCCTTTCAGCCACAATTTATTTATTAGCCAGTCATATTATACTCTCTATAATGCATTACCATCAACTCTATCCATTTCCACACTTCTACAATTACGCTAATTAAAAATGCTATGTCTATTAAGGATTAGTACCCCTTCTCAGCCCTCATTCTATCTCCTAGTAACCTATACCTAGGTTTAAATTCCATATATTTATACTTTGTATATAGTTCATATTAGTGAGACCATACAATATTTGCCCTTTTGTGTCTGGCTAATTTCACTCAGCCTCTGTCCTCAAGGGTTATCCATATTGTCATATGTGTCCCAATTTCATTTCTTCTTATAGCAGCATAGTAGTCCATTGCATTATATACAATATTCTGTTTTTCCATTTCTCAGTTGATGGACACTCGTGAAGTTTCCATCTCCTGGCAATTGTGAATAATGCTGCTATGAACATCATTGTGCAAATGTCAGTTTATATTCCTGCTTTCTGGCATATATTCCTGGATATACTCCTAGTAGAGGGACTGCCAGATCATATGGGGGTTCTGTATTTAGCTTCCTGAAGAATCACCAAACTCTCTTCCACAGAGGCTTCATAGTTCTACATTCCCACCAACAATGAAGGAGTGTTCCATTTCTCCACATCCTCTCCAGCACTTGTTTTCTGTTTTGGTTTGTTTTTTAATTTTTAAGTAATGGCTATTCTATGAAGTGTGCAATGATATCTCATTGTAGTTTTGATTTGCATTTCACTAATAGCTAGTGATATTGAGCATCTTTTTTTAGCCATTTGTATTTCCTCTTTGGAGAAATGTCTATTTAAGTCTTGCCCACTTTAAAATTGGATTTCTTGCTCTTTAATTGTTGAGTTGTTTGATCTCTTTATAAAACTTGGAAATCAGACACACATCAAGAATGTGGTTTCCAAATATTTTGTCCCATTGAGTGGGTTGCCATTTCACTTTCTTAACAAAGTCCTTTGAAGGACAAAAGTGTTTACGTTTGAGGGGGTCCCATTTATCCATTTTTTTCTTTCGTTTCTCATGCTTTTTGTGTAAGGCTTAAGATACCACCATCTACCAACAGGTCTTGAAGATGTTTCCCTACATCTTTTTCTAGGGTTTTTATGGTTTTAGCTTTTACATTTAGGTCTTACATTTAGATCAAAGTATTTTTACTTAATTTATCAAACATAACTTCTTTCTTTGGAACAGGAAAATTCACAAATGACAGATATAGCTTACCCCTCCCCTAGATGGCTGATGGCTCCCTCTTGTTTTTTTCTTTTTGCTCATTTTCTGCTTAGGACCAAACTCAGGACCTCCCATGTGGGAGATGGGTGCCCAACTGCTTTAGCCACATCCACTCCCTGCTCGTTTTGGTTTTGCTTGCTCTCTCCTTGTTGTTTGCTTATTGTCTGCTCATTGTCTTTGCTCATGTCTGCTCATTGCTTGTTTGTCTTCTTTAGGAGGCACTGGAAACTGAATTCAGGACCTCCTATATGGGAGGTAGGCACCCAGTGCCTGAGCCATATCTGTTCTCTAGATACTGCTTTTTTGTCAGACTTCTTCAAGCCAGGTAGAATACATGATCACTTCTATTTCAAAGAATGTGGTGGTAAACACTGGGCATTAATATTTTTATCTGTGCCTCAATCATTTAGCAAGAATTAGGCTTTTAAATTATGTCCATCACTTGCTAAGACATAAGTGTTCAGGAAGAAAAGTCAAGAAAAGATTAAGATGTTTAATCACATCTCCTTTAAGATTTATAAAATACAAATTCTTTGCAACACCTTTGTTTTATGAATTGGACTAACATACGTGTCAACAACTCTTTCCACCTTGTAAAGTAAATACCCTGATTAAATTTCTCTTTTCTAAGATTAGTCTTAAGGGTGTAGCAGCAGGATAATTTAATTGGCTGACTTGATCCTCTAACACAAGGAATTCCCAAAGATAAAATCATTCTTTACACATCTTATGGACACCTGGGTTGTTTACATTTTTTGACAGTTGTGAATAATGTTGCTATAACTATCAGTGTGCAAATGTCTGTATCACTGCTATCAGTTCTTCTGGATATATACCTAGTAGTGACATTGCTGGGTCACATGGTAGATATAGTTCTAACTTCCTTAGGAACCACCAAACAGACTTCCACAGTGCCTATACCATTCTACATTCCCACCAACTGTGAATAAGTGTTCGTATCTCTCCACATTCTCTCCCAAACTTGTAGTTTTCTGTTCTTTTATAGTGTCTGTATTAGTCAGCCAAAGGGGTGCTGATGCAAAATACCAGAAATTGGTTGGTTTTCATAAAGGGTATTTATTTGGGGTACGAGTTTACAGATATCAGGCCATAAAGCATAAGTTACTTCCCTCACCAAAGTCTATTTTCACATGTTGGAGCTAGATGGCTCCCAATGGCTGCGAGGGTTCAGGCTTCCTGGGTTCCTCCCTTCCAGGGTCTTGCTTCTCTCTGGGTTCAGGGTTTCTTTCTTCCCAGAGCTTGCTTCTTCCTGGGCTCAGGGTTCCTCTCTTCCTGGGGCTTGCTTCTCTTTCCTTTGTGTGCTTACTTCCCGGGGCTCCAGCTTACAGCTTCAGTATCAAACTTCAACATCGAAACTCCAAAATCAAAAAACCTCAGCTCTGCCCTTTGCCTTGTCCTTTATCTGTGAGTCTTCACCACCAAGGGGTGGGACTCAATGCCCTAATGATGTGGCACAATCAAAGCCCTAATCATAACTTAATCACACCCAGGTACAGACCAGATTACAAACATAATCAAATATCTATTTTTGGAATTCATAACCATGTGAAACTGCTACAGGGTCCATCCTAGTAGGTACGAAATGATATCTCACTGTATCTTTGACTTGAATTTCCCTAATAGCCAGTGATGTTGAACACTTTTTCATGTGTTTTTTTTTTTGCCGTTTGTATTTCTTCTTTAGAAAATGTCTACTCAGTCTTTTGCCCATTTTTTAATGGAGTCATTTGTCTTTTTATTGCTGAATTGTAGTATCTCTTTTTTAAAAAAAAGATTTATTTAGTTATTTATTTATTTTTGTGTCCCCCGCCCCCATTGTCTGCTCTCTGTGTCCATTCGCTGTGTGTTCTTCTGCGTCTGCTTGCATTCTTGTCAGTGGCACCAGGAATCTGTGTCTCTTTTTGTTGCGTCATCTTGCTGAGTCCGCTCTCTGTGTGTGCGGTGCCACTCCTGGGCAGGCATCTTTTCACATGGGGCGGCTCTTCACGCGGGGCACACTCCTTGCACGTGGGGCTCCCCTACACGGGGGACACCCCTGCGTGGCATGGCACTCCTTGTGTGCATCAGCACTGTGCATGGGCCGGCTCATCACATGGGTCAGGAGGCCCTGGGTTTGAACCCTGGACCTCCCATGTGGTAGGTGGAAGCTCTATCAGTTGAACCAAATCTCCTTCCCTGTAGTATCTCTTTATATATCATGGATATTAGACCCTTGTCGGATGTGTGATTTCCAAATATTTTCTTCCATTGATTAGGTTGCCTTTTTAACCTTTTCACAAAGTCCTTTGAGGTGCAGACAAGTTTAATTTTGAGGAGGTCCCATACATCTATTTTTTTCTTTTGTTGCTCATGCTTTGGGTATAAGGTTTAAGAGACTCCCACCTAGTTCAAGTTCTTATAGATGTTTCCCTACATTATCTTCTAGGAGTTTTATGGTCCTGGCTTTTATCTTTAAGTCTTTGATCCATTTTATTTGATTCTTGCATAGGGAGTGAGATAGGGGTCCTCTTTCATTCTTTTGGTTATGGATTCCAGTTCTCCCAACACCACTTGTTTATTTATTTATTTATTTATTTTTATTTCTCTCTCCCCCCTTCCCCCCATTGTCTGCTCTCTGTCCTTTCGCTGCATGTTCTGTGTCCACTTGTACCCTCAGCGGCACCGGGAAACTGCATCTCTTTTTTGTTGCATCATCTTGCTACGTCAGCTCTCCATGTGTGCAGTGCCATTCCTGGACAGGCTGCACTTTTTTTTCGTGCAGGGCAGCTCTCTTGCAGGGCACACTCCTTGCACGTGGGACACTTCCACACGGGGTGCCTCTGCGTGGCACAGCACTCCTTGCATGCGGCAGCTCTGCACATGGTCTAGCTCATCACACGGGTCAGGAAGCCCTGGGTCTTGAAACCTGGACCCTCCCATATGGTAGGCGGATGCTCTACCAGTTGAGCCACATCATTGGGGAATCCTTTCTTTTCCAAATAAGTTTGGTAATTGACTTTCTTTTTTTTTTAACTTTATTTTGTATATTTAATAATTGAAAATATAAACAATAAAAAACTAAAAAGAAAATACAGTTGAATAAAAACATACATTTCTCAATTAAATGTACTGGATACCTATAAATTTTTTTTTAATCATACAATATGTTACACAATATATTTGGTTCATAGTAGTGCAATCATACAGTATATGTCCTTTTGTGTCTGGCTTGCTTTGTTCAATGTAATGTCCTCCAGGTTCACCCATACTGTCATATGCTTTATGACTTCATTTCTTCTTAGAGCTGCATAATATTCCATCATGTGTATGCACCACAGTTTGTTTATCCATTCATCTGTTGATGGACACCTGGTTGTTTCCAACTTTTGGCAATTGTGAATAATGTCGCTATGAACATTGGTGTGTAGATGTCTGTTCATGTCACTGCTCTCAGTTCTTCTGGGTATATGCCCAGTAGTGGTATTGTGGAGTCACCTGTCAACTCTATATTGAACTTCTTTAAGAACTGCCAAACAGTCCTCCACAGTGGCTGTATGTAATTGACTTTTTTTTTTCCCAAAGATTTATTTATTTATTTATTACCCTCCTTTGGGGCTTGTTCCTTTCTTTGCTGTCTCTTCTCTGTGTCCATTTGCTGAGTGTTTTTTTTCTGTATCTGTTTGTCTCCCTCTTTTTTTTTTTTTTTAAAGATTTATTTATTTAATTTCCCCCCCTCCCCTGGTTGTCTGTTCTTGGTGTCTATTTGCTGCGTCTTGTTTCTTTGTCTGCTTTTGTTTCTTTGTCCGCTTCTGTTGTCGTCAGCGGCACAGGAAGTGTGGGCGGCGCCATTCCTGGGCAGGCTGCACTTTCTTTTCACGCTGGGCGGCTTTCCTCACGGGCGCACTCCTTGCGCGTGGGGGACGCGGGGGACACCCTTGCGTGGCAAGGCACTCCTTGCGCGCATCAGCACTGCGCATGGCCAGCTCCACACGGGTCAAGGAGGCCGTGGACCTCCCATATGGTAGACAGACGCCCTAACCACTGGGCCAAAGTCCGTTTCCCAGTTTGTCTCCCTTTTGTTGCATCATCATGCGTAGCTCTCCGCAGCACATGGGCTGTCAGCTCTCTGCAGCACAAAAACCAGCTTTTGCCTTCACAAGGAGGCCCTGGGACGTGAACCCAGAGCCTTCCATATGGTAGATGGGAAACCAACTGATTGAGCCACAGCCACTTCCCATAATTGACTTTCTATTTCTGTAAAGAAGACAGCTGGAGTTTTGATTGGGATTGCATTGAATCAATAATCAGTTTGGGTAGAATTGACATTTTCACAATGTTTAGTCTTCCAATCCATGAACGTGGAGTGTCCTTCCATTTGTTTAGGTCTTCTTTGATTGATTTTAGCAGTGTTTTATAGTTTTCTCAATATAGATCCTTTACATTCGTAGTTAAATTAATTCCAAGATGTTTGAGTTTTTTAGTTGCTACTGTAAATGGAGTTTTTTCTTGATTTCTTCCTTACCTTGCTCATTAGGGTATAGAAACACTACTGATATATTTTTTTTCTATACATAGCCTGCTATTTCTGGCCATTCTTGCACATTTATTTATTTATTTTAGGCAGTTTTATTGCAATATATTCACACACCTTATTTATCCAAAATGTATAATCAATGGCTTTTAGTATAATCACAATGTTATACATTCATGTGGCAGTTTGATATTATTTATGAATTCCAAAAAGAGATATTGATTATATTTGTAAACTGGTCTGTTCCTCTGGGCATGATACCCTTTGATTGATTTAAATTCAAAGGCTTTATGTTTACTTGATTAAATAAAGATTAGAGCTTTCATTTGACCACGTCATTAGGGTGACTCAGTTTGAGTCCCTGACCCCTTTGTGGACTATATAAATGGATACTCAATCAAGGAGACACAGAAAGTGACACACAGAGGAATAAAGAGAGCTCCATGGACACGGAAGAAGAGAGAACTTGTTAATTTTGATCCTGCAGCCCTGGGAAGAGAGATGAGCCATTCACCTGATAGTTTACAGCTGACCTTGTGAAGAGACTGGAGTAGCTGACCCCAGAAAGAAAAGAGCCCTCCAGCCTACAGCCGAGATCAGAATAAGCTGGTCCCATGGAGCCTTAAGAGGAAAGAGGAAGGCTGAACCCTCACAGATATTGCCCACCATCTTGCTTCAACACGTGGCAACAGACATTTGGTGAGGAAATACCTCTTATAGTACCTTGAGTTGAACTCTTTAGGGCCTTGTAACTGTAAGCTTTTAGCCCAAATAAATACCCTTTATAAAAGCCAACAGATTATTGGTACTTTGCATCAGCACCCTTTTGGCTGACTAATAAATTACCACAAAAAATGTTAGAACCATTTCATTACTCCAAGAAGAAAAACCCCACATCTCTTAGTAGTCACCTCTCAATCCCTCTATCCTTCCCCAGTGTTACATAACTACTAATCTAATTTCATCTTTATAAATTGCTTTATATTTACCTTTTATATAAATGGAATCATACGATATGTAGTACTTTGTGTCTGATTTCTTTCACTTAGCATGTTTTTTGTCTGATAGTAACACCTTGTAGTATTAACATATATTAGTTCAGTTTAAAAAAATGGTCTTATATTAATATATGCAACTTTACCCATATTCATATTTCACATGCTGTGTTACTATGCTATAGATTCCCATGTTACATTTTTTAACTTTCCTTTTAGTAATATACATGACCTTAGGCATTCCCTTTAAAACACTCTCATACCCATAAAATAGCACTGCCAGTTACAAACATTATGTTGTGCTTTCAACTTTTCTATTCATTTCCAATATCAACACACACCATTTTAACCAATTCTGCACAAGTTAGCCCTCAATTTTCCATTCTCTAACCTCATTCTATTTTCTGGTAACCCATATTCAAGTTATTAACTCCATGAGATTACACAATATATTTAGTTCATAGTAACACAACCATACAGTATTTTTCCTTTTTTGTCTGGCTTGCTTCACTCAACATAATGTCCTCCAGGTTCATTCTTGTTGTCATATGTTTTGTGACTTCATTTCTCCTTACAGCTGCATAATATTCCATTGTGTGTATGCACCACAGTTTATCCATTCATCTGTTGATGGGCATCTGGGTTGAGAAACACTACTGAATTTTGCATGTTGATATTCTATCCCACCACTGTGCTGATCTCATTTATTAACTCTAATAGCTTTGTTGTAGACATTTGGGGATTTTCTAAATATAGGATCATGCCATTTGCCAATAGTGAGAGTTTTACTTCCTCTTTTCCAAGTTGGATGACTTTTATTTCTTTTAATCTTGCCTAATTGCTCTAGCTAGGACTTCTAGCACAATGTTGAATAACAGTGGTGACAGTTGGGACTCCTCTTCTTTTTCCTGACCTTAGAAGGAAACATTTCAACCTCTCCTCATTGAGTACAATGTTGGCTGTGGGATTTTCATATATACCCTTATTATGTTGAGGAACTTTCTTTATATACCTATCTTTTGAAGTGTTTTTATCAAGAAAAGATGCTGGGTTTTGTCAAATGCCTTTCTGTATCAATCAAAGTGATTGTGTGTTTTTTTTTCCTTCAATTTGTTAATGTGTTGTATTATGTGAATTGATTTCCTTTTGTTGAAATCTTTTCTCACTTTCTCTTTAGGAGGCACTGGGAACTGATTCTAGGATCTTCTAACGTGGGAGAGAGGTACTCAATTGCTTAAGCTACCTTGGCCCCTGGTTTGTTGTCTCTCATTTTCTCTCCTCTGTTATCTCTTTCGTTGCGTCATCTTGTTGTGTCAGCTCTCTGAACCATGTGGGCCAGCTCTCTTTCACCAGGAGGCCCCAGGTATTGAACCCAGAACCTTCCATATGGTACACAGGAGCCTAATTGCTTGAGCCATGTCTGCTTCCCTGATAAGTTTTGATAAGTTGTGTTCTCATTTTCATTCATCTCAAGATATCTACTAATTTCTCCTGCAATTTCTTCTTTGACTCACTGATTGTTTAGGATTGTGTTGTTTAGCCTCCATATATTTGCAAAATTTCCCCTTTCCTGCCTATTATTGATTTCCCACTTCATTCCATTATGATCAGAGGTGGTGCTTTGTATAATTTCACTCTTAAATTTATTGGGAGTTGTGTTATGGCCCAACATGTGCGCTATCCTGGAGAAAGATCCATAAGCACTTCAGAAGAATGTATAATCTGCTGTTGGGGATGTAATGTTCTGTATGTGTCTGTCAGGTCCAGCTAGTTTATCATATTGTTCAAGTTCTCTGTTTCCTTGTTGATCTTCTGTCTAGTTGATGAGATTGGTTTATTGAAGTCTCCAGCTATTATTGGAGAGACATCTATTTCTCCTTTCAGTTTTGCCAGAGTGTGCCTCATATATTTTAGGGTACAGATATTTATGACTATTACTCCTTTCTGGTGAATTGTCCCTTCTTAAAATACATAATGGCCTTCTGCATCTCATCACTTTTTTTTCATTAATGTCTGTTTTGTCTCAACCAGTATAGCTACCCCTGCTCTCTTTTGGTTACTATTTGCATGAAGTATCTTTTCCCAATCTTTCACTTTCAGTTTATTTGCATCCTTGGGTATAAGGTGAATCTCTGGCAGACAGCATATAGGTGGCTCATATTTTCTTATCCATACTGTCAGCCTATATCATTTGATTGACATTCAATGTTATTACTGTAAAGGTATTACTTCCTTCAGTCATTTTATCCTTTGGCTTTTATATGTCATATTTTATTTTGTCCATCTTTTTACCTTTTTGGTTACCCTTTCTGATAGTCTTCACTTCTACACTCTCCTCCATGCCTCTCTGTCTTCTCTTTTCTTTTCTGGTTGTAGAACTCCTTCAGTGTTTCCCTACAGGGCTGGATTCTTGTTTACAAACTCTCTTAGTTTCTGTTTATCTGTGAATATTTTAAACTGGGCTGGATTCTTGTTTACAAACTCTCTTAGTTTCTGTTTATCTGTGAATATTTTAAACTCACTGCTGTATTTGAAGGACAGATTTGCCAGATAAAGAATTCTTGGCTGGCAGTTTTTCTCTTTCATTACCTTTTTTATATCATACCACTCCTTCTTGCCTCTATGATTTCTAAAGAGAAATCTGCATTAAGTCTTATTGGACATCCCTTGTATGTGCTGTTTCACTTCTCCCTTGCTGCTTTCAGAATTTTCTCTTTATCTTTGGCATTATTCATATTATTTGTCTTGGGGTAGGTCTATTTGGATCATTCTAACTGAAGTATGCTGTGCTTCCTGGATACATATATTCATGCCTTTCATGAGGTTTGGGAAATTTTCTGCTATTATTTCCTCAAATACTTTCTTTCCTTTTTCCCTTCTTATCTCCTTGTGGAACTCCCATAACATATATGTTGGTGTGATTCATGTTATCATTCAACTCCCTGAGATCCTGCTCAATTTTTTTCATTCTTTTCTCTCTCTGTTCTACTCTATTTTAATTTTCAGGTGTTCTTACTATATATTGTTGGTTCTTCCATGATTTCCAATCTGCTGTTGTGTGCCTCTATTATATATATATATATTTTAAGATTTATTTATTTATTTATCCCCCACCCCCGCCAGTTGTCTGTTCTCTGTGTCTGTTTGCTGCGTCTTTCTTCTTTGTCTGCTTCTGTTGTTGTCAGTAGCACGGGAATCTGTGTTTCTTTTTGTTGCGTCATCTTGTTGTATCAGCTCTCCGTGTGGGTGGCACCATTCTTAGGCAGACTGCATGTTCTTTCGCGCTGGGTGGCTCTCCTTATGGGGTGCACTCCTTGCGTGTGGGGCTCCCCTATGCGGGGGACACCCCTGCATGGCAGGGCACTCCTTGCGTGCATCAGCACTGCACATGGGCCAGCTCCACACGGGTCAAGGAGGCCTGGGGTTTGAACCGCGGACCTCCCATGTGGTAGTCAGATGCCCTAACCACTGGGCCAAGTCTGTTTCCCTCTATTATATTTTTAATCTCACTTACGATGTCTTTCATTCTCATAAACTCTGTTATCTTTCTATCCAAGATTTCAAATTTTCTTTGTGCTCACCCAGTGTCTTCTTAATGTCTTTAGCCATGTTGTCCTTCAACTCCATGATTTGATTTTAGTAGATTTTTGTATGAACCTCATTGCTTAGTTGTTTCAAATCCTGTGTCTTGACTGGATATTTGATATGTTTCTTCGCCTGAGTCATATCTACCTTTTTCTTTGTATGGTTTGTTGTTTTTTGCTGATGTCTAAGCACCTGATTCTGATGCTGCATTTACTCTGATGTTCAGTTTCTTTCTCTTTCCTAGGGATTTACTGTTAAGTAGTTGTGTGCTACAACTGTTCTTTGACTTGGTTCAATTTGTTCTAGATATTTAGGATTACCCCTGTTTAACTGCTCAAGCCAGGATAAGGACCCAGTAATGGGTGCAGACCAGTTTGTAAGGGCTGTGGAGAGGTTGGTACTAAAGGTACCTGCTTGTCTTTTTTATTTATTTTTTTATTATTTTTCCTTTTTTGCGCATTTTTCTGTTCTGGCCAGCAAATGGCACTCTTTGGCAGACTGCTTAACTCAGACACCAGGTACTAGGGGGAAATGCATTCAGAGTAACTTCTCAGGTGGTGGGTAATACAGAAGCAATGTCCTCATGGCTGGCCAAACCTCACAAACAAACTTTCTCAGAAGCTGTTCTCCACCCTTGGCTGGCAGCATCCTCCCTCCCTCTGCATCCTCATCAACCAGCCAGGGGCAGTAGGGAGGGAGTTTGAAAAGGCAAATTATCTTTAGCCCCCTGTTAGCTATCAGTACAAACAACACCTTGGCCCCACCCAGCCTGGAAGTATGTGATCCCTCCAATGCAGCACACCAAATTTGCTGCCCAAAATCTGAATTTGCTGTAGGCTGTGTCCCTCCCTCTCCCCTATCTAGGAGAAGAGGATCCTTGCAAACCCCCCCAGTCAGTAGCCACTGCAGTCCATAGGCTGCTATTTGTTCCGTGGTGGAGGGGATGGGGACCTTGGGATTTTTCAGCCAGCTGACACTCCTTTCCTTTGCCCCTCTCTCTTCTGAGTGGTATTTCACCTCCCCCTGGTGTCCTGAGCCCCAAAACAGCCCTCCAGACATTCTCCACCTGTCCTCTAGCAATTTTTTTTCTGGGAGAGAAGGTCTTTGACGCATTTTTTTTTTTTACATTTATTTTATTTCTCTCCCCTTTCCCCCCACCCCCACCCCGTTGTCTGCTCTCTGTGTCCATTGCTGTGTGTTCTTCTGCTTCCGCTTGCATTACCCTGCGGCACTGGGAAACTGCGTCTCTTTTGTTGTTGTTGTTGCATCATCTTGCTGTGTCAGCTCTCCGTGTGTGCAGCACCACTCCTGGGCAGGCTGTGCTTTTTTCATGCAGGGCAGCTCTCCTTACATGGCTCACTCCTTGTACGTGGGGCACCCCTCGCGGGGGCACCCCTACATGGCACGGCACTCCTTGTGTGCTGCAGCACTGTGCGTGGGCCAGCTTACCACATGGGTCAGGAGACCCTGGATCGAACCTTGGACCCTCCATATGGTAGACAGACGCTCAATCAGTTAAGCCATGTCTGCTTTCCTTTTGATGCATTTTTAGTTAATTTTTGTATAAGGTATGAGATATGGTTTGTCCTTTCTTTTGGATATGGATATCCAGCTCTCCCAGCATCATTTGTTGAATAGACTGTTCTGCCCAGCTGGTTGGGCTTGACAGTCTTGTTCAAAATCACTTGATTATACATGTGAGGGTCTATTTCTAAACAATCCATTCATTTCCGTTGGTCTATATGTCTATCTTTATGCCAGTACTGAAGCAGGCTAGATAAGGAATTAATAGACAGATCTGGAACCTAGCAAGAAAGCCATATGTCATTCAGTACCTCCAAGGTGGTTGCTGGAAGACCTTCATGAGATTCTGCCATTTGGAACAAGATTTCCTCCAGAAGCCAGGAGAAGCCCCAGATATTCTCCAGGGGCCTTATCATTGGGCATCCCGGGGGATTGATGGGTGGGTAATCAATCAAAACAGCAAACAGATGGGACTCCTCCTGTGGCATTAGCAAAGGGACAGAATAATTAAAGATTTAAAAAGCATACACAGGGAAGTGGACTTCGCCCAGTGGTTAGGGCGTCCGTCTACCACATGGGAGGTCCGTGGTTCAAACCCCGGGCCTCCTTGACCCATGCGGAGCTGGCCCATGCACAGTGCTCATGCGTGCAAGGAGTGCCCTGCCATGCAGGGGTGTCCCCCGCGTAGGGGAGCCCCACGTGCAAGGAGTGCGCCCCGTAAGGAGAGCCGCCCAGTGCGAAAGAAAGTTCAGCATGCCCAGGAATGGTGCCACACACATGGAGAACTGACTGCAGCAAGATGACACAACTAAAAGAGACACAGATTCCCATGCCGCTGGCAACAACAGAAGTGGACAAAAAAGAACACACAGTAAATGGACACAGAGAACAAACAACTGGAGGGGGGGAAGGGGAGAGAAATAAATAAAAAAAATCTTTAAAAAAATAAAAAAATAAAATAAATAAATAAAAAGCATACACTTAGGCTTTTGCCCTCTCTTGCCTTCACCCTGTCCTGGTGCCTGTCCTGGTGCAGGTCCGTGTGCCTGTTCCTGCCTTCTGGGCCCTGCTCTCGCCATTCTTTCCCTGCTATGATTGCCATGCAAGTAGAACCTGGGAATTTATAATTTATAATGGGGAATTGTAGTCTGTAAATCACTTTATCACTTTTCAGCCTCTTCCTCTCTACCTGGGACCCATGATCTGTTATTTTCTCCCAATTTTCTTCCCTCCCTACCTTCATAAATTACTGGCCTAACTAACCTGATGTGCTCTTTTTTTTTAAGACTTTTTTTTAAATTTCTCACCCCTTCCCTCCCTTCCCCCATTGTCTGCTTTCTGTGTCCATTCGCTGTGTCTTCTCCTGTGTCTGCATGCATTCTTGTCAGCAGCACTGGGAATCTGTATCTCTTTTTGTTGCATCATCTTGCTTTGTCAGCTCTCCATGTATGTGGCACCACTCCTGGGCAGGCTGTGCTTTTTTCGCACAGGGCAGCTCCCCTTATGGGGCACACTCCTTGCACGTGGAGCTCCCCTATGCGAGGGACACCCCTATATGGCAGGGCACTCCTTGCGTGCATCAGCACTGCGCATGGGCCAGCTCATCACATGGGTCAGGAGGCCCTGGGTTTGAACCCTGGACCTCCCATGTGGTAGGTGGATGCTCTATCCATTGAGCCAAGTCCACTTCCCCACAGATTCTACTTTTTTTTTTTTTTTTAAATATCTGGCCTGCAGATAGCTATTTTTTTTTTTTAAAGATTTATTTTTATTTATTTAATCCCCCTCCCCTCCCCTGGTTGTCTGTTTTCTGTGTCTTTTTGCTGCGTCTTGTTTCTTTGTCCACTTCTGTTGTCGTCAGTGGCACGGGAAGTGTGGGCGGCGCCATTCCTCGGCAGCCTGCTCCCTCCTTTGCGCTGGGCGGCTCTCCTTATGGGTGCACTCCTTGCGCGTGGGGCTTACCTACACGGGGGACACCCTGTGTGGCACGGCACTCCTTGCGCACATCAGCACTGCACATGGGCCAGCTCCACACGGGTCAAGGAGGCCCGGGGCTTGAACTGCGGGCCTCCCATGTGGTAGACGGACGCCCTAACCACTGGGCCAAAGTCCGTTTCCCAGATTCTACTTTTGACCTCCAAGTTCTATCCAAGTCTGAACTCTAATACTGAACTCCAGGTAACACTTCAAATTGTAGACTTTACTGTTTTATTTCAGGGTTCATCTTTATAACACCAGATGGACTCTCAGACTTCTAGCTTCCATTTAGAAGATGCTGAGAAAGGTGTCTTGAGAATTTCCAATGAATAATCACTTGATTATATACTGTACTGAATTGTGCTCTCAAGTTCCTGAAACAATGTATCCCTTGAAGAATGAAGTACCCTGAAACAATGGCTACAGCAATAGGAAGCTTTGGATTGGCCCATGGCAAAATTGTTAAGTTAATGAAACTTCCTACAATCCCATTTCTTTTCCACAATCCACTCTGTCATCTGGGTAGCTCTTCTTCAAGTTCTCAGTGCCCTTATGCACTCTCACTGCAACCATCCAACCCACCTAATCCAAGAGCTTCTCAAGATTGTATTTGAAACTTTTCATTCTAAAGTGAAAATGAATGAAAATATTTCATACATTTCCCCTTTTCTCCTTCCATTTTATTTTTAAAACTTTTAAGCCTCAGGGAAGTGGCTGTGGCTCAATCAGTTGGGCTCCCATCTACCGTATGGGAGGCCCTGGGTTCACATCCCGGGGCCTCCTTGTGAAGGCAGGCTGGCCTGCACCCTGCACGCTGCAGAGCACCGCTTGGCCCACAAGTGCTATGGAGAGCTGACTCAGCAAGCTGATGGAACAAAAAAGGGAGACAAGCAAAAATACAGAACAGCATGCAGCAGATGGACACAGAGCAGACAGCAAGCAAGCCACAAGGTGGGGAGGGGAAATAAATACAGACACAGAAGAATGCGCAGCAAATGGACACATAGAGCAGACAGCACGCAAAAAGGCACAAGGGGGGCGATAAAAAATTTTTTTAAAAAACCTTACCTGTAATTTTTTTTTTTTTTTTAATTTTAAGCCTCAGCCAAAGAAAATGCTTAAGGTAACATTTAAGGCATTTTCAAGAAATGAGGAAAGTAATTTTGAAGGAAAATCATGGGCTTTTATTGGACCTTTGAAATCACCTTACCTAATTGGTATAGTTTCCAAAAAGATTCTGAGATTTGGAAAAAAATCCCTTCATTTCCCTCCTCATTTGTAAAATGGAGATAATATATTTAGAAGATTTTGTGAACTTTTAAATATTAGTTATTGTTAGTGTCACTCTCCCTTTTCAGAAGGGTGCTTACCTGGCCTTTTTGATTATGACTACTGTGCCACCTGCTGGGCATTGCTCAAATTACATAGCTAGTTTTTCTTCCAAGGATTGCCCAACAACCACTTTGTATTTTCTCTGCTACTTGAGCACCTTTTGGAAATAAAACTCCTCCAATTATTTTGGGTTTTTTTTCTTTCCCCCACTGGCTCTATAATATATGCTTTAAATTTAACAAATTCAACATTATCTATTAAACATTTATCAAGGGGAAAGTGCCAGGGAGACAAAGATGGAGAAGTCTTAATATTTTAACACTTACCCTTGAGGGATGAGAAATACACTAGTGTGTTAGGGAAGACTTTACAGAGTAGGTGAACTCTCATCTGGGTCTAGTGAAAGGAGTATAATTTTGAGAAGAAAATAAGAGCCCTTCTGGTGGAGGGGACAATATGAGCAAAGGCGCAGAGCTGTGGAAGTGCCTTTGGGGATGAATAATTGCTTTGTGTAATTAGAACATTGGATCCAAGGAAGGAGAAGGTGATGACAATGACTAATATCAAGTTTTCACAGGCTTTACAGTACACAAAGTCCTTTTAGTCATATTCCCTCAAGGGTGGCTCTATAGCATAGTGGTTGACAGCATGAACTACGTCAGCTAGACCTGGGTTAAAGTCTGTGTTATATTTGATAATTATTTAATCTCTTTAAGTTTCATTTTTCTCATCTTTAAATAAAAGTACGTACTTCACTGAGCTCTTGTCAGGATTAAATGGGATAAAGTTCATCAAGTTCTTATATACTAGCTAGCAGTTAATAACTATAATAATTAGTATCATCATAAGCTACTAGTTTCAATTTGTTTGATAGATATTACTATCACAGTATTACAGAAGAGGAAACAGGTTAAGTGGTTAAAGTGGAATGCCAAGTCCTGTCCTTTCTTTTTTTAAATACACGAGAGACTCCAGGCTCCAAAAGCATATTAAAATCCTCAATGACATTATAAAATTTGGGTTCTATACTGTGTAGGTCATGGGGAGCCACTGAAGCTATTGAAGCAGAAGAAAATTTTGAATCCGATTTCTGTTTTAGAGAAAATCTAGAACATTCTGAGTGGATTCACTGGATTTATAATCAACAATTGTAATTATACTGTTAAAAAATGTATTGAGCACTTAGTATGTATTAGGCACATGAAAAGGAGAAAAGGCTTTGCATTACATTTGGGTTTTTAGAAAATAAACTGTTAGAATCACCTCATTTTAAAAATTTTTACCAAGGTAGGAAGAGAACAGAGGATTGCTTTATATATATATGTATTTTTAGAAATGTACTCTTTTTTCCCCATCCCCCTTCCTCCCTCCCCTCTCTCTCTTCCTCCCCCAGGCCTGCTGCTTTTTGCTGTCTGTGTCCATTCACTGTGTGGTCTTCTGTATCTATTTCTCTCTTTTTGTCTTCTCAGTTTTTTTTCTCCTCTGGAATTCACTGAGATTCAATCCTGGGGACCTCTGATCTGGAGTGAAGTTCCTGCACCACCTTAGTTCCTGGTCTCTGCTTCGCTTCACCTTGACTCTCCTCTTCGTCTCTCTTTTGTTGCACCATCATCTTCTGCTTAACTCACTTGTGTGGGCACTGGCTAACTGCGCGAGCACTTGGCTCACCATGCAGGCACTGGCTCACCGTACAGGCATGCTTTCTCCTTTTTTTTTTTTTTTTTTTTACCAGAAGGCCTCAGGGATTGAACCCAGGTCCTCCCACGTGGTAGACCAAAGCCCAATCACTTCAGCCACATTCGCTTCCATGATTAGATTTTTAATGTGATTTTTTTCTAACTGAAAAGGAGTTTATATACTTTTTTCATGGATACTTTACAGATATTTTCTAATCTTCATAGCATGCAGTAGGCATTACAGATGGGGAAACTGAGAATCTGAAGATGGAGGGGTAACTTGCCCAAGGTC
Organism: Dasypus novemcinctus; assembly: GCF_030445035.2. Classification (NCBI taxonomy): domain Eukaryota; kingdom Metazoa; phylum Chordata; class Mammalia; order Cingulata; family Dasypodidae; genus Dasypus; species Dasypus novemcinctus. Next base: position 80,528,425 of record NC_080681.1, on the reverse strand, counting down.
GTGGAACTGGTAATATGGCAGTGCCAGGATTCAAATCCAATCTTGTTTACTCCAAAGCTCATGCTCTTTTGGCAAAATCTTACCTCCTCCCAGAGTGTGGAGGAGATATTTTAGGCAGGAAGGTGCCTTCCTCAAATTAGACCAGAGAGAGCTTGACTATGAGAACCAAGGATAGGGCCCAGGGCTCTTCCCCTGAATACAGAAAGGAAATTAATATGAATACTATTTTGAATCCTGGGAGCTTCCAGATATCAGCTGAGATTGAGAGGGAGAAGAAATAGAACTAGGAGGAAGAGGGAAGGGGAGGGCAGGAAAGGCCCAGAGGTTGATAACATTCATACCTGGTAAGTCTCACCTCTTCAGGCAGCTACTAAGTTGTGGTAAGCATATGCTGTGACAGGGGTCAAGGAGTCTTAAACGAATCCCAAAGATCAGAACTAGTCAGTCCCTAAGAGATTATTCCCAGTCTTCTCATTGTTCAGATAAAGACACAGGCCAGAGAGGAGCAGAGATTTGCCCAAGGGTCACACAGCCATGAGAAGCAGAATTTAGGGCCCCTTTCTCATTAGAGCTTGCTTCTCTGTAATTAATGCTAAGGGAAAAATGACTGATAGAAGGTTTTCCCAAAAGCATGCCTTTGAGAGAAAAGAGAGCACCTGGACTAGGAAGGGGATAGGGTGGGAGAAATAAAGAGTCCAGAATCCTTGGGACAACTCTGGTCTACTCCCCAGTTTTCTCAGAATTAGGCCATATTTGAGAATTTAAGAGGTTGCCATGTGGGCCCTGTCCCAAACAAAGTGGCAGAGTGAGAAGCTTCATGGCTCTGTTCCCCCAAAGAAACATTGAACAACCAGTAAGAACTGGCAGAAACATCTTTCTCAAAGCTCCAGAAAACAGTTAAAGGATTGTAGTGATAGGGCAAGTGCCAAGTCAAGAGAAAGGCCATTTGAAAGTGGTAGTCTCTTATGGTGCCCTGACCGGCCCTTCCCCCACCTCTCACCGACTCCTTGAGGAGATAGCTTTTACTCTCAGTGCAGACCCCTAGCCCCAATTATGGAGGGCGCAGAGTGACCCTTATGCACATACTGGGAACAGGTATGTCCCACCCAGTCTGTCTGGTAGTGGCCTGAGGGATTTACTGTCCCAGAATTTGCCCTGCATGTAGAAGGTGGTTCATTAAGCCCTCCTACAGAGTGTTATGGGAGAGCAGTCAAGTTGTGCTGCCTAAGGCAAAGGATTGCTGACTGGAGGACACACAGTGCAGTGTCAGTGACTATGAGAAATCTGTTTCCTAGGGAATAGAGAATATTTGTATTCATGTAAATGGAGAATCCCAGAGCCATATTTGTATGCTCAGAAAAGAGGCATGCACAGGAAAGATCGGAAGACCTCTATACTGCCTGGAGCTATTTTCCAAACTCATTGTATAGAGAAGCACTTCCACAGATTAATCTGCAAAAACTGGGAAAACTGTTTTCTTTTTGTCTTCTTCTGGGTTTGTTTTGTTGCTGTTGTTGTGGTTGTTGTTGTTGTTGGCTCCTTGCATTCAAGGAAAGCTGTGTCATCATAATACTAGCTGGATTCAAGCTTAAATGAATAGATTCTGGAGTCTAAGTAACACAATAACATATCAAAATGCCCAGGTTTCAACAAAAGATTACAAAAAATACAAAAACACAGGAAGTGATGGTCCAGGCAAAGGGGAAGATTAAAGTATTAGAAGCCATTAATGAAGAGGAGCAGCCCTGGGATATTCTAGCCAAAGACTTTAAAAAATGGACCTAAATATGCTCAAAGTGCTAAATGAAAACAATGACAGAGAACTAAAAGAAGTCAGGAAATTGATAGATGAACAAAGAGTTATCAATAGAGAAATAGATATTATGAAAAGGAACCACACAGAGTCAAAAACCACAGACATAGAAGTTAAAAATTACCCAGAGGGATTCACCAGAAGATTGGAGCTGGCAAAAGGAAGAATTAGTGAACTTGAATATAAGATAATTGACAATTGAAATCATCCAGTCTGAGGAGCAGAAAGAAGAAAGAATGAAGAAAAGTGAACAGAGCCTGAGGAACCTGTGGGACACCATCAAGTATACCAATAGACACATTGTAGGAGTCCCAGAAGGAGAAGAGAGAATGGGACAGAGAGAATATTCAATTAAATAATGCCTGAAAATTTCCCAGATTTAATGAACAACAGGATTATACATATATCTAGGATGCTCAATAAACACCAAACAGAATAAATCCAAATGGATCCACTCTGTGCTGTGTTATAATCAAATTGTTGAATGCCAAAGATAGAATTCTGAAAACCACAAGAGAGAAGCAATATGTCATATACAAGGAAACCTCAGTAAGATTAAGTACTGATTTCTCCTCAGAAATCATGGAGGCAAGAAGACATATTTAAAGTGAGAAGGCATATTTAAAGTGCTAAAAGCAAAATATTGCCAACCAAGAATTCTGTGTCTGGAAAAATTGTCTTTCAAAAATGAGGGAAGTACTAAGCTATTCCTAGTAAACAAAAGCTGAGGGACTTCATCACCATTAGAATGACTCTACAAGAACTGCTAAAGGGAGTTCTATGGGTTGTAAGGAAAGGCTACTAGACAGTTGATTGAAGCCACATGAAGAAATAAATATCTCTGGTAAAAAGAATGACCATTTATACTTAATGATTAAGTATAAATACAAGTGCTATGATGTTTTTGGTTTGTAACTCCACTTTGTACTTTCTATAGGATTGTGGTGGCTTGGAGCTATGGACCCTGGAAAAACATGTCCTTAAATTTAATCCATTCTGGTGGGTATGGACCCATGTAAATAAGATCTCTCAAGATGTTACTTCAGTCAAAGCCCCAAATGAATCAAGTTGAGTTTTAATCTGGTTTACTGAAGTCCTTTATAAGTAGAATGAAAATCCGTGCGGGGGGAGGGGGGAGCTAGAGGGAGCAGCCAGAAACTGAATGTCAAGGGAACCTGGAAGAAAAGGGAGAAACCAGGAGAGGTTACTAGATGCATAGACATGTGACAGAAAGAGTCAGGTGTCAAGAATCTCTGGCAGCAAGTCCATAATGTCACAGTCTTCTGGAAGAAAGCATTGCCTTGATGATACCTTGATTTTGGACTTCTCCTTGCCTTAAAACCATGAGCAAAGAAATTTCCATTGTTGAAGCCAACCCATTTCATAGTCTTTGTTTTGGCAGCTAGGAAACTAAAACAAGGATCTAAAATGCAAATGCATAAAATGTAATGATAAATCAATGGCTTGGGACCCATGATGTATAAATATGTAATCTGTGTCAAGAACTACATAAAGGTGAGGGGATAGAGGGGTATAGATACACAGTTTATCTATACTATTGAAGTTATGAAGTTGGTATCAAAGCAAATGATATTGTTGTAGATTAAGGATGTTAAATTTAAGCCCCATGGTAACTACAAAGGAAACAGAATCTACAAGCTCATAAAGACAGAAAGTAGAGTGCCAGTTACCAAGAATGGGCACCCAGATAGACCCAGTCTGTTTGGGGAACTAATGGCAAAATGAGTGTAGGGTTTCTGTTTAGGATGGAGGGAAAGTTCTAGTAATGGATGGTGGTGTAGGTGCTGCAACATTATGAATGTGGTTAATCCCACTGAATGGTATGCTTTTGAGAGGTTAGGATGGGAAGACTTATGTTGTATGTATGTTTCTACAATTTAGGAAAAAAGAAAGAAAGGGAAACTAAAGAAATAATAACAATTAAATGCAATATATGTTACTGAATGGGATCCAAGAATGAAGGAGAAGGGGCTCAAGAGGACATGACTGGGTCATAAGAAAAAAATGGAATACAGAATGCGAGCTTTATATCAACATGAAATTTCTTTTTTTTTTTTTTTTTTTTTTTAAGATTTTATTTTTTATTTATTTTAAGTCCCCTTCCCTCCCCCGGTTGTCTGTTTTCTGTGTCCTTTTGCTGCGTCTTGTTTCTTTGTCCGCTTCTGTCGTCGTCAGCGGCACGGGAAGTGTGGGCGGCGCCATTCCTGGGCAGGCTGCTCCCTCCTTCGCGCTGGGTGGCTCTCCTTATGGGTGCACTCCTTGCGCGTGGGGCTCCCCTACGCGGGGGACACCCCTGTGTGGCACCGCACTCCTTGCGCGCATCAGCACTGCGCATGGGCCAGCTCCACGCGGGTCAAGGAGGCCCGGGGCTTGAACCGCGGACCTCCCATGTGGTAGACGGACGCCCTAACCACTGGGCCAAAGTCCGTTTCCCAACATGAAATTTCTTGAACTTGATAACTGCCCTTAAGATGTTTGCATAAGTGAATATCCTTGTTCATAGGAAATATACATGTAAGCATTATGTGTTCAAGGGGTATGATGTGTACAACTTGCTCTCAAATGTTCAGAAAATATATAGATGATAGATATAAGATGAAAGAATGATATTGCAAGGGTGGCAAAAAAATGTTAAAATTGGTTGATTGGGGTATTTGGGGGGTGAAGGTGTGTTGGAGTTCTCTGTATGGGGTTTGCATTACTTTTGCAAATGTCATGTAAGTTTGAAATTATTTCAAAATAAAAAGTTACACAGAAAAAAAAGAGCTGACAGCTAAAATGAAGGCCCTTTTACTTTTCTCCCTTGTTCCTTCTTGCTGCCTGGAATGTTGGTGATGATTTGAAATCCAGCCATCTCAAGGATCTTGAGAATGGAAACCATGTACTGAGAATGATGGAACAGAAAATAAAAGGAATCTAGACCTTGATGACAATGAAGCCACCACACTAACCCTAGACTGCCTACTTCTAGACTTCATCTAAGGAGAAGAGAAATAATCTATCTTGATTAAACAGTTACCCCCGCCCCCCCCCCCAAAAAAAAAAGAAAAGAAAAGAAAAAAGATTTTGCTATGTAGGAAGATAGTGACTCTCGTTTCTGGCAGGGATTTCTTTCCTAGGAGCAGAAGTGAGATTTATCCCTCTTCCTCTACTCAAAGCACACAAAGACCCATAGGACCCATCAAAGAGATGACACAGCTCAGTTCTTTAGGAAGAGCCCTAGGCTGGGAGTCAGAAGACCTGTTTCTAGCTCCAACCCTGCCACTATCATTCTAGGTAACTCTGGCAAGCCACTCTCCTCCTCTGGACTTTACTTTCTTATCTGTGAAGTTGGACATTTGTGGCCAACTTATATGTATGTAAGGGGTCTTTCCAGCTCTATTAGTCTAAAGTTATACTGCCCTAGGACATAGCTTTTCCAAGTTTCCCAGCAACAGGAAGTTCCACACTTAATTGGAATCCAGGGGTCTTGAGAGCCCAGTGTTTTGCTAAGTCATACACAGTTCTCTAGGTGACATAATCTCATCTAACTAGGCTGGCCTCTTTCTTCTGGAGAAGGCTTTCAGTCTATATCATGCTAATCAATCTAGCACCTGTTTGGGGCTCTAAATATCCATTTCTTCCCTTGGCAGATGAGATGATCACTGTTATACAGAGAGCAACATGATATGGAGACTGAACCTGTCTGAGCCTTGGCTTTCTCATCTGTGAAAAATACCCATGCCCCTGGGTTGTTGTGAAGCTTAAATAAGAAAATGTATTTGGCAGTGTCTAGGATAGAATCTGGAACATGTTTTAAATTCATCCATTCCCAGTTGTTCATCTCCATTACCAATACCCTAGGGCTAGTCCAAGCCACAATTTCACCTGGATTTCTGAAAAAGCCTTCTGTCCCTTTTGCAAATCTTGCCTCTACAATTCCATTGCCTCTCAGCAGCCACTGTGATATTTTAAACATATATTGGATCATATTCCTCCCCTGCTTGAAAACCCTCCATAACTTCCTTGAGATAAAATTCCCAATCCTCACCATGGACTACAAATCTTACAAGATCTGACCTTTGCCTATGTCTCTGTGGCCTCATCTTTTGCCACTAACTGCTTGCTCAGGCCACTCCAGCCATACTGACTAATTCTCAGCTCCTTGGGCTTTTGCAAATGCTAACTTATTTATCCTTCAGGTTTCAATTTTCTGTGTCTTCCTCAGAAAGACCATCCTGTACTCTCCTGGATGATTGTCTCCCAAAGAACCCCTGCCTCCATTTTTTCTCTCCACTAACACACTCATAATATTCCAGGACTTAACACAATTTATAATTATATATTCATTTGTGTTTATTAATGCTTTAAATCCTTCCCCAAGTATAAATTCTTAAACTGCAGGGACAAAGTCCGTTTTTTCCTCCCCTTTCTCCCGATTACCTAGCACAGTCCTGAAGATGTGGTTCTCTGAAAATGTTTTTTAAACAAATGAAGAGTGGGTGGTCAGTTTCCTTTCTTTTCTTCCCCCTTACTTTGCTTTTATATCATTACCAAGCATACCCAATGAAACACTCCATAGCTAATAAAACTATCGTTTCATTTGTCAGGTGCCATTCATTTCTCTAAGAGTTTAAGAGTATGACCTTTGGAAACTTTATAGACCTGGGTTTAAATCCTTTCTCTGACACTTCTGCTGGCTGTTCTGGGACAGGTCCTTAAACTTTCTGAAACATGGCTTTTTACTTGTTAAACAGAGTTTATCATCAACCTCAAAAGATTGTTATGAGATTAATGAGAATATATGCAAAGTACTTAATGCAGCGAGACACATAAATGCTCATAATTTGTAGTCATTTTTGTTTTTAATAACTATCACTAATTATAATTCTTTGAATACTCATAGGCCTGCACTACAGTTCTTTTGTGCCATGGAAGAGAACTGTGTCATCATACCTGGGTCCCCGTCCTGAAATGGGCTCCGTAAATTTGGGCACACTTGTCTCTTTAAAACTCATTTTCTTCATCTATAATATAGGTTTACTAACTGTCACCCGACTCACCACACAGGGCTGTTATGGTGCAAGCACAAAGATCTTATAAATTGTAAAGGGAAGTTATGTAAAAGTAAGGGTCTATAATTATTGATAATCCCTGGCTCACCTCCCAAGAATACCCTGGCTGAATGAGATAAGGTTGAAGCAATGTTCCAAGTGACTGAGGCCAAAGCAGAGAGCTTTGTTCTATAGGCCAAGTTTGAACCAGAATCTTTCCCATGGGACCAGGCCTCTACCTAATCCCTGGCTAAAGAGAGAAACCTGAGTATCTCCCCAATCTCTTCAGTGCCTCAGGGTGTAAGGAGAGGAGAAAAAAGTCTAAAACATAAGGCACAGCTTGTTTGTTTGCCCTATTGCTCTCTGCCCAGATACGGAGAGGGACCTGACAGGGCTCTTTTTGTGTTCTGATTCTCCTGCCTCAAAATCTTCCCCAGAGCAGGCACATAGCCTTGTCAGAACCCTGAAGACAAGGGACTTTTTATTAGCTTCACTGATGATAACTTTTATGAGTCTTCACTGCCCATCCTCACTGTGGATATGGAGGAAAACACACTTCTCTGGATATCCCGGGAGGCCGTGTTGAAATGTAAAAGGACAGCACATGATTCAAATGCTGCCCATTTTTCTGTTCATTTGCTTGTGACCTTGGGCAGGTCCTGGGCTTCAGGCCTCCAATATGTAAAATGGTAAGAAATGCTGGATTCCTGGATCTTTGATGGTACTGTGCTGTGCTGATAAATGTTTAACTACCAACTCTCTGAGTTCTGACGTGAATGTTGATTAATATTTTAGTCTATGTTAAGTAAAAGAAAGTGAAACAGGGAAGGTATCTATTAGAACTTCACTCACTTGTCAAAGATATGAGCGCCTTCTTTGCTGATTTGGATAATAGTTTTCAAATACTAGAAGAATATTTCCTCAATTTTTAAGTTTAATCTTCATTCCTATTTACATTTGCTCCCTCACTTTCTGAAGTCTAGACAATTAAGAACACAGGCCCTGATATGTAGCATTTGCCAGTTTCTGTACTATAAATATTCCCACCATGAATGAATTTCAAGCTACCAATGTGAAATCACTCAAGCCATGTTTAACAATTGACTCACAAAGTTTCCTAAAATTTAACAGTCGGCTCTTACAAGCTTATACCAGCTGGGTTCAGCCTGCCACTGCTTTCAGCTCAAGCATTCCTTGATTCTATGAATCATTCCTTCCCTCAGCCAAAGCACATACACACAAACACATAAATACGTTGAAAGTCAAGGAAAAGCACCAGTTTTTTTTCAGCTCAGTATTCCCTGAGTGCCCATATCTTAGTTAGAGGTTACTGATTGTAGACTTGATATGAATTTGAATTCACATGAGAAAACACACAAGCCCATACCATTCACTCATATATGCAACTAGATCCAAATAAAATAAGTCATGTGCATCACTGGTCTATATTGGATACTGGTTATTTGGCTGGTCTACTCTGTGCTTCAAAATAATTTTTATTTGATTTTCTGATTATGACAGAATACATGTACATTGGAAAGAACAAAAAACGTTGTAAAGAAGCTATCCCATTCCTGGAGCTATGGGAAATAGAAATGGGAAACAGAGCTTGAGGTTAAAGAAATGAGAAAAGGCAAGGGAATATAATTAACCTTAATTGAGTTACCATGTGCCTACTAGGTATCTGATGCTTTCTTGATAACCCTTACAACTTTGTCCTATATAAATGAGAAAAATGAAACTCATAATAAGCAATTTCCTGAAGTCAAACAATCTGAAATCAGTGGATCTGCTCACTCTTCAAAGCCCAGGGTCTTGCCACTACATTGTACTACCTCTCTACATGGGGGTAGTATGGAATAGGCTGCTGGCTAAAGGAGCCTGACTGAACCAAAATCTTGATGTTAGAACCGGAGATTCAAATGCCTAAATCACAACCTTCCTCCCCTGTTCAAGTCCATGTTCATAGCATTAGAACCCAAGTTTCCAGTCTTCCAGCCCAGGTTCTTTCCATTGTATCACACATGCTATGGCAGAATATGCCACATGCATAATATGCTGACTTACATGAATTTTCACAACACATCATAAATATAACCTAGTCCCAAGTGTATTCCTATAGGGACGAGAGTCCCAATGTGAGTCATCATACAGGGCTAATAATAATAATTTTGCTAATGTAAATACTCTCTTCTGTTATTATTCAGTCAAACTGCACATATATGAAGGCATTTCACTCAACATTATAAGCGCTTCCAGAGGTTTGCCTCTCCGTGGTGGGAGTGCACATTCCCACCCTGAGTGTGGGAGGAGGTGTGGAGGTGCGGAAGCAGCAAGGAATTCAGAAAGATCTGGGTTGGAATCTTGGCTCTGCCACTTACAGTCACCTTAAACACATAATTTCACCTCTCAGAGTCTTAGTTTCCTAAACTGTCAACATGTTGAATAGCATTAGCATTTTTTCCTTTAAGCCTGCTCCTCCTACCCTGCTTCCTGTCTCCTGCCTTTAGCACTATCAAGTTGCTCAAGCCAGAAACCCAAGGGTTATCCTTGACATTTCTTTCTTCCTCACATGTCAACCCAATCACTGAGTTTGATGATTTTACCGCCTGAAATCTCCATTCTCCCTACTCTATCCTAATCCAGGTAACCAGCACTTTTGCTTGAATATTGCAGTAGACATTTATAAGTAGCCTCCCTGCCTCTGAATTGGTGTCCTCTAATCTATTCGCTAAATAGCAGGAAGAAAAATCTTCTAAAATCAAATCTGTTAATGCCATTGGCCAGCTTAAAGTCTAAAGTCCTTGACACGAATTATAAGGCCTTTCCTGGTTTGACCTCTGCCTTGGCTTTTATCTCTCCCCAAATCTTGTCTTCTCTGCCTTAGTCAAAACTGTTCCTCTCTCAGTTCTTCAGATATGTTTTCTCTTGCCTCTATGTCATCGCTCATGCTATTCCTGCTGTCTGGAACACTCTTTTCCCTTGTCTACTCCCTTCTCTACCTCTACCCAATTCAATTAGCTAAGGTCTAGCTATTCTTCAGGACTTGGCTTAGGTATCATTTCTTCCAAGTTTTCTCTGACCTCAGCCTTGGGCTCGATGCCCCTGATTTGTATTCCTATAGCACACTGTGCATATCCCCTAAAATCATAATTTCCTTTTTTCTCCATCTGCCTCCACCACTAGAGTTCCAGTGTCATGTCTTACTCACCATAGAACATAATGCTGGTACATAAATGTTTGACTGGCTGATTTTACAAACTCTTCTGTGCTCTCCTTGCCCAGTTCCTCTAACTTCTTCCTCTGTACCTGAGCTTTCAGCATTTGTTTTCTGCCCCTCTTTTCTGGTTTAGGTGACCTGTTCTCTTCTTGCACCAGAGGTAACAACCAAGACTCTCAACTCTGCATATACTCTCTTGTTGTCTGCACCTCTGCAGTTCCATTTGAGATAGTCCATTCTCTACCCCTAAGGAATCCAAGATATCTGGACTGGTTGACCATGATTATCACTCCTACTTGCCTAGAAAGATTCAGATAATAAATAACAACAGCACATTTAATGCACACCTACATTAGCCTAATTTTATTAATGAGAAAACAGGTCATTCTGTTCAGCTTTCAAACAAAAGAAACAGTCTTTTAGCATCTCATTGTGGTTTTTTTGTTTGTTTTAAAGATTTGTTTTATTTTTCCCCGCCCACCCACCCCAGTTGTCTATTCTCTGTGTCCATTTGCTGTGTGTTCTTTGTCTGCCTCTGTTGTTGTCAGCGGTGGCATGGGAATCTGTTTCTTTTCTTTTTTTAAAGATTTATTTATTTATTTATTTCTCTCCCCCCCACCCCCAACCCCGGTTGTCTGTTCTCTGTGTCTATTTGCTGCATCTTCTTTGTCTGCTTCTGTTCTTCTGTTGTTGTCAGCGGCATGGGAATCTGTGTTTCTTTTCGTTGCGTCATCTTGTGGTGTCAGTTCTCCGTGTGTGCGGCACCTTTCCTGGGCAGGCTGCACTTTCTTTTGTGCTGGGCGGCTCTCCTTACAGGGCGCGCTCCTTGCGCGTGGGGCTCACCTAAGTGGGGGACACCCCTGTGTGGCACAGCACTTCTTGCGCGCATCAGTACTGCGCATGGGCCAGCTCCACACGGGTCAAGGAAGCCCGGGGTTTGAACCATGGACCTCCCATGTGGTAGACGGACGCCCTAACCACTGGGCCAAGTCCACCGCCTGTGTTTCTTTTTGTTGCATCATCTTGTTGTGTCAGCTTTCTGTGTGTGTAGTGCCATTCCTGGGCAGGCTGCACGTTCTTTCGCACTGGGCAGCTCTCCTTACGGGGTGTACTCCTTGCGCGTGGGGCTCCCCTACGTGGGGGACACCCCTGCGTGGCACGGCACTTCTTGCATGCATTGGCACTGTTGTGTGGGCCAGCTCCACACAGGTAAAGGAGGCCCGGGGTTTGAACTGTGGACCTCCCATGTGGTAAGCAGACGCCCTATCCACTGGGCCAAGTCTGCTTCCCATCTCATTGTATTTTCTTTTTTGTTTTGCTCCACTCCCCTTCCCTGCCCTCCCTCCCCCCCCCCCCCCGCCCCGCAGTTGTCTGCTCTGTGTCCATTCCCTGTGTGTTCTTCTGTGTCCACTTACATTCTTGTCAGCAGCATCAGGAATGTGTCTGTTTTTGTTGCATTATCTTGCTGTGTCAGCTCTCCATATTTGTAGCGCCACTCCTGGGCAGGCTGCATTTTTTTTGTGCTGGGCAGCTCTCCTTATGGGGTGCACTCCTTGCACATGGGGCTCCCCTATGCAGGGGACACTACTGCGTGGCACGGCACTCCTTGCGCGCATCAGCACTGCGCATGGGCCAGCTCATCACACAGGTCAGGAGGCCCTGGGTTTGAACCCTGGACCTCCCATGTGGTACATGGACATTCTATCTGTTGAGCCAAATCCACTTCCCTCACTGTGTTTTAATTACCTGTAGTTGGAAATTCCTTATATCTTCTATGGGTACTAAAAGTAAATAGCCAATATGGATTTCCCTGGAAAGTAATTCATGTACTCATTCAAGAAACTTTTTTTTGAGTGTCTTCAATATATGAGGAATATAAGGCCCTATTCCTGGCCTCAATTTGCTCAGTCTAATAGAAGAAATTACTAAGTATAAAAGTAATATAACAGAGAGTACTTAAAATACAATGAAATTCAGGTCAAAATATCAATTCTAATTGGGACAATCAGAGAACGGTTAAAGAAGGTGATGGCAGGGAAACGGACTTTGGCCCAGTGGTTAGGGCGACCGTCTACCACATGGGAGGCCTGCGGTTCAAGCCCCGGGCCTCCTTGACCCGTGTGGAGCTGGCCAATGCGCAGTGCTGATGCTCGCAAGGAGTGCCCTGCCACACAGGGGTGTCCCCTGCGTAGGGGAGCCCCACGCGCAAGGAGTGCACCCATAAGGAGAGCCGCCCAGCGCGAAGGAGGGAGCAGCCTGCCCAGGAATGGCGCTGCCCACACTTCCCGTGCCGCTGACGACAACAGAAGCGGACGAAGAAACAAGACGCAGCAAAAAGACACAGAAAACAGACAACCAGGGGAGGGGAGGGGAATTAAATAAATAAAAATAAATCTTTAAAAAAAAAAAAAAGAAGGTGATGGCGTTTGAGTGGAAACCTTAGGAATGGGTAAGATTTGCACATAGATACAAGGAAAAAGTATTTATTTTCTAGGCAGAGGAAGCATTATAGGGAGAAAAAAAAAAGCAAGGGATCAGGAAGACCAGGCATGCATGTGGAACAGTAAGATGCCTAGATTGGCAAAGAATCTGGGGGCTGAAAAGGAGAATGTTGGGAAATGCAGCAAAACCAGTAGACTGAGGTTTTGATTCCAGAAGAACTAGAGTTTCTTTGGTCATCTTTGTCATTAGAAGGGAGAGAACACAATAATAAATAATATTCATAGAATGTTTTACACATTACAAGCCATTTTTCATATTCATCCACTTGTTTAATCTTTGCAGGATCCTAAAGGAATGGATAGGGCAAATCTGACTATCAGCAATACTAACATATATGCTCATTATAGAAATATTGGAAAAACAAATAATACAAATTTAAAGAGCTAAGAAGCTACCCTTAACCAGCCAAAGATGGGGTTTTTAATAATTGGTGCTGGTGCAATTTGCTAGCCACTTAAAAGTAGATAAAATTTGATCCATATCTCATAACATATATAAAAATAAACTCCAAATGGATCAAGGAAACCATATAAGTTCTGAAAGAAAATATAGGTAAATTCCTTTATGACCTGAATGCAATGAAAGATTTTCTAACTTTGACTCTAAATCCAGATGTATGGGGAGCAGATGTAGCTCAAGTAGTTGAGTACCTGCATCCCATATACGAGTTCCCAGGGTCAATCCCCAGTACCTCCTAAAAAAAATCCAGATATAAAAAAAGAAAAGATAGACAAATTTGATGGAATAAAACAATTCTTTTTTTGCATGGCAAAAAAAAAAATCATAAAGTCCAAAGACAACTGACAAACTAGGAGTAAATACTTGCAATATATTTTCCAGATAGAGGGCAACTATCCTGAATGTATAATATATAAAGACCACTTAAAAATCAAGCAGGGAAGCAGATGTAGCTCAAGTGATAGAGCTTCTGTCTAACATATGGGAGGACCTGGGTTTGATCCCTGGGGCCTCCTGGTGTAAAAGAAGAAGAGAAAGCATGCACGTACAGCAAGCCAGTGCCCATGCAAGTGCATGCACGGTGAGCCAGTGCCCTGAGCAAGTGAGTCATGCAGTAGGATGATATGCATCAAAAAAGAGACAAGGGGAGAGTCAAGGTGAAGTGCAGCAGAAACCAGAACTGAGGTGACACAATTGACAGGGAACCTCTCTGCCCATCAGAGGTCTTCAGGATCGAATCCCAGTGAATCCTAGAGGAGAGAAAATTAGAAGAGAAGACAACACAGACAGCAAAAACAGCAGGGCAGGAGGAGAGGAAGGGGGAAATAAATAAATAAATAAATCTTGAAAAAAAACCATCAAGGCAAAAAGAGCACAAATACAACATAAAAATGGACAAAAGAAAAGCACAGACAATTCACACATATATACAAGAATATTAAAATTTACCTTAAACAAGAAAATATACTTAACCTCACTTATAATTGGAGAAATGTAAATTAAAACTACAATGAAATATTTCTTTCCTTCCGGATTGATGGAAATGAAAAAGTATTACAACATATTCTGTTGGATACGTTATGAGGAAGCAGATACTCTCATACATTGCTGAGGGGAATACAAATTAGCACAGCCCTTTGGAAGGGGAATTTGGGAATATCAAACAAATCTATATATACATTCATCTTTTGACTCAGGAATCCCATTTCTAGGAATTTACCTGAAAGATATACCTCCAACAATAAAAAACATATATTCACAAGATTATTCACTGCAATATTGTTTGTAATGGCAAAATATTGGAACCAACCTAAATACTCATATAGGAGAATGATTGAATAACCCATAACAAGAGTTCTCAAACTTTTTGGTCTCAGGCCCACTTTTGCATGCTGATAAATTATTGGGGTATCAAAGATCTTTTATGTGTGTTATATTTATTGATATTTACCATCTTTGAAATTCAAATGGAAAAAAGATTTAAAATACTTATTTATTTAAAATAACAAAAGTGAATAAAAAACAACAAAAATGAAAAAGTAATGAGAGAATATTCATGTTAACATAAATAACTTATTTTAGTCAAAAATAACTATATTTTCCCAAACAAAAAAACCATAGTAAGTGTGGCATAGCTTATATTTTTGCAAATCTCTCTAAAGTTGGCTTACTAGAAGACAGCTAGATTCTCATATTGTTTCTGCCTTCAGTCTTTTGCAATATATTGATTTGGTCGAAGTAGATGAAAAAAAATCTGTCCTTACACAGATAAGTAATGAGAAAAAGGAGCAATATTTTACATCAATACTTGTCAAGTGGGAATTTCTTAAAGGTTAGTTATAATGTGGAATCTGAATATCAACAAAATTTTTGTACTCTGTTACATTAAAATCCATTGATCTATTTTATGTTTTATACAGAAACTTTACTCATATATGCAGTTATAGTATCGTGCACTATTTATTTGAAAAGTTTTGGTTCACTGATTCAGGTCTTCCAAAATTTACACAATGGTAACAAATACTGTGAATTATTTTCCTTGAAGTCACAGGCTCACTTCATTCATTTTCTAGAAAATGACTACTAAATACCCAAATAGCAAGAGTTTGTTTGTATGTTGTTCTTTGAAATAAAAATGGTGTGTGTGTTGAGTGTGTTTCTTGGCGCTGCTCATTGAGAGAACAAGCAACGACACCATAGTAGCAATGAGCACACATAGCGCCTAGATCTTGATTTCTAAACACCATTCTCCACTAAATGGAAATAGAGCTCTTTAAGAAAAAGTGTGATTCCAGGATTGGGACTTGAAAAGTATAAGATGAGACCTGCATACTGTGCCAGAAAGCAAGGGAAGTTCTTAAAAAATGATGGTGCAATGTTAAAAAGACATGGAAGGGAAGCAGATGTGCCTCAAGCAGTTGAGCTCCCACTTACCACATGGGAGGTTCTGGGTTTGGTTCCAGGTGCCTCCTAGAGAAGACAAGCAAGACAGCAAGCTGACGCAATGGGCAGGCATGGCAAGCTGATGCAATAATATGACACAACAAGTTGACACAAAAAGGAAACACAAAGAGAGACACAACAAAGCAGGGAGTGGAGGTGGCTCAAGCAATTGAGTGCCTCTTTCCCACATGGGAGGTCTTGGGTTCTGGTCCCAGAGCCTCCTAAAGAGATGAGCAGACATAGAGAGCACACAACAAATGGACACAGAGAGCATACAGCAAGCATAAACAATGGGAGAGGGGGGAGAAATTAATAAATAAAATAAATCTTTAAAAAAAAGACATAGAAGCCAGCCAAACATGAATAATCAGTGCATCAAAATAAATAATAGTAACAATGATATAATTCATAGGACAACAGTTATTACACATGCAGTAACTGTCTGAAATAACTGCTCTGGGACTCTAGAGGCCAGAATAACACTGTACAGCATCCAGAGAAGAGCAGGAGGAAGAGGCTGATGAAGTACAGTAAAGAACAGTGAGTAGCTCTCTCCATTTGGTAGCTGCTGATGCCCATTCCCCACTCTTGTGGTAGGCCATGTTGGGGTCCAGTCCCTGGCTAACTACTGCTGACAGAAAGGGACATAAAAATCCTTTTCCCCAAGAAAGGGGGTGGGCATGGCCAAACACTGACCACAACTTCCCCTCGCACTGCCCTGCTGTTTTTTCTGTCTGTGTCCATTCACTGTGTGATCTTCTGTATCTATTTCTTGTCTTCTTTTCTTGTTTGTTCTCCTCTAGGATTCACCAGGATTCTATCCTGGGGACCTCTAATCTGGAGAGAGGTTTCCTGTCATCTGCCCCAGCTCAGTTCCTGGTCTCTGCTGCGCTTCACCTTGACTCTCCCCTTCGTCTCTCTTTTGTTGCATTATCATTTTGCTGTGTGACCCACTTGTGTGAGCACTGGCTCACTCACTGTGTGGGCACTGGCAAGCCACGTGGGCACTCATGCAGGCATTCAGCTTGTCGTGCAGGCATTCGGCTTGCCACGCGTGCACTGGTTCACCATGCAGACAAGCTTTTTCTTTTTCTTTTACCAGGAAGCCCCAGGGATTGAATCCAGGCCCTCCTGTATGTAGGTGGAAGTCCTATCACTTGAGCCACATCCGCTTCCCTGATCACTGCTTTTGATTAGTGAATTTGGACCACTGGGTCCTGTTCTGTGCTACTGTTTCACCTTATCCTGGACAAAGGTGGCAGCAGTCATTGCTTCAACCCTGCCCTGGACAGGAGTGGAGATGGTGGAGATTTAAAGACTCAGTACCTCCTCAGGACTGTGAGCAACAGTTTGCACAAAGGTGGCATCTGCTGGGCAGGCCAGGAAAGCACAGTTTCAGGAGACTGTCAAAAAGCCTTTTGGTATCTTCCTAATCTTCTCCCCAGGGCACTTTGGAGCAAGTCTACACCCCCTTTGTGAGTCCCTGGCCCTGTTTTCATTCAGAAATATTTACTTGAGAAAGTCCTCCATGAGGTGACCCTCCTACCAGAATTTGTCCTTCAGGCAAAAGCAGCTGGAGACAATGAAAGGAGTGTAAAAAAACAAAAGAGGCAAAATAAAAACAAACAGAACAGATAAAGATTCCTGAAGAAAGAACAGAGGAAATAAAGCTTTCTCCTGGAGGTGAAACAATCACACAAAAAAATGCAATCTTAAAAATTGTACCACCTACCCAGGGCAAGAATCAGATGAAGAAGAACTGAAAAAAATCTTTTAAGTTAAATATGGACTATTCTAAAGGTATAGAATAAAGTTGACTAAGGGTCAAAGAAAAGCCTTAACATAAAACCAATCAACAATAAAACACTAGGCAAGAGAAAGAAAATAACCTTCAGAGTAAACTCATCAAGATAATCAGAGGCCTAGACATGAGCAAAAATTTACAAATCATACTAAGAAACAGGAAGATATGGCTTAGTCGAGGAAACAAAACTTCAGAGGACACACAGGATTTCAAACAATTAATCAAATATGTTCAAACAAATCTCATAAATCAACTCAAAGAGATAAAGAAAATCTTCATCTTTTTAAAAAATATTTATTTAATTTATTTCTTCCTATCCCTTTGTTCTTTGCACTTGCTGTGTCTGTTCATCTTCCTTTTAGGAAGCACTGGGAACTGAACCTGGGACCTCCCATGTGGTAGGCAGAATCTCAATCACTTGACCCACATCTGCTTCCCAGAAATCTTCATCATAGCATCCTTTCTCTCTAAAGAGAGAAAGAAATATTAAGAAGATAAAGAAAATTAAGAGCTAAAGGATATGAAGAGATAAAGGATATTAAGAAGGCACTGTGTAACCATAAAGAAGAATTTGAATGTATAAAAAGAAACACAATGGAAATTACAGGGATGAAATGCACAATAGAAGGCATTAAAAATGCACTAGAGGCATACAAAACAAATGTGAACAGGCAGAAGAAAGATCAGCAAGCTAGAAGACAGAAAAATCAAAATCTTACAGACAGAAGAACAGATAGAGAATGGAAAAACTGAGCAGAGTCTCAGGGCTTTGAATGACAGCATAAAGCACACAAATATATGTATCATGGTGTCCCAGAAGGAGAAGATAAGGAAAAGGGGCAGAAAGAACATTTGAAGAAATAATAGCTGAAAATTTCCCAACTCTTAAGAAAGACATAAATATACATGTCCAAGAAGCACAACATACCCCAAGCAGAATAAATCCTAATGGATCTACTCTTAGCCACATACTCATCAGAATGTCAAATTCCAAAAATAGAGAATTCTAAAAGCAGCAAGAGAAAAATGATTCATTACATACAAGTGATCCTCAATAAGAGTAAGTGCCAATTTCTCATCAGAAACCATGGAGGAGAGAATGCAGAGGTATGATATATTTAAGTTATTAAAAGAGAAAAACTGCCAACCAAAAATTTTTTATCTGGCAAAACTGTCCATCAAAAATGAGGAAGAGTTTAAAATATTCACAGATAAACTGAGAGATCATCAAGAGACCTGCCCTATAAGAAATACTAAAGGGAGTTCTGCAGGCTGAAAGGAAAAGAGAGGCTTGGGGTAGAGTGAATAAATGAAGATTATCAGAAAGGGTAACTAAAAGGTTAAAAAGAGATTAAAAAATAAAAAGATATGACATAAAAAACCAAAGGATAAAATGGCTGAAGTAAGTACTGACTTCACAGTTATGACACTAAATGTTAATGGATTAAACTCCTCAATCAAAAGACACTGATTGGCAGAATGGGTAAAAAAGTATGATCCAACCATATATTGTTTAGAAGAGACTCATCTTAGACTCCACATTACAAATAGGTTGAAAGTGAAAGGTTGGAAAAAGATATTCCATGCAAACAGTAATCAAAAAGGAGCTGGTGTAGCTATACTAATACTGGACAAAATTTACTTTAAAAGCAATCTGGTATAAGAGACAAAGAAAGACACTATATATATTAAAAAAAGGGACAATCCAGAAAGAAGAAATAACAATCATAAATATTTATGTACCTAACCGTAGTGCCCCTAAATACATGAGAAAAACACTGACAAAAGTGAAGGGAGGAACAGACATCTCTACAATATTAGTTAGAAACTTTAATACAGGACTCATTAATAGATAGAACATGTAGACAGAGGATCAATAAGGAAACAGAGAACTTGAATAATAAGGTAAATGAACTAGACCTAACAGACATATACAAACATTGCACTGCAAAAGAGCAGGATAAACATTCTTCTCAAGTGCACATGGATCATTGTCCAGGATAGATCACATGTTGGGTCACAAAACAAATCTAAATAAATTTAAAAGATTGAAATTACACAAAGCACTTAATAAAATGAAGCTGGAAATCAATAACAGGCAGAGAATTGGAAAACTTACAAATAAATGGAAGTTAAACAATAGACTCTTAAATAATCTGAGGTCAAAGAAGAAATTGCAAGAGAAATCAGTAAATATCTCAAGATGTGTGAAAACAAGAATGCAACATATCAAAACCTATGGGATACAGCAAAGGCAGTGATGAGGGGGAAATTTAAAGCCCTAAATGCTTACATGAGAAAAGAAAAGCTAAAATCAAAGACCTAATTGCATACCTGGAGGAACTAGAAAAAGTATGTCAAACTAATCCCAAAGCAAGCAGAAGGAAAGAAATAAAGATTAGAGCAGAATTAAGTGAAATTGAGAAAAAATAAACAATAGAAGATTTAACAAAACTAAAAGTTGGTTCTTTGAGAAGATCAATAAAATTGACAAACCCTTAGCTATATTGACAAGGGGAAAAAAAAGAGAGTGCAAATAAATAAAATCAGAAGTGAGACGTGGGCCATTACTACTGACACACCAAAATAACAAGGATATTAAGAGGATATTTTGAGCAACTGTATGCTAACAAATTAGACAACTTAGATGAAATAGACAAATTCATAGAAACACACGAACAACCTACACTGAGTTTAAAAGAAACAGAAGACATCAACAGACCAATCACAAGTAAAGAGATTTAATCAGTCATCAAAAACCTCCCAAAAAAGAAAAGCCCAAGACCAGATGGATTCACAGGTGAATTCTACCAATCATTCCAAGAAAAACTAACACAAATCCTGCTCAAACTCTTCTAAAAAACTTAAGAGGTGGGAACACTATGTAACTCATTCTATAAGGCCAACTTTACCCTCACACCAAAGCCAGATAAAGATACTACAAGAAAAGAAAATTATAGACCAATTTCTTTTATGAATATAGATGCAAAATCCTCAACAAAATACTTGTAAATAGAATCCAACAATATGTTAAAAGAATTATAGACCATGATCAACTGGGTTTTATACCAGATATGCAAGGGTGGTTCAACACAAGAAAATCAATTAATGTAATACACCACATTAACAAAACAAAGTGGAAAAACCACATGATCATCTCAATTGATGCTGAAAAGGCACTTTGCAAAATCCAGCATCCTTTCTTGATAAAACACTTCAAAAAAAAGAAATAGAAGGAAACTTCCCCAACATGATAAAGGGCATCTATGAAAAAACCCACACTAACATCATACTCAATGGTGAAAGATTGAAAGCTTTCCCTGTAAAATCTGGAATAAGTATGTCCACTCTCACTGCTGTTATTCAACATTGTGTTAGAAGTTCTAGCCAGTTAGGCAAGAAAAAGAAATAAAAGGCATCCAAATGGAAAGAAGTAAAACTTCCACTATTTGCAGATGACATGATCCAAATATAGAAAGTTCTGAAAAATCTACAACAAAGCTACTAGAGCTAAAAAACAAGTACAGAAAAGTGGTGGGATTCAAGATCAATGTGAAAAACCAGTAGTGTTTCTACATATTAGTAATGAGAAATCTGAGGAGGAAATCAGGAAAAAAACCCATTTACAATAGCAACTAAAAGAATAAAATATCTAGGAATAAATTTAACCAAGGAGTTAAAGTACTTGTACATAAAAAACTACAAATTATTGTTAAAAGAAATCAAAGAAGACCTGAATAAATGGAAGGACAGTTCATGTTCAAGGAATGGGAGACTAAATATCATTGAGCTCAACTCTATCTGAATTGATTTATAGATTCGATGCAATCTCAATAAAAATTCCAACAGCCTACTTTGCAGAAGTGGAAAAGCCAATTATTAAATTTATTTGGAAGGTTAAGGGTCCTCAAATAGCCAAAAACATCTTGAAAAAGAACATCTTGAGAAAGAACATCTTGAAAAAGACTTTAAAGCTTATTACAAAGCTACAATGGTCAAAACAGCATGGTACTGGCACAATAGATATATAGACCAATGGAATTGAATTGAGAGTTCTGAAATAGACCCTCACATCTATGGCCAATTGATTTTTTAAAAAAAATTTCTCTGCCCCCACCCCATTGTCTGTTTTCTGTGTCCATTCTCTGTGTGGTCTTCTGTGTCCGCTTGGATTCTTTTCAGTGGCACTGGGAATCTGTGTTTCTTTTTGTTGCATCATCTTGTTGTGTCAGCTCTCCTTGTGTGTGGCACCATTCCTGGGCAGGCTGCACTTTCTTTCACACTGGGCGGCTTTCCTTACGGGGCGCACTCCTTGCGCGTGGGGCTCCCCTATGCGGGGGACACCCCTGAGTGGCACGGCACTCCTTGTGCACATCAGCACTGCGCATGGGCCAGCTCCACACGGGTCAAGGCGGCCCCGGGGTTTGAACCGCAGACCTCCCATGTGGTAGATGGATGCCCTAACCACTGGGCCAAGTCCACCACCCATCATAGGACTATATTGATATTATATTCCTGAATTTGATAATTATGCTTTTTTAAAAAAGAATTTATTTTTATTTATTTATTTCCCCTTCCCTCCCCCGCCCCCAGTTGTCTGCTCTCTGTGTCCATTCACTGTGTGTTCTTCTGTGACCACTTCTGTCCTTATCAGTGGCACTGGGAATCTGTATTTTTGTTGTTGTTGTGTCATCTTGTTGTGTCAGCTCTTCGTGTATGTGGTGCCATTCTTGGGCAGGCTGCACTTTCTTTCGCACTGGGGGTGCACTCATTGCACGTGGGGCTCTTCTATGCGAGGACACCCCCCCGTGGCACGGCACTCCTTGCGGGCATCAGCACTGTGCATGGGCCAGCTCCACACGGGTCAAGAAGGCCTGGGGTTTGAACCGGGGACCTCCCATGTGGTAGGTGGACGCCCTATCCGTTGAGCCAAGTCTGCTTCCTGATAATTATGTTTTGATATTTGTTCTGTCTTTGTTTTGAGGAAATACACTGAAAAAAATTTAGGGAGCTATGGATCAGAAAATAATTTCAATACTATATCTAAATCTATATTTATATCCATATCCATATCTATATCTATCTCTGTAGATATCTAAACAGATTTCTCTATCTAGCTATCTAGACACCTATCTTGAGAGAGAAAAAAATGCTAAAACACACATGGTTAAAGGTAAGTGAAGGGTATGTTGGAATATTTTGAATTATTTTTGCAACTTTTCTTTAAATCTGAAATAATTTCAAAATAGTAAAAAAAAAAACCCCACAAACTAGACATAATATTTGAAACTGTATCCTTCTAAATATTTATATATATACATTTCTGTTTTCTAAATATATAAAAAACATACTTGGGATCATACAACAGTCTTTCTAACTTAACACTGTTTTTAAAAAATTATTTGGCATTGAATCATGAGCAGTTTCAACATCATTTAAAATTCTTTAAAAACACAAATGTTAATGAGTGCATAATATTTCTTTGTAGGGAAGTACTGCAACTCACTTAATTTACTTAGGGTTTCCTCACCTTTTTATGTTTCATACCTACAGGAAAACATACAATAACTATACTTTAAAAAAATTTTATTTAGGAGGTCCTGGGGATTGATCTGGGACCTTGTACTTGGGAAGCAGGTGCTCAACCACTGAGCTACATCCATTCCCTAAATATACTTTGGCATATATCTTTGTTCACATATTTGAGTACTTACTTATGCTGGATTCTTAGAAGAGGAATTGCTTTGGTCTTTTTAAAAAAGTGATCTAATGGGCTCCCAAATGTCCCCAATTTCCTTTTTAAATTTTTTTTTAAAGATTTATTTACTCCTCACCTCCCATTGTTTTACACTCACTGTCTGCTCTCTGCGTGTTCTTCTGTGCCTGCTTGTCTTCTCTTTAGGCAGCACAGGAAACCAACCCTAGGACATTCCTGAGTGGGAAGATGCTTAATCAATCTCTTGCACCACCTCAGCTCCCTCATCAACTGTGTCTCTTATTGTCTCTCCTCTGTGTCTCTTTTTTGTTGCCATCTTGCTGTGCCAGCATGCTGCATGGGACAGCAAGCTACGTGGGCCGCATGCTGGATAGGGGAGCTTGCCTTCACCGGGAGGCCCCGGAAATTGAACCCCGGACCTCCCATTTGGCAGACCGGAGCCTATTCGCTTGAGCCACATCTGCTTCCCCCCAATTTCTTTTTTATGTCTATTACTGCTTCTGGCTTGCTCTAGGGCTCCTGTTTGGTAAAAGTCTCTGATTCTGGGTTTGACTCCTGGCAGTGGTTGGTGACTGCAGAGGAGGGTGAAATCAGACCTGACAGCTGTAGGGTGGGCTCAATTTTGGGTTGCAGGGCAACCACCTGTTGAAGGAGAGTCTTACTTTTTGGTGGGTTCCGAAAGTTAACAGGAAAGTCTAATGATAAGGGAGGAGATGGGATGCAGGCTAGTAATAGCCTGAAGAAATTTAGTTGAGCTTAAAATTCTCTGAGATGAACCCAGTGCCAAGACTTGTTCTGGAGCACAGAGATGACTCAAACGCTGAACCTGAACCTGGGTCACAATCTGGTGGGAGAGACATATAAGTACACTGATACTGACACTGTAGTGATGACTAATTATAAACTGAAACACAGGGTTACTAGGTACTTGGAAGAGGTTTTTTGTCTACCTTTAAACACACTTTCAGTGGGAGGGGGAGGGTTGGGGTATATGAGAATCCCATATATACATACATACATACATATATACATATATACATACATACACACACATATTTTTAGGAAGAACTAGGGATTGCATCCAGAACCTCGTAAATGGGAGGCAGGTGCTCAACCAATTAACTATACCTCAGGGAATCCCATATATATATATTTTTTTATCCCCCTCTTATGGCTTTTTGTGTGCTGTCTGCTCTCTGTATCCATTCACTGTGCGTTCTTGTGTCTGTATTTATTTTTATTTCCCCTCCCCCCTTGTGGCTTGCTTGCTGTCTGCTGTGTCCATTTGCAGCGTGCTTTTCTGTGCTCTCGCTTGTCTCCCTTCTTTGTTGCGTCACCTTGCTGAGTTGGCTCTCCTGTGGGGGGATGAGCGGTGCTCTGTGGTGCTTGCGGGCGAACCTACCTTCACAAGGAGGCACCAGGACATGAACCACAGGTCTCCCATATGGTAGATGGGAGCCCAACCGATTGAGCCACAGCTGCTTCCCATCCCTTATATTTTTGATGTAACATTTATGTAATCTAAAGCTTCTTTAAAAAGAAAAAAACCCCACACTTTCATATACACTCTTGTGCACAAATACAACATTCATTACCCTTTCCTTCCTTCCTCCTTCCTAAACTCTAATCTCCCTGCTCCCCTTCTCCCTCCCTTTCATTCAGTCCAACTATTGACCATGAACCCAAGACCAAAGGGGTGACAGTAGAGTTGGAGAGGAGGAGAGCAATTCAATAAAAGCAAGAAAGTAGATTTATCAGGCTTAGTAACCAACTGTCAGGAAGAGAGACACAAGAGTTAAGGATGACTCCCGGATTTTTGGTTTGGGTACCAGGGTAGACAATGCTGCCATTCACCGAGCCAAGAAATGGATATTCTTTTTTTACCTGAATTTTAAACAAAAAATTTTAAAGAATAAAGAAAAATTTTTGATTGGGGAATTAGACCTTAAACTCATGTAAGAAATCATTCTTAGTATACTGACTTTACAAAGAATATATATGGTATAAAATGAAAGTGGGGAAACCTATCAAGTTGTGAATAAGGGGATATTTTAGGGTCATTAATTAGTGGAAAGCAATGCAAAACTGAGAGTGGGGCAACCAAATCAATTGACAGCAGACCAAGGCAGATTAAAATGAAAAAGATTTACATTAGGGGAGAGGAAAACAGGTGAAAGATATTTCAGGGTCAGAGAATAAACTGGGTAGGAAAAGCCAAACCAATTGAATGAAATTGTAGAAGAATTGATTTAAAGAGGACTATTATGATGAGGGAGGTGGTGATGATGATAAGGTAGCTTCTTTCAGCAGTGCAATTTAATAGAAGGGGAGAAAGCCTGGAGTAAGAGGCAACTGGTTCTGGGAACAAATGAATCATCTTCATGTAGTAGTTACACCCAGGGTAGCATGATTATTCATAAACAAATGCAGATTTCCTGCAGTGGCAGTGATCTAGGCTTGGAAAGCACAGTGCTAATACTAGTTTGCCAAACTGATCTAAATTAAAGGGCCCATTGTTTTTGACCAAAAAAATTTTAGCAACAGTAACTTACCCTTGCAGCATTTTCTGAATATTGCAGAAAGGCCTGTTAAGGCATCAAATGAGGGACTGAAAGTAATCTCAGAGTCTACTTCCAGCTTTTCTTTAGACTGAAAAATGTAAAATGGTGGTATAGTACCTGATTCACAGAGTTGTGAGGATGAATCATAATTTCCCTCTGAGTCCCAGTTTCTCATTATAAAAAGGGGGTAGTGAGTTTTTTGTAAAGTGACTCAGAAGGTACATTTAGGATTGTACAGGAAGAGTTTTTTTCCACTGATTTGAAAGAAAGCTGCTAGGTTACATTTTCTCTAAGATGACTGCTCAATTATTCTTCGAAAGTTTCCTGGATTTTTCCATTAAGATTTAATATTACTAGGACATAAATTAAGGTGAGGTGAGACTGCCATTTATATGTACATATATATATATAATTTATATACAGAAAAATACACTGGTTCTATGCTATCTGCTGTGCAACAGAATGTCATAGGATCCAGTGTATTAGGCTCTGTTCTTCAGTGGTGGGATGTTATATAAAACCACTAGTGAAATTTAGGGAAGTTTCTCCATCCAAGAGATGATGAAAATGATATGCACCCACATTTTGAAATGAATACACTTACACACACACACAAAAGCAAAAACAGATGAGTACAACCTTAAGTTTAAAAAGACTAGCAGTTAGTGTGTTCTGGAACCAACAATAATTGTAACATTATTAAGTACATTCTATGGGCCACTTCCTTTACATAAATTATCTCTAATCTTCACAATCACCAGCAAGGTAGAAATGAGAAAACTGAGATTCAGAAATGTTACATAATTTGCCCAGGGCCACAAAGCTAATACGTGACAGAACTGGAATTAGTAGTATCAGAAACTCTCTGACACCAAAGTCCCCACTTATTTTACTATACCACTCTGTGATAAATTCTGTATGTGGAAAATTTGGGGATCAGAGGATTTGGAGAATTTCTCTTCTCCTAATTCCCCTCTGACAGTCTTTTTGTTTCCTTTGTTTTGGGTTTTGATGTTTGCACCCTAGAGAGAGGGAGCGAATGTAGGCTATCTGTAAACAAAGTGATTCTACAGCCCTGCTAAAAAACAATTTCCTTTCTTCAGAGCAGTACCTGGGATTGGCTGAGGAGGTTGGTTAAAGATGAATCGTTCTTTTCTTCATCTATCTCCAAGTTGTTTATGAAAATTTCAGGACAACCCGCTGGCTATTCTTTCTCAATATATTATTTTTTCTAATTTTGGCGGTGGTGGTGGTGTTCGGGTTAAAGGTTTTGGTATCTATAGGAACATTCTGTAATGATCTGCACAATAGATCCAAGTAAAGTTAAGGTCAAAGACATTCCTTCATCTCTTTTGGGAGAGGGTTTTGCGTGTGTTTGAAAAAAGGTTTGTTCTGGGTCACTGTTTTTTCACCCAGACACATTGATGAGATGAGAAGGGATTCCCCCCTCGCCCAATCTCCGAATTTTGAGACGAACTCGAGATTCTCTCCTCCTCCTGCTCTCAGGTGCAGGTCCGAATCACAGAAACGTCCACGTACTTT
The DNA here is from genome assembly GCF_030445035.2 of Dasypus novemcinctus. Taxonomy (NCBI): domain Eukaryota; kingdom Metazoa; phylum Chordata; class Mammalia; order Cingulata; family Dasypodidae; genus Dasypus; species Dasypus novemcinctus. Next base: position 80,501,312 of record NC_080681.1, on the reverse strand, counting down.
CCGCAGGGAAGGAAAAGGTGTTCGGGGCCTGAGGACCGGGGAGGTCACCCACCCAGGGCGGCAGGGACCGAGGGGCTTCTGGCTCTTCGGAGGCGTAAGCAGGGGCGGGTCTGGAGGCCAGCGCTGCGCGGGGCCCCGGCCGCCTTCAGGCCTCCCACCTTCTTTTTCTGCCTCTCTCCGGGTCCCTCCCGCTCGCGCTCGGCGCGGCCGCCGCAGTCCCGGCGCCGTCGCCCGGCGCAGGGTCCAGGGGGCGCTGTGGGCCAGCGGCGCTGGCGGCGAAGGCGGCAGGATCGGCCGCGGCGACGCTGGAAGCTTTGCTGAGGATCCCCGCCTGCAGCGCCTCGGTCGTCCCACCGCAACCTTGCGCCCTCCGCGGGGCTCAGCGACGCTCCTTCGGGGTCCGCGTGGCTGCTGCGGTCCGGGAGCCCGATGCGGCGGCGGGCGCTGGGCCCCAGCAGCAGTGGCGGCCACAGCCCCTTCAGGAGTGGGGGACTCCGCTGCAGCGCCCGGGGCCGCGCCGGTGCCCTTTGGAGGAGACTGTCGGCTGAGGGACGACCCTCACGGCCATGCTGAGGCGGCAGCGGCCGCTGCTCGAGGTGAGTGCGGCGCGGACTGCGACTCACGTCCTCCCGCCGCCCGCAGGGGCCCTGGCGGCCGCCCTCGCACGGGACTGGCCGGGCGTCCTGCCGCTGCGGTGGCCTCCCCCACCCTGTGCTCTGGGGCCTCAGCCCTTGCTCTGCGCGTCCCCCGGGAGGCTAGAGGCGCTTGTGGGGGGCGACTAGGCCCCGCGCCGCCGGGAAGCCCTCGCCCTGGCCTCGGTTCCGGCGCGGCCAGGAGCGTGCAGCGCGAGGCTGGCGGGGGCGCGGGCACCCTTCCGTGTTTGCTCTGGGCCGGAGCCGAGCGCAGCCTTTTACCTCGGGCCCTGCTCGTATATCCCGGAGGGAGGCAGAGGACGCTTGTTTGCAAACAGCCCTTATTTCCCCGCTCCCCACACCAAGTCCCGCAGAGTCCCGTGAGGGAGGGGGGCGGGGGCGGATGAGAATTGGGGTGCGGAGACTGGGGGGCCCTCAGAGCCCCTGGTGTTCCTAGAGTGTTATTCTCGTGTCTGACTTGCTTGAGAACAACCTTTTGCGTCTTACCTGAGGTGGAATTTCATCACCTGACGGTAGCTCTCTCTGCCGCCTTCTTATATTGCATCCTGCCCCTTGGAAGTGTGGAGAAAGCCTCATCGCGGCTTTACGACGTTAAGTTTCTTAGATAAACACAGTTACGAAATGTGTATTTTTTTGCAAAGGTCTGTTCTCGCCCCTTTTCATCCCCTGCATTCTCCCCGGCATAAGAGAGGAAATAATTTAATGTTTCAGTCTTCGGTACAAAAGTGTTCCATTTAAATAGATCCGGAGAATGAATGATGACAGGAGGATTTTTGAAAATCCTGCTAGCCATCCTATTAACAGGTACCTGATCAAAAAGGATACGTTTAAATTTTAGAAGTAAAATGATCTGTTCTGGTATTAATGTTTTAAAATGTTTAACCATAAATCAGATCTTTGAATATTTGTGGTTACAGGTTATTCTTGTCTTCCTGTTATGTGTGTAGGATTATGTGTATTTTAGGATTAATAAATACTTTTAAAACTTTGATGATAATGAAAAAAATAAATGTATTTATTGTAGAGAATTCAGAAACTACAGAAAGGTACTGTGTGGGCTCTCAGTAAATAATAATGGTGGAGAAATCACTCTAATTTCACAATACATTTTGACGGCCATTCAGTTTGTAGGAGGCTTGTACTGATGGTTGTTTTTAAAATTACGATCTCTGGATATTAGGGTCAAAGTTAGTTTACTCTTCCACTTTACTGTTTAAAATCAGTCATTTGAAAACTATCTGTAGAAATGTGTTGCTTTTTAAAAAAAATTACATTGCAACCGTAGTTGAATTCATCAACTGAAACTCAGAATAACCTGGCTAACTACCAAAGACCTGGGATTTCTCTCATTCAGTATGTGTTGCTTTGGGGTGGTAAACAATTCTTGAGGACCTATTGTGTTAGATACTGTGGCCTTGAGTTGTTTTTGTAGGATTTTGTTTAAATATTTCTTTAACTATAAAAACTAGACTTGATTAAAATTTTTTTTGGTGGATGAATTTAGGTTTTGAAAAATGTAGTTCAATTCTTTTCAGTGTATCGCTGAAGACTAACAACATCAGAATCAGCTGAGAGTGTTTATTAGCACATGCAGATTCCTGGCCCCTTAATCAGAATTTCTAGAGAAGATGGTGGCCCAGAACCTTTATTTTATCAGGCTCCCTGATTTGTAGTTCTAGAGTTTGAGAATCACTGATTGGATAATTTTAAAGTTAACTAACCTTACTGAGCTAAGTAAAAATATGTTTTCTAGCATAGCTGTCAGTCTCATGTGGCAAGAATTATTTCTCTTAGCAACAGATAATGGTGTTATAATGTTAGAAAGAAAAATGGTATTTCTAGAGATGGACGATTCAATCAACAAACATTTATTGAGAGCCTACTGTAGTAGCTGTGTTGTTGTAGGACACCTAGCTACTTACCTTGGCATTTAATCTTCCTGAACTTCAACATCATTGTCTGTAAAATGAGGATAGTTATATTTACCTTGCAAGGCTTTTAGGGTGAATACACCTCTGATGTATCTGAAAAAGTTTTGTAAACTGTAAAAGATTTTTATAAAATTTTAGTTATTAAGTGCCTGGTGCTGTCCTTGGTGCTTTGGGAAACACAAAAATGACCAAGATCTCTGTTAGCAATTAGCTAATTGTAGAAACAGGGCATGTTAACTGTTAAAAGGTAGGGTCAGACAGGTGTTGTAATTCAGTGGAATGGAACTTGCTATTCTGTTTAAGGTTTCTATCCCTAATCCAGTATCTTGCCTTTAAAAACATTATTAATATTTTTTATATATTATTCCTTTCTCTTCCAATTCCTGGATCAGTGTTTTGCTCTTTAAGAAGATAATTGTATATATTGCCTGGTAAGTGATAGTTTTATATTACCTCTTTTAGAAAGACAGAATGAGTGGGAATGATCTTAGTTCTTCCTTTGTTGCTAGGCTACCACTGTTCATTTCATTCAGTAAACTTATTTGGCACCTGTTATGTGTTATTCAGTAAACTTTTATTTGGTACCTAATTGCAAGGAACAACTCTTATTTAAAAATAATTGCCTTATTTTTAAATAAGGGTGTCGTTTTTTTTTTTTAAGAGTGTGTTGTGTGGTTGTTAATAGTATGATGTGGTGCACAGTATGGAGTCAGATGTGGGCAGGAATCTTTACTATCCTCTTGGAGCAATGTGACATTTGTTCTGAGTTTCTTCTAAGGTACAACTGAAGTAATACCAACCACAGGGAAGAACAGGTACCATGAGATAAAAGTAATCAAAAGAAATTAGCTCAGTATATGTTACATAGAAGATGCTCAATATCTGTTCCATTTTCATTCCTCCTTTTGGGCAAAACTGAAAACCAGGCAATGGAATTTCTGTGACTTAATTAAAACCTGATAGCTTAAACTTTTAGAGAATGAGATAATTTACAAAATTATTTGAAACTTTTGATAGAAAATAATTTCATCCTAACTTATTACACATATTTTCTGTTTCATTTTTAGCTAATAAATTAGATGCTACCTGTGAATTAGGGAACACTTGTTGCAAATTGTTCATTTTCCGAGATTTACATTGATCTTTGATTTTATTTATGTGTGCCTATTGAACTATATAGAGCAATATTCTTGCTCTATGATATATAATAATCCTTGAAGGATATGCAGTTGCATGTACTGAATAGAAATAGTTCATATACTTAGTTTTAAAAAAACAATTTCTTTTCCTTACCAACACTTGTTATTGTTTATTTTATTTTTTTTTTATTATAGCCATCCTACTGGTGTAAAGTGGTAAGGTAAGGCTCTGTTTGAGGTTTGTAACTTTATTTACAGTCATTAGGTAAATTGTTCAAGCTTTTACTTGCAGATAAATTGCCAGATTCTTCGATGATAAGGGATCTTTTTTTGGCTTGAGGATAAATGCTGTGAACTTTCTGATTTTCTTGTTTAATGAGCAGTGAACTTAGTCTAACTAGTTAACCACATTAAGCAGTGATGGGGGTGATGGTGGAGTAGGAACTTCAACTTCATAAAAGATTAACTTCTAAGAATGTTTCTTTTTTTTTTTTTTAAGATTTATTTTTATTTATTTCTCTCCTCTTCCCCCCCACCAGTTGTCTGCTTGCTGTGTCCATTTGCTGTGTGTTCTTCTGTGTCCTCTTCTGTTTTTGTCAGTGGCACCAGGAATCTGTGTGTCTTTTTGTTGCGTCATCTTGCTGCATCAACTCTCCTTGTGTATGGCACCACTCCTGGGCAGGCTGTGCTTTCTTTTGCGCCGGGCAGCTCTCCTTACGAGGCACACTCCTTGCATGTGGGGTTCCCCTGTGCGGGGGACACCCCTGCGTGGCAGGGCACTCCTTGTGCACATCAGCGCTGTGTGTGAGCCAGCTCCACATGAGTCACGGAGGCCCTGGGTTTGAACCATGGATCTCCCATGTGGTAAGTGGACGCTCTGTCTTGTTGAGCCATGTCCACTTCCCTAAGAATGTTTCTTAAGGAAAGACAATTGTAACCCCTATGTTTAGTTTTCCTTTAATTCTGCTAAAACATTTCTAAAAATATAGAGTTCATTTACATATTTAGTATTAACATTTCTAAACACTCAGGTCTGGCAGATATAAGGCTTGCTGTTACATCTCGATGATGTGTAATTTTTTTATAAATACAAATTAGTCATTGTTCTTTATTCTTAATTTTTTTTAAAGATTTTTTTAAAAGAATTTATTTCTCTCCCCTTCCCTCCCCCCACCCCCACCCCCACCCCCGCCCCAGTTGTCTGTTCTGTGTCCATTTCCTGTGTGTTCTTCTTTTTGTCCGCTTCTGTTGTCAGAGGTTCGGGATTCTGTGTTTCTTTTTGTTGCGTCATCTTCCTGCATCAACTCTCCAGGTGTGCGGTGCCATTCTTGAGCAGGCTGCACTTTCTTTCGCACTGGGCAGCTCTCCTTATGGGGTTCACTCCTTGTGCGTGGGGCTCCCCTACACGGGGGACACCCCTGTGTGGCACAGCATTCCTTGTGTGCATCAGCACTGCGTGTGGGTCAGCTCCACATGGGTCAAGGAGGCCCAGAGTTTGAACCGCGGACCTCCCGTGTGGTAGACAGACGCCCTATCCACTGGGCCAAGTCTGCTTCCCATGTTCTTTATTCTTATGTGTTGGTTATTCCCCTATCTTTTACTTTCCATTCAAGGTATTTAAGTTTTTCTGTGAAGTTTTGTAGAATATTGGTCGAAGTCAGCAATAATGACTTGCTACTGTTCTAAAGTTTTTTTTCAAACCAGTTAGAAAATACTGCAGGGAATCATTGTTTGAGTAAACTAAGGGCAAATTTGGACCTTCGTGCTATATACAATTGATCACCCACAGTATATTCCAACTTGATTAAGATCAATTTTAGAACCCTTAATGCTGACTATGAAGTGTGCTGAAAGTCTTGTTTTGTTAAGCAAGCTTTTGGTTGCTTCTGATGCCACAATTTCCATATAAAGTTACAAAAACAGCAGCTCTAGGGCGATTTTGGTAGAGTTAATGAAAAGGTACGCATTCCTCGTGCTCTCTATGGCTCTTAACCAGTTCATGGTTAAGGTTTGTTATTTTATCTGCCAGAATTCAATTTTATTAAAATGAAGGAAGAATAAGTAGTTTGTTATTTCTACTTAATAGCACAATAGAAGTTATCTCAAAATTCTCTTTATTAAAATAAGTCAAGGAAGAAGTATGAATATTTTGTGAAAATATTCTGTCCGGGTTCATATAAACTTTAGTCTACATTTTAAAATTTTCAATTGAACAAGAGAAACAACTCCTGAAAAGTAAGTGAAGTGAAACTTACTTATTTTGAGAAAAAAATCTTAAAACCCTAAAATCTTTGTGATTTTAGTGATGCAATAACTGCCCATAGATTTTTTTTTTTTATTAGTAGTTGTGGTAAATTATTTTTGAGGTTATTGTGAGTTCACTCTTGGAAGTTTCTACTCAATGTCTAAAAAACAAGGTGGAGCTTTTTTAACCTGGCACACAGCCCTTCATGATTTGGTTCCAATCTGATCTTTCCTCATTCCTGTGAAAGAAAAGTGAGGAGGAAGCAGAATTGTCTAGGGATAGCCTCAATCTGTGAAGCAGATCTGAAAAAGTCTCAGCCAACCCAAAAGGAGCTCCAGAGCAAAGACTGCCTGTTATGAGAGAGTCCTGCACTGGGGATTCTAATATACATGCCATGCCATGCCAGGGACTAACGTCCCTGGCTTGGAGCTGTTGAAGAATATGGCCTTAGCTGGAAAACAGAGATGAATTCTGAATTTGTTGCCATTGGAGACTGTTTGCAACTGAATGGCAAGTGTAGTGAACTTGCCACCTAGTACCTGATTGTCTTGCTTGAGGCACAGTGCCATATCGAGGGCTAAGTGTTGGTTTCTGTTGCTGACAGGTTGGACATTCAGAGGTGGCAGTAGCCTGACAGGGCATTTGTAAGTGGAGTCCATGCTGTTCGGCTTATGTATAGCCTGCATTTTTGTCTTCATCATGCCAGTTCTGTGGTGGCTAATGTCAGCACGCTGAGTTATTTTGTCTGCTTGACTGTTCAGTGTTTCTTCTGTGTTGGATACTTTCTGGTGGGCATTAACATGAGAAGTAAAGGTGTTCACACTTCACAACCATTCCAGTATGTTTGTTCATTTGCCTCCATACCTTCTTGCCTCCATCTTCCTGTCTTTTTCTTATAGGCAGCTGATCACCTGGCCAGTCCATTTACCATTGCCCGTAAGTCTCACCTTAGGCCACTTTTCTTTCCATGCAAAGTGCATGACAAGGCACACCACTTGAAGCTACATCCATTAGGAATATTTCCACTTTGTACTGTCAAGGTCACCCCTGAGTATAGCTGTAATGAAACTGTTGTCTGTTTTCTGCTTGCATCCATATACAGAGCTGACTTATTTATAAATCAGGCTTTGGCTTTTCTTCCTCAAGTTGGCCCTATAGGATCCCCCAAACAGCTGTAGATGTTGGCTGAGGAAGGGGTGCTATTACAACTGTGGTGGGTATCAGAGACGTCTTGGCTGCCTGCTTATGCAGCTTATGTGTGCCCTTTGGTTTTGCTGGGATTGTTGTCGAGTCTGCCTGACTTCATGACTTGGAGAGTTCTGTCTACCCCAGCTCAATATGTACAGTTTTGGACACATGGTACCCCCATGGTTAAGTGTTCTATCTCTTACCAGGAACTTGTAGCACACCGTGAGCTGCTTTTTAACAACATGGCTTTCCTCCAGAACCCCAGGGACCTTCGTTGTGATTCTCTCACTGTGGCTTGCCATAAACTTCATATCACATCTTTCCAACCATGTATACCTTCAATGGCATAGGGACTACTTGGACTCAGCCTGGGCCTGCTGTAGAGTTGTTTCTCCCACTCAAACTTGGCAGCCTTTCATGTCACCTCATATATGGGCCACAACTGTATTCTTATGTACAGAACGTGTTGCCTAATGAATGCAGCAGTTTGTCTTTGGTTTGGAAGGGATGGTTAGCATGACCCTGACCACTGGACTACTGAAATTTTACCGAAATGGCAGGTCTCTGAATATTTGCAGGGTTTTTCTGCCACCCTTTGGATTATGTATATCTTGTTATGGCCTTCAGTGTGCTAGTCACCTTTTGTTCAGCTTGCATGGTCAACATGATGTCATTGATGAAAGGGATCATTGTGCTGTCCAAGTCCAGATCTCTTCAGACTGACTTATTACAGACTAGGAGAGTTAATGTAGCCAAAACTATGAATGTATATTGTTGTTTATTCTTTATGAAAGTGAACTGTTTCTGATCCTCTTTTCTGATGGAGATAGAAAACTCATTTGTCAAGTCAATGGCTATATGCCATGTACCTGAGGCAAAATTTATCTGCTCTAGCAAACATACTACAGCTGCCCGGACAGCTGTGGTTGTGGTACTACTTGGTTGAGCTTGTGGTAGTCTTTAATCATTCTACAGGATCCAGTTGGTTTCTGCAGGGGCCAGACTGGTGAATTATACAGACATATGAAAGGTGCCACTACTGCATCTTTAAGATCCTTAAGGATGGCACTAATACCTGCCATTCCCCTTACCCCTGCTTCCTAAGCAATATTGATTTTGATTTACTATCTTGGCCAGGAGATGGGGTGAGGAGGGGAGTTTCAGAAGTTTTCACTTGACCTTTTCCCCTACAATTGTTCTTACTCCACAGGCTAAGGGCCCAGTACCCCAACTGCCAAGTATGCTAATCTCATTTATATGTTCAGGGACTGGGGAAGTGGCTTCTGGGTGGATCCATGGACCAATGGACCCACCATAAGCTGAACTTTGGCCAGGAGTCCATTTTACCACTTGGTTCCCATATTCCTCCCTCTGTAATAGGTACACGGTGATGCTCTGAGTCTGCACATATCATTGTGGACTCAGATCAGTAGTCCTGGGACCAGTAATAATATCTGGGTAAATTTTCTTTTTTGCCACAGTACAGATCCCTAATTAAATGGCCATAGGCCCCTTTGGGAAAGGACTGGGAAAATCATTACATATATATTTGCTGTTGTATTGAAAGGTCCTTCCTCCTCAGGACCAGGCGGCCTCTTTAAATCAATGATCCTGAGTCTGGAAACTGACTCAGTTCCAGGAACTGGGCAAGAAATAGTGACTTTTTATTGGGGCAGCCACTCTAAGCCTTCTGCTTATCTATTTTTGCCTTGCTTTGCTTGTATATATTCAGCAACACTGTTGCTGACTGCCTGTCTATTTTACCTCTAATGATAACGAGTCCTGTTAACTATTTGCACAACTCTGTGGTTAAGCCTTGTTGACTGTCTCCCACCTTGCTGGTCATGATGATAACTGTGGTCCACTAGCTTGGGGTGTTTAAGCACCAGCACCTGGCTACTGTTGCTTCAGGGCTCCATCATCATCATCGCTATTGTTATCAATAGAAGTGAGCCAAACTCTGTGGCAATTGTTATTAATAGAAGTGAGCCAAACTCTGTGACAACTTCTTTAGAGTCACCACAGAATTTCTTAGTGCTGTTGCCTCTCTCACCAGTGAGTTCCAGATGGCCTTGGTGAATGGTGTGTCCTGTGGGCCCTCATGTGGAACATAAACCTTTGATGGGTTTTCTGAAACCACATAATAGATTTACCCTAGCATACATACTTTCTTAGCATTTCTTTCTTTCTCTCTCCCTCCCTTCCTCCCTCTCTTTGTCCCCCCCCCCGTCTCCCCCTCCCTCCACTCTCTCTCTTTCTTCCTCTCTCTCACTCTTTCTTTCTTTTCTTTCTTTCTCTTTTAATTCCCTCTTTCAGCTTTACTCAGTGTGAGCCATCATTTTTTCTAGGCTTCTAGGACTCATTCTAGCAGCAAGTTTGTACCATTCCCCAGGTCCTTGCCAAGGTATTGATTCCAGTATCCTGAGACAGTGCCCACAAGTCAAATTTTATTTTATCCAGTCTAATGTTCTGGCCTCTTTGATTAAGCACCCTTAAAATCCAGTACTATGGATATTATCCCTGCTCCTGTTGGTATATATATGCTGGCTAATTCTTGGAGCTCTTTGGGGGTATTGCTCCTTTACCCCCTTATTTTATCAGGTCTAAAATATCCTTGGTAGGATTTTGCTGTGACTTAACCTTAGTTGCTATGTTATTGCTAGGAGCAGAGATGGGGCAGATCCTGAAGGGTACTCTTGTTATCTTGTAGAGGAGAGGCCTCTGAAGTGTGTCCTGTACAGTGGGGAGTGCTAACGTTATCCCTGCAGTCTCCGTGGGTTCAGTGGTGACTAAAGAATCAAAATTTGGTGGGGGTGGGGAAGGCAACCACCTTAGACTTCCCTATCCCATCTATCAGGCTTCCAAGTTTTTTAAGCCAGAGTTGTGACCTAACATAACAAACCTGCCCTGACTGAGCATTCAATGGTTTTCGAAGCATTGTGTCTTTATCTTAAGTTGAGTTTTAATCTTTTTGTGCTTTCTCACTATAGGTAATAAGGACCTCTTTGTGAGAGCCCTATGGCTTTAACACTTGAAGTTTTCAGTTGTTTGTTAGTTGTCCTCTCTAGGGAGTGAATGCAATATAAAGCCAGCCAATGCCATTGTTCTTGTATGCATTGTTCCCCTCATACTTTTCAAACATAGGAATCATTACACCAGACAGGGTGTTCCTTTCCTCTACAGGAATATTCTCTCAAGTTTTGACCTGTGAAAGTTTTAGTATTCAGCCATCAACTTTGCCTCACATACTGCCCAGGATAAGATCCTCGTTGCCAGACTGTAAGTCTCCAAACCCCATCTTACCTCTCACTTTATCAGCCCATTTGTGATACCTGCTGTATAAATTTGAGTCCTTCAGGAAGCAGATGCTGAGACAGAGTTAGGAGTATAAGAAATTTATGGGGGAAGTGTGAGGGTGTTCCTGTGAAAGGAAAGGTGGGGGTGCACAATTGGCAGGATAAGCCTTAGTGTGATGCAGATCTGACAGAGTCTCAGCCAATCCATTGAAGACTCTGGAACAAAAATACAGGAGTCCTCCATTGGTCAGAAATGGCCAGGCCTTAGCGCCTGCAATATCTTCAGTCATTGGCTGGGGCTGCCCAGGAAAAGTGTGGTCTTAGCTTGCAAGCTGGGGATCTTGAAGGTGCTGCAGCTAGAGACTGTCAGCTAACTGCACACCCAAGCAGCTGACAGGCAAGGTCTTTCTTGAGGGGATATACAAGCAACGTTCTTCCATGACTGCCACACATAATAAATGCTAAGTAAATGTAATCATTTTCTGATGATATTTCCCTATTTTTGTCTGTTAGTAAAAGCTTTTCTAGATATCTTACTTTCCTAGTTATTTCCTCTTGGATTTTTTTTTTTCTGTCAGTATGTGCCTTGTCTTGTGTGTGCTTAGACTGAAAATGGTATATCAAATGTGATCTGACATATAGTAGGTGCTCAGTGAATGTTGGTTGAGATAAGCTATGTAGTTGATAAGTACAGCATGGAATGTGATGATTCCTGCCCTTATTCTGGGCATTTGTTACAGTGCAGCCTGAAATTGCATTAGCTTGTTCCCTCATGACTTTTTTCTAGGAAAGATATCAATAGTTTGGATCTTTTTGAATCGAAGGCAGTACTATAGCTTTCTAAAGCATATGTTAGATAGTATTTAATTAATTATTCTAATCTGATTCGATCTTTTGAATACTGATTTTTAAATCCAGAGTATCTAATTATCACAATTTCCTTCATATCATACCACAGATTTCTTCATTGTCCCATACATGGCCACATCCAAATGATTAATAAAATTGTTGAATAGGATAGGATGAAGAATCAAACTCTAGGCCATGCCATTAGAGATGTGCATTCAGATTGATAGACATCTATGATCAACATTGTTTAGCATGTTAGGAATTCATTAACCATATTGATGTATGATCCAAATTTCTACATTTGTTCATTAAGAGATGAGAAGGAAGCAGGTGTGGCTTAAGTAATTGAACACCTTTCTACCACATGGGAGGAACCAGGTTTGGTTCCCAGTGCCTCCTAAAGAAGATGAGCAAGATAGTGAACTGATGCGATGGGCAGGCACAGCAAGATAATGCAACAAGACGGTGTAACAAGAGACACAAGGAAAACATAATGAGAGACACAGCAAAGCAGGGAGAAGGAGTGGCTCAGGCAATTAGTCACCTCCTCCCACTTCGGAGGTCCCAGGTTCAGTTCCCAGTTCGTCCTGAAAAGAACACCAGCAACCAACAGACACAGCAGGGAAGCAGATGTGGCTCAAGCCATTGGGCTTCCTTCTACCATATGGGAGGTCCTGAGTTCAGTTCCCGGTGCCTCCTGGAGAAGGGGAGCTGGTGCGACAAGATGACCCAACAAAGATGACCCAAACATAAGAGGAAAGACAATGAGAGACACAACAAACCAGGGAACTGAGGTGGCTCAAGTGATTGAACAGCTCTCTCCCACATGGGAGGTCCCAGGTACGGTTCCTGGTGTCTTCTAAAGAAAAGACAAGTGCGGCGGCTTGCTCGGTCGGTAGAGGTGGGGTCTGGCTGCGGACGAGGGGTCAGTCCAGCTCTGGACGAGGGGTCGGTCCCGCTTGGGACGAGGGGTCGGTCCCGCTTGGGACGAGGGGTCGGTCCGGCAGCAGACGAGGGATCGGTCTCACAAGGGGTTGCGCGGTTTGGCTGACGGGGTCGCCCGGCGAAGCCGGCGACGAAGGGGTCGCCCGGCGAAGCCGGCGACGAAGGGGTCGCCCGGAGAAGCAGGCGACGAACTGGGGACAAGGGAGGCCAGGCCCTTGTCGGGGGCTCTCAGGACTGGAGGGCGCACGGCAGAAGAACTACCGCGGAGACAAGGTAAACACGCAAGTCCACTTTACTGAGGGAGAGGCAACAGTTTTATAGGGGCTGGGGAAGGCTGATTGGTCGAAGCCACGCCCTGTTCTGATTGGTTGCCGGCAAAAGGTCAGTGGGCGGTACTGGACGGGGGAGGGGTGGTGGTTAGGGATTGGCTGTCGCTGTTGCTGGGGGAAGGGGCAGGGTTTAGGGATTGGTGGCTGCTGTTGCTGGGGTGGAGGGCAGACTTGAGTTTCCCGCCCACGCCTGGCTGTTGCTGCTGTCGGGGGAAGGGAAAAGGGCGGGCTGGATTTTTCCGCCCACACCTGGCTGTTGCTGCTGTCGGGGGAGGGGAAAAGGGCGGGCTGGAATTTTCTGCCCTGCGCCTGCGCAGGGAGAAAGAAGGCATCGTGTGGCGCCATCCGGGAGGAGGGGCGGCCGCGGAAGCATGGCTGCCGAGAAGGGGAGACCCGAGGGCACTCTGCGCCCATGCCGAGCTTCCTTCAGGGGTGGCGGTGAGTTCGACCAGCCACCCTATTATGGGGGCAGCGGCTTGGCCTACCGTGGCCGCTCCCCCGCCAGGCCAGCAAACCACGCTTCAGCCTGAGGGGTGACCGCAGACAAGCAGACACAGAGAGCACACAACAAATGGACACAGAGAGCAGATAGTGAGCTCAAACAACGAGGGGGGTGGAGTAAATAAATAAAAATAAAAAAATCTTAAAAAAAAAAGCAGAGAGCAAAAGCAAATGAGAGAGTGGGGAGAAATAAATAAATCTTTAACAGCAGCAATAACAAAATGACTTTGTCAAATAAATATCTTACAGAAATCCAGTGGATTAAGGCTAGACATTGAGGTAAAACAGGATGTTATTTGGCCTAACTTTGTTTAATATTTTTGGCTACAGATGTTCACTGCTTTCCTTTCTAAGTAGTAAGAGCTTGATTTTGATTCTTATCTTCCAGTCAGATGACTTTGGGAAAGTCACCCAGCCTTTCAGAACTTAAGATTCCGTACCAGTACAATAATATGATTGGATTACTGGGGTCCACAAAATCACTGTTGAGAATGGGTAAAAGGGGGATAGATTTTATGGGCTATATGTATGTATATCTACTAGCTGCAAACCATAGTCAGAGCACTTCTTTTTTATGCTCTTGCTAGGGTTCTGCTGCTAATAACAGTTTCAAAACTATCAGCCCAGAACCCTTTTTTTTTGAAGAATAAAAGCTGAATATTTTAGGTTCAGTTCAATAGTTAATGGTCAGTATAGTTCCTAGAATATAGCAAGGTGATTGAAATTATAAGAACCAAGAGACAGACATAAATAAATAATAGCAAACTTAGTTTTCTTCTAGGCCATGCTGTCAGTTATTGGAGAGTTTGAGGCCTATCTTTTTTATCTATCTCCTTTTCTTTGAATCTCTGTCTGCTCTCTTTCAACTCTCTTTTCTTAGAAGTGAAAATAGTGTTCTATGAAAAAGAGGGGCTAGTTGAGTTCAATTATCAAATGATTGTGCAAATGCTTTCTTTTTTAAAAAATTTTATTGAAGTATATCATTCATCCATGATAAACAGTAAGTGTATAGTAAAAATTGTGACCTTATAAAACAAACAAGCATAATATCATACAGGGGTCCCATACATCAACCCACTACCAACACCTTGTATTGTTGTGAAACTTTTGTTACAAATTATGAAAGAATATTGTCTAAATGTTACTACTAACTATAGTCTATATCTTACATTTGGTTTATTTCCCCCTCCAACCCACCCTATTATTATTATTTAAAAATATATTTTAATTACAGAAAGCAATCATGCACATGTGTAGAATTCCCATACAACATCCTTTCACCAACACACCACACCACGGTGGAATATTTGTTACACATTATGAGATAATATCATCAGACTGTTACCACCAACAATGGTCCATAGCATATATTTGGCACACTTTTTCCATAACCGCCCATTATCAACACAGTACATCTTTGGCATTGATGCAAGAATATTACAGTATTGCTATTAGCCACAGTCCAGAGGTCACACCAGTTGTATTTTTCCCATGATTCTCCATATTCCCATCACACTGCAGTAGTGACGTATATCTGCTCTAGCTTGCAGAAGGACACTTTCATCTCTACCATCAACCATCATCCATCTCTGAGTTTACTGTGTTACTGTGTTACTCAGTCCCTAAGTTATCCTGTAGCTTTCTTTCAATGGACATTTACATCCCTAGACTACCTCTTTCAACCACAATCCCATTTATAAACCAGCTGCTACTCACTATAATAAATTACCAACTCTATCTCGTTCTACACTTTTACAGTCAAGTTAATTAAAACCTCTACATATGTTAAGGATCAGTAGTCTTTCTCAGACCTCCTCGTATCTCCTAATAACCTATAAAAGTAGGTTTTAACTCCATGTGTTTTTTATTCTTTAGTTCATATTAATGAGACAATGTAATATTTGTGATTTTCTGTCTGGCTTACGTCACTTAGCACAATGTCTTCAGGATTCATCCATGATATCATATGTGTCTCAATTTCATTTCTTCTTACTGAAGCATAGTATTCTGTCTTGTGTATATAACATAGTTTTTAAAACAAATCAGTTTTATTGATAAATATTAATAAAACATACCATTCATCCAAAGTGTACGGTCAGTGGTATTTGCTATAACTACATAGTTGTGCGTTTATCACTTTGGTCATTATTAGAGCATTTTCATTATTTCAATAATAATAAAAAACAGCAAACAAGAAAATTCCTCGACCTTTCAAACTCTTTATGCTTCCTCCACTGTACATAGTTGCTGTTTCTGGCTATTTTATCCAAAGTATTGGAAAGTGGTTATGGCTTAACTGATAGAGTGTCTGCCTACTATATGGAGGGTTCAGGGTTTGATACCCAGGGCCTCCTGACCCATATGGTAAACTGACCCACGTGCAGTGCTGCCACGTGCAAGGAGTGCCCTGCTATGCAGGGGTGTCTCCCCTGTAAGGGTGCCCACGTTCAAGGAGAGCTGCCCATGCAAAAAAGTGCAACCTGCCCAGCAGTGGTGCTGCACACACAGAGAGCTGACATAGCAAGATGACACAACAAAAAAGTGATACAGTTTTCTGGTGCCGCATGACAGGAATGCAAGTGGACACAGAAGAACCCACAGCAAATGGACACAGAGCAGACAGTGGGGGAGGAGGGGAGAGAAATAAATAAAAAATAAATCTTAAAAAAGAACAAAGTGTATAATCACTGGCGTTTAGCATAATCACAATATTGTGCATCCATCATCTCAAAAATTTTTAGAACAGTTTCATTATTCCAAAAAGCAAGACTCCACACCTCTTAGCATTCATTCCTCAGACCTACATAACCAGTAATCTCCCTTCATCTTTATAAATTGATTAATTTACATTTTATATAAATGGATTCATACAATATGTATTACACTGTGTCTGAGCTCCTTCACTTAGTATGTTTTTTTGTCTGATATCAGCATTTTATACTATTAAGATTGTTCAGCTTCAAAGAAAAATGGTCTTATATATGCAATTCTACCCATGTTCATATTTCAGTTAATATATTTATTTTTGACATAATATATTTCGTTCATAATAGGGCAGTCGTACAGTATTTGTCCTTTCGTGTCTGGCTTGCTTCACTCAACATAATGTCCTTTAGGTTCATCCATGTTGTCATACATTTCATGACTTCATTTCTTCTTATCACTAAATAATATTCTACTGAGTTTGTATATTCCACAATTTATCCATTCATCAGTTGATGGATCTATTCATGTCACTGCTTAGTTCTTCTGGGTATATACATAGCAATGGTATTGCTGGGTCCCATGGCAAGTCTGTATTCAACTTCCTTAGGAATTGCCAAACAGTGGCTGTATCATTCTACATTCCCACCAACAGTGAATAAGCATTTCTATCTCTCCACATCCTTTCCAACATTCACGGTTTTCCGACTTTTTAATAGCAGCCAGTCTAATAGGTGTGAAATGATATCTCAATGTAGTTTTGATTTGCATTTCCCTAATTGCTAGTGATATTGAACATTTTTTCATGTGTTTCTTTGCCATTTGTATTTCTTCTTTGGACAGTTGTCTTTTCAAGTCTTTTGCCCATTTTTAAATTGGATACTTTGTCTTTTTATTGTTGAGTTATATGATCTCCTTATATATCATGGATATTAAACCCTTATCAGATATGTGATTGCCAAATACTTTCTCCCATTGAGTCTGCTGCCTTTTCACCCTTTTGAGAAACGACCTTTGAGGTGCAAAAGTGTTGAATTTTGAGGAGGTCCCATTTATCTATTTTCTCATTTGCTTCTCGTGCTTTGGGTGTGTAAGGTTTAAGAAACCACCGACTACCATGAGGTCTTGAAGATGTTTTCCTACATTTTCTAGATTTTTATGGTTGTTTTTATACTTAAGTCCTTGTTCCATTTTTGTTTTTTTGATAAACAAGTTTATTTGTAAATTTAGTCAACATACATAATTGACCTATAAACTTCAAGAGATGGATAAATTTTAAAACCATTTTGGAGGCCATCTCTATAAAAGTGATTTTTCCAGGTATACCAGATGTAACCTGACCTGACATCTTAATTGGCAGATGTTCAGTAAGCTGGAACTGTATGTTTTTCCCCCACAGCAAATTTACTCTAAGAGTTATTGTACTACAAACTCAACAAGGAAAAGGACTTTGTTACTGTTTCCTCTTGGTAGAGGAGAAGAACTCAACCCAGTTATGAGACCAACCACAACACAATGAAAAGCTGCACTAACTAGTTTAGAATAATAGTAACAGATGATGCTGGTGTGAATAACTTGTATATTCTAGAGCCCATATAAATATAATCCCCATTAATGTCTGCATTATCACCTAGAGGGTTAGTTAACATGTGGTAGAATGAGGACTTGTGCAAGGTATAATGCAGCATAGTATTTTACTACTATGAAATCAAGTGCAGTTTAGTTAGGAGAAAACCAACTGGACTCTAAAATTATATACACCTTAATGACAAGACTCCTCATCACATATGAATGTAAAATATTTAATTTTAAAATGTTGACACTACAATATATAAAATAGCTGTTATAAATGCACATGGTGTATTCTATAGCTGCCAGGTTTACTTTTTAAATTTTATTTTATTTTAAGGAAACTGTGAGGTTACACTGTGGTTAAGACTTCTATCTTCATCCTTGAAAGTCCACTTTCTATCACAGTGATGTATGGTCAGACTTAACAGCCCCAATTGTTAAACACTTGGATCAAGTTATAACCAATTTTATTGTAAAAGGACCCAGTACACATTTATCAATTCTAGTATCTTAATAGCTACCCACAAATCATAAAAATACAGAAACATACATCATGAGAAGCGAGAAATATCACCCATCCCTTCTGCATATTAGTAACTTGTCACTCCTGAGCAACAGCGCTCACATCACTGAGATCTGTGGACAGGCACTTCACATTCATTCTGAGTGAAAGATGTAATGACTTAAGTACAAATGCAGCATATTATAAACACTTTCTTACCAAAAAAGTCACAATTAAACCAAAGTATTTTACAGAATTTACAACAAACACCATAAAAACTGCCTTCTCTTAAGCTCTCTCTCCCCATATCCGGTGAGCCAACTGGATGTCTTTGGGCATCATGGTGTCTCTCTTTAACTGGATGGCACAGAGATTATTATCTTCAAATAAACCTACCAGGTATGTTTCACTAGCCTCCTGAAGCTCACCAATGGCCAGGCTCTGAAACCTCAAATCAGTTTTGAAGTCCAGGGTGATCTCCCTCACCAACCTCTGGAAAGGCAGCTTCTGGATCAGAAGCTCTATCCATTTTGAGTTAATTATAGTATAAAATGTGAGATACGGTCTTCTTTCTTTCTTTTGGATATGGCTATCCATTTCTCCCAGCACCATTTGTTGATTAGACTGTGCAGGCCCAGCTGGGTGGGCTTAACAGCCTTGTCAAAAATTGCTTGACTACAGATGTGAGTGTCAATTTCTGAGTTCTTGATTCAGTTCCATTGGTCAATCTGTCTATCCTTACACCAGTGCTATGCTGTTTTTTCCACTGTAGCTAAGTAATATGCTTTAAAATCAGGAAGTGAGAGTCTTGATTTTGTTGTTCTTTTTTAAGACAATTTTTTTTTTCTGCTATTTGGGCCTCTTACCCTTCCAAATAGATTTGATTATTGGCTTTTCGATTTCTGCAAAAAAGGCTCTTGGGATTTTTATTGGGATTACATTGACTCTGTAAATCAGTTTGGGTAGAATTGACATCTTAATGATAGTCTTCCAATCCATGAATATGGAATGGCTTTCCATTTATTTAAGTCTCCTTTAGTTTCTTTTAGCAATGTTTTGTAGCTCATTCCTAAATACTTGATTGTTTTAGTTGCTATTATAAATGGAATTTTATACATATATAAAATATATATATGTATTACATCCCACCACTTTGCTGAACTCATCTATTAATTCTAGTACCTTTGTTGTGAATTTCTGAGGTTTTTCTAGATATAAGATCTTGTCATCAGCAAATAGTGAAAGTTTTACTTCCTTTCCTATTTGGGTACCTTCTATTTCTTTGTCTAGCCTAATTGCTTTAGCTAGACTTCTAGCACAATATTGAGCAATAATGGTGACAGTGGGCATCCTTGTTTTGTTCCTGATCTCAGTGGGAAAGCTTTCCATCTTTCACCATTGAGTACAATGCTAACTGTAGGTTTTTTATATATGCACTTTAACATTTTGAGAAAGCTTCCTTCCATTCCTTGTTTTTGGAGTGTTTTTATCAAGAAAAGATCCTGTATTGTGTCAAGTGCCTTTTCTGCATCAATTGAGAGGATCATGTGCTTTTTCTTCTTCAATTTGTTAATGTAGTTTATACACTAACTGATTTTCTTGTGTTCAACCACCCTTGCATACCTGGAATAAAACCCACTTGATTGTGGTGTATAATTTTTTTTTTTAACATTTATTTAATTTATTTCTCCTCATCCTCTCATTGTTTGCACTCGCTCTATCTGTCATCTTCCTTGTTTCTTTAGGAGACACTAGGAACTGAATCCAGGATCTCTGATGTGGGAGGAAGGCACCTAATTGCTTGTGCCACCTCTGTTCCCTGCTTTGTTGTATCTCTCATTATGTTTTTCTCTTGTGTCTCATGTTGCGGCATCTTGTTGTGTCAGCTTGCTGTGCCTGCCTGTCCGCTTCTGTTGTTGTCAGCGGCATGGGAATCTGTGTTTCTTTTTGTTGCATCATCTTGTTGTGTCAGCTCTCCGTGTGTGCGGCACCATTCCTGGGCAGGCTGCACTTTCTTTCGCGCTGGGCGGCTCTCCTTACGGGGCACACTCCTTGTGCGTGGGGCTCCCCTACGCAGGGATACCCCTGCGTGGCACGGCACTCCTTGCGTGCATCAGCACTGCTCATGGGCCAGCACCACACGGGTCAAGGAGGCCCAGGGTTTGAACTGCGGACCTCCCATATGGTAGACAGATGCCCTAACCACTGGGCCAAGTCCGCCGCCATATAATTCTTTTAATGTCCTTTTGAATTCCATTTGCAAGTGGTTTGTTGAGGATTTTTGCATCTATATTCATTAGAGATATTGGTCTGTAATTTTCTGTCTTTGGAGTTTCTTCCTCTGGTTACAGTATTAGCGTGATGTTGGCTTCATAGAATGAGTTTGGTAGCATTCTTTCCTGTTCAATTTTTTGAAGGAGTTTGAGCAAGATCAGTATTAGTTCATCTTTGAATGATTGGTAGAATTCACCTGTGAAACCTTCTGGTCCCGGGCTTTTCGTCTTTTGGAGGTTTTTGATGACTATTATAATCTCTTCACTTGTGATTGGTTTGTTGAGGTCTTCTATTTCTTCTAAAGTCAGTATAGGTGCTTCATATGTTTCCAGGAATTTGTCCATCTTGTCTACACTTTCTAGTTTTTTGGCATATAGTGTTCATAGTATCCTCTTATTTCTGTGGGGTCAGTGGTATTGTTCCCCCTCTCATTTCTGATTTTGTGTCTTTCTTTTTTCTTCTTTGTCAGTCTAGCTAAGGGTTTATCAATTTTGTTGATCTTCTCAAAGAACCAACTTTTGGTTTCATTGATTCTCTTTTGTTTTTTGTTCTCGATTTCATTTATTTCTGCTCCGATCTTTACCTTTTCTTTCCTTTAGCTTGGTTTGGGATTAGTTTGCTATTCTCTTTCTAGTTTCTCCAGGTGTGTAGTTATATAATCAATTTTAGCTCTTCTTTTTTTGCCCTTTTTATTAACATATAATGATCTTCATCCCTTATAACAGTTTTGCATTTAAAATCTATTTTGTCTGTATTAGTATCACTACTCCAGCTCTTTTTTGGTTACTATTTGCATGGAATATATTTTTCCAACCTTTCACTTTTAACTTGGTTGTGTCCTTAATGGCTGAGGTGAGTCTTTTGTAGGCAATATATAGATGACTTATATTTTTTAATCCATTCTATCAGTCTTTGTCTTTTGATTGGGGAGTTCAAGCCATTAATACTCAATGTTATAACTTCAAAGGCATTACTTACTTCATCCATTTTTGACCTTTGGCTTTCTGTTGTCGTATAGTCTACCTTTTTAC
The DNA here is from genome assembly GCF_030445035.2 of Dasypus novemcinctus. Taxonomy (NCBI): domain Eukaryota; kingdom Metazoa; phylum Chordata; class Mammalia; order Cingulata; family Dasypodidae; genus Dasypus; species Dasypus novemcinctus. Next base: position 80,480,154 of record NC_080681.1, on the reverse strand, counting down.
CCTTTCTAATATTCTTTATTTCTACAGTCTTCTTTAAGTGTTTTGCCCTTGTTTTTTCCTTTCAGGCTGCAGCACTCCCTTTAGTATCTCTTATAATTTTGGTCTTTTGGTAATATATTCTGTCAGGTTTTGTTTGTCTTTGAAGACTTTGAACTCCCCTTCATTTTTGAAGAACAGCATTGCCTGATACAGAATTCTTGGCTGGCAGTTTTTCTCTTGCAATACCTTAAATACATCATACCACTTTCTTCTCTCCTCCATGGTTTCTGATGAGAGCTTGGCACTTAATCTTATCGAGTTTCCCTTGTATGTAATGCTTTGCTTTTCTCTTGCTGCTTTCAGAGTCTACTCTTTATCTGTGATATTTGTCATTCTGAATAGTAGGCATCTCAGTGTGCAGTTGTCTATTCATGTCACAGTTTTCAGTTTTTCTGCATATATTCCTAGTAGAAAAATTGATGGATGGATCATATGGCAGTTCTATAGCTTCTTGAGGAACCAACAAACTGTCTTCCACAGAGGTGGCAGTGTTTTACAATCCCATCAACAGTGAAGGAGTGTTCCTATTTCTCCACATCCTCTCCAGCACTTATTGTTTTCTGTTTTTTAAAAAATTAATTTATTGAAGTATATCACTCATACATAAACATACATAAGCAATAACTATATAGTAATAGTTGTGAACTTACAAAACAAACATGTATAACATCATACAAGACTCTGATAACTCACCCTACCACCAATACCTTACATTGTTGTTAAATCTTTTAAACTAATGATTAAAGAGCATTGTCAAAATATTACTACTAACCAAAGTATTTTTCTCCCAACCCACCCTATTATTATTATCTTTAATCATTTATATATGAACGTGCATAAATAAGTGTATAGTAAAAGTTGTGAACTTACAAAGCAAACATGCATAACATCATACAGGGGTCCCATACATCAACCCTCCACCAATACCTTGCATTGTTGTGAGATGTTTGTTAAAAATTATGAAAGAATTTGTCAAAATTTTACTACTAATGGAAATCAAACACTTATCAGATATGTGGTTTCCAAATGTTTTTTTTCCCATTGAATGGGCGTCTTTTCACCTTCTTGATGAATTCCTTTGAATCACAAAAGTGTTTTAAGTTTGAGCAAGTCCCATATATCCATGTTTTCTTTCATTTCTCATGTTTTCCCAAGTGCTTTCTTGAGACAGCCATAACACTGGTATGTGACAGAAGTGCTTTATGCATATTTCTCATTTTGTCACATGTAATATTAACAACTTAATTTGAGGTTTAACAAAATTAATAATTTGTATTGCTTTATTAACTGAAGTTGGGTTTTTATCCAGGGGAGCTTGGTCACATTCCTCAATGGAACAGCAACAATTCCCCAAGTGCAATGGCAAAGACCAACAAAGAAGGATGGTCCAATGATGAGCCCTTGATACCGATGACTATGCTTATGAGCCTGTGTGCCTGAAATATGAACTAAGCCTAGAGATGCAGGGTGCCTAAGAGTTACCTCCTGAGAGCCTCCATGTTGCTCAAATGTGGCCACTCTCTAAGCCAAACTCAGCATGTAAATGTATTATCTTCCCCTCAGTGTGGGACATGACTCCCAGGAATGAGCTTCCCTTGCACTGAGGAATTACTACCAATCACTAACTGGTGATGAAACTAGAAAGAGACCTTGAATAAAAGGATCAACTCAGACCAGCAGAATATCTCAGCCTACATGTAGGATCATGTGTTAAAAACTGCTTTTTGTCCTTGAATAAAAGGAGAAAATGGCAAAGACAAATGGATTTATATGGCTAAGAGTCTTCCAAAAAGAGTCAGGAGGGGTCGCGCTTATGCACGCCTCATCAGGACCCCAGAGACAGCCAAAGTAGATACAATCCCAGGTAGTGGTTCTCCTGAGGGCTACAGAGACCCACAGGTTCTGTGGTTGTGGCAGATGACCCTGGAGTTCAGTGCCATGTGTCAGTGGGCCCTACTTTGGAATTGTGCTCCTGAGTGTGATGGAGTTGGACTCAGATGTGACCTTTTTACACATGCTTCTCCTGTCACTTTTACTGAACCTGTGGTTGGCATTAGGGTTGGTGTATACTCAGGAGACTTGAATCTCTGGACTGGCCATGTGCTATCTGGGCCCTGAGCCTCAGCAGAGTTGCAACTCCTACTCCCTGGTGCGTTGGACTTCCCCAGGTCAGCTAACAGGGAGGTGAAGATGGTCAAACACCATACCAGGGAACCAAGAGTACCTACAACTACAAGCAGGAAAATTGCGTCCATCATCCATGTGGAATCTAAGCCCCCTCTCAATATAAAGGTGGAGTGGACATCACCATCCCAGGGTCCACAGGATGGAGGAATAAAATATGGATTAGAGTGGACTAACTGATATTCTACTGTAGAACTATTGTGACTAGTAATGGAAGAAATTGTAGCATTGATGTGGACAAAGTGGCCACAGTAGTTGCTGAGGGCAGGGAGGGGGAAGAAGAGATGTGATGTGGGGGCATTTTCGGGACTTGGAGTTGTTCTAAATGAAATAGCAGGGACAGATGCTGGACATTATATATCCTGGCGTAACCCACTGAATGGACTGGGGAAAAGTGTAAATTACAATGTAAACTGTTATCCATGTGGTGCAGCAGTGCTCCAAAATATATTCATCAAATGCAGTGAATGTGCTACAGGTGATGAAAGAGGTTGATGTGGGAGGAGTGTGTGTGTGTGTGTGTGTGTGTGTGTGTGTGTATGGGAACTTCTTATATTTTTTAACATAAGATTTTTTGTGATCTGTGTATCTTCAAAAAAAATACAATTACAAAAAATTATGGGGGTGGGGTGTGAGGTGTGGGGTATATGGGAACCTCTTATGTTTTTTAATGTAACGTTTTGTGTGATCTATTAACTTCCAAAAAAGATAATTAAAATAAATGAAAAAAAAAAAAAGGATACATGGCAGTGAAAAATAGGACTACTAGTACAATTTGGTGTTTCTGCCTTGATTCATGCTAAGGTGTCAGCCATTTTGCCCACTCTTGCTTCAAATGTCAACACATTGAAAAGGCATACCAAGATGTTATGTCTTGATAGTATTATGAAAATAGTTTGATCTCATATACTTCCTTGAAAGGTCTTGGAGATTCTTAGGGTCTGTGGACCACATTGAGAATGACTATAGTAATCTTAAGCTCATCCCATTTTGTGCTTGAATGCTTTCAGGTAGCCTGAATTTTACCTCATCTGATTACTTAGCCTATAAGTTGTTTTACAACTTTATTGGGGTATTATTGGCATACAATAAAGTATACAATTTGCTATTTTTGGCATATGTATATACTCATGAAACCATAAGGATTCCGAATTGATGGGAGCATTTTTAATTGTTATAGTAGCTCCAAGGTATTACTGGCATTTAGTTGAAGGGCTTAGGATCATAAAAATCTTGAAATGTGTAGTCCTGCAAAAAGGACTAAAAAGGACTAATCCAAAAAATTTAATAGGTCCTCCATTGAGAAATGTTATACCCAATACTTTTGCTAAGCCAAAAAGAAACTGTGTACAGCTGAGGAAACTGAGGCAAGGCCACCATGTTTCTTTTGTCACACTTTTCATCTAAATATACCCAGGGCCCGGATGTTATTTAAGCAAACAATATAGTATTTGCTGAAAGAAATTCTTGTTTTAAATGAAAATTTTAATATCACAAGACATTGAAAAGCTGTAAGTATTCTGAAATGATGTATTTTAAATGTGACAGTAGATAGCTCTAGCCCATTTAAAAACTCTAGTAAATTTTAAAGCCTGGCTAAGGTAAACTCCATTGAATGTTTTTTAAAAGATTTATTTTATTTATTAATTTCTCCCTCTGCTTCATTCTTTTTGCTCACTGTCTACTCTCTGTGTCCATTTGTTTTATGCTCTTTGTCTGCTTGTCTTTAACAGGTACTGGGAACTGAACGTGGGTCCTCCCATGTGGGACAGCAGCACTCAATTGCTTGAGCCACCTCTGTTCCCTGCTTTGTTGTGTCTCTCATTGTGTTTCCTCTTTGTGTCTCCTTGTTGATTCATCTCGTCAGCTCGTCGCACCAGCCCAACATGCCAGTTTATTGTCTTGCTTGTCTTTTCTAGGAGGCACTGGGAACTGAACCCAGGACCTCGCAAGTGGTAGGTGTGTGCCCAAATGTTTGAGCCACATCAGCTTCCCTTGAATGTCTAACTGATTTAACCGTTAATGCTTAATGTGTACCCCATTGTTTTTAATTGGAATACTGCTTGCTCCTATATATTAACTCTACTCTAATGACTTTAAAAAATGGTTTTAAGGTTTCTTTACATACTTCCTTAATATGAACATATCTCTTAAGTTGGTACAAAAGTAATTGCGGTTTTGTATTGTTGAAATTTGCCACTTCATATTGGAATCCATTCTTAAATAAAGTAGTTAGGTTATGCATCATTTTAATGTGCATTTCTCATTTTTTTTTTGCTAATAACTTATTACTTGCTATTTATATTTATTTTAGACTATAGAAATGATGTTAGATAAAAAGCATATTCGAGCAATTTTCTTATTTGAATTAAAAATGGGTGTAAAGCAGTGGAGACAACTTGTAACATCAACAACACATTTTGTCAGGAACTGCTAATGAACGTACAGTGCAGTGGTGGTTCAAGAAGTTTTGCAGAGAAACAGATGTGGCTTAACCAATTGGGCTCCTGTCTACCACATAGGCGGTCCAGGGTTTGATGGCCCACATGGAGTGCTTGCCTATGTGCAGGAGTGCCCCCCTGCATGGGAATGCCACTCAGTACAGGAAAGCCACCCCGCTCAGGAGTGCCAGCTGATGCCGAGAGCTGGTGCAGCAAAATGATGTAACAAGAGACACAGAGGAGAGAAAATAAGATGTGGCAGAACAGGTAGTCGAGTTGGGACTAGAGAGTAATCGCTTCTCTCCCACCCCAGAAGGTCCCAGGATCGGTTTCCGGAGCCACCTAATGAGAATATAAGCAGATACAAAAGAACACACAGTGAATGGACACCGAGAGCAGACAATGGGGGGAGGGGGGTGGGGGGAGAAATAAATAAAATAAATCTTTTTATAAAAAAAGAAGTTTTGCAAAGGAGATGAAAGCCTTGAAGAAGAGATGTGGAGTGGCCAGCCATTGGAGTTGAGAATGACCAATTGAGAGCAATCATCAAAGCTGATGCTCTTACAACTACAGAATAAGTAGCTGAAGAAGTCAACGTTGACCATTCTACAGTCGTTTGGCATTTGAAGCAATTGGAAAGGTGAAAAAGCTTGATAATTGGGTGCCTCATGAGCTGATTGAACATGAAAAAAATCATTATTTTGAAGTGTCATCTTCTCTTACTCTACCCAATAACAATGAACTATTTCTCAATTGGATTGTGATTGTGACAAAAAGTGGATTTTATATGACAACCGGTGACAACCATCTCAGTGGTTGGACTGAGAAGAAGCTCCCAAGCACTTCCCAAAGCCAAATTTGCACCAAAAAAGGTCATGGTCACTGTTTGGTGGTCTGTTGCCAGTCCGATCTATTACATCTTTCTGAATCCTGGTGAAATCATTACATCTGAGAATTATGCTCAGCAAATTGATGAGATGCACTGAAAACTGAGATGCCTACAGCTGGCACTAATTAACAGAAAGGCCCCAATTCTTCTCCATGACAATGCCCTACTGCACGTTGCACAACCAATGCTTCGGAAGTTGAATGAATTGGGCTATGAAGTTTTGCCTCATCCGCCACATTTACCTGCCCTCTCACCAACCGACTACCACTTCTTCAAGCATCTCAACAACTTTTTTACAGGGAAAATGCTTCCACAACCATCAGGATGCAGAAAATGCTGTCCAAGAGTTTGTTGGATCCTGAAGCATAGATTTTTACACCATAGGAATAAACAAACTTATTTCTCTTTGGCAAAAATGTGTTAATTGTAATGGTTCCTATTTTGATTAATAACGATGTGTTTGAGCCTAGTTCTGATGATTTAAAATTCATGGTCCAGGGAAGGAGACTTGGCCCAGTGGATAGGGCGGCCATCTACCACATGGGAGGTCTGTGGTTCAAACCCCGGGCCTCCTTGACCTTTGTGGAGCTGGCCCATGTGCGGTGCTGATGTGCGCAAGGAGTACCCTGCCACGCAGGGGTGTCCCCTGCGTAGGGGGGCCCCACGTGCAAGGAGTGCACCCTGTAAGGAGTAGCTGCCCAGTGTGAAAGAAAGTGCAGCCTGCCCAAGAATGGCGCCACACACACTCACACGGAGAACTGACACAAGATGACGCAACAAAAGAAACAAAGATTCCCAGTGCCCCTGATACAGATAGAAGCGGTCACAGAAGAACACACAGCGAATGGACACAGCAGACAACTGGCAGGGGTGGGGGAAAGGGGAGAGAAATAAATAAAAATAAATCTTAAAAAATTTCATGGTCTATATGGCTGACAGGGAGCTGTACAGAACATATGTCCAGGGTGCATGGTAATGTTTGGATATACTCATAGTGGCAACAATTAAAAACCACAGTAGGGGGGGTACTGGGTTCCTGGCCAGTGGTGCTCTGTCGTGGTCCCTAGGGGAGCAGCGACAGTCTCCCAGGTACAGTGGCGGGGACCGGGAGGGAGTGAGGGTTCAACAGTGAGCCTCTGATGCTAATGATTATGCTTGTGAGCTGATAAACCCAAAATAAGAACAAGGCCTAGAACAACTTGGTGCCTGGGAATTTCCTCCTGTCAGCCTTCATGTTACTCAAATGTGGCCAGTCTCGAAGCCAAACTCAGCATGTAAATGCAATGCCTTCCCCCCAGCGTGGGACATGACACCCGGGGATGAGCCTCCCTGGCAACGAGGGAGCACTATCAACTACCAACTGATGATGCAACTGGAAAATGACCTTATACGGAAGGTTCAATGCGGATCAGCAGAATATCCATGTCTACATAAAATACCATGACTTTAAAATGCTGTTTGACCTAAAGTAAGGGGGAAATGGAAAGGAGAAATGAGTTTATATGGCTACGAGTTTCTAAAAAAGAGTCTGGAGGCTGGCAGAAGGTTTGCCCTCATGCACAACTGAGCAGAGTCAGAGAGACAGATAAAGCAGATACAACCCCCAGATATTGGTTCCTTTGAGGGCTAAAGAGACCCACGGGAGTTATGGTCATGGCCGATGGGGTTAACTACCAGGGCAGATGGCCCCTCTTTGGAAATGGTGTTTATGTGTGATGAATCTGGACTCAGATGGGATCTCCCTTCATAAGACTTTCATGCCAATGTGCTGGAGGTGCAGTTAATGTTGGGGTTTAAGATATATTTAGGGGATTTGAATCTCTGGACTGACAATGTGATAGCCAGATCCTGAGCCTCAACAGACTGCAGCACCTACAATCTGATTTATTGGACTTACCACACTCAGCTAAGATGGAGTTGAAGAAGGACAACCACCACACCATGGAGCCTAGAGTGATTACAACTGAAAATGGGAGGATTGCATCCAGCATCCAGGTGGAATCTGACCCTCCTCTTGACATAGAGGTGCAATGGACACAACCAATCCAATGTCCACATAGAAGAGGTGGCATTGGAATGGGAAAAGTGGACATAGTGGACGAAGGGTATGGGGAAAGGCAGGAAGAGATGAGAGGTGGAGGCGTCTTTGGGACATGGAGCTGCCCTGGATGGTACTTCAGAGGCAATCACCGGACATTGTAAATCCTCACAGGGCCCACTGGATGGAATGGAGGAGAGTATGGGCTATGATGTGAACCAATGTATATGAGGTGCAGAGGTGCCCAAAGATGTACTTACCAAATCCAATGGATGTGTCATGATGATGGGAACGAGTGTTGTTGGGGGGGGGAGAGGGGGGGTGGGGGGATGGGGTTGAATGGGACCTCACATATATATTTTTAATGTAATATTATTACAAAGTCAATAAAAAATAAAAAAATTAAAAAAAAAATTTCATGGTCAAAAACCGCAATTCCTTTGAACCAACGTAAATATTAACAGTTGCTCTTTTTACATTTAAATTCTATGGGATTCTTGCAACAAATATCTTTGTTTCTCTAGTTCCTTTGGGAAAAGGCAAATACGTTTAAGATTGGTAGAATATTTCCATCAGACTCTTGTAATGAAAGTGATTAGAGGGAAGCGGACTTGGCCCAATGGATAGGGCATCTGCCTACCACATGGGAGATCGTGGTTCAAACCCTGGGCCTCCTTGACCTGTGTGGAGCTGGCCCATGTGCAGCACTGATGCGTGCAAGGAGTACCCTGCCACGCAGGGGTGTCCCCTGCTTAGGGCAGCCCCATGTGCAAGGAGTGCGCCCCGTAAAGAGAGCCACCCAGCATGAAAGAAAGTGCAGCCTGCCCAAGAATGGCGCCGCACACACAGAGAGCTGATGCAACAAGATGACGCAACAAAAAGAAACACAGATTCCTGATGCCACTGATAATGATAAAAGCAGTTACAGAAGAACACCCAGCGAATGGACACAGAGAGCAGACAACTGGGGGAGAAGGGGAGAGAAATAAATAAATCTAAAAAAAAAAGTGATTAGAAGTATTAGTAGCATTTTGCATTTTTTTATCACATGTATTAATATCATACGTGGTTTTGGTGTGAAATTTGGGACTACCTTTGAAGTGAGGAGGAGACTGCTTTCATTTAGTACAATCCTTGTTTAAGGAAACTATGTATCAAAATTTCTCATTTGTCAAATTTGAAAATAGAAATAAAGTTTGTATTGCAGAGTAGATTCCTTACATAGCAGATTCTAGATGGATTATCAAGATTCGTTTAGTAATTTAAATTTTGCTGTTAATAATTGTCAATTGGGCCCCCCAGTGAGCCTTCCATAAACTGCTCCCTCCCATTGCCTACTACTCTTCCCCTCTTTTAATTATATTCTTTGTACTTGCTGTTCCCTGTGCTTAGAACTCTCTTCCCCAGGATTCATGGGGTTACTTCCTAACATTCAGGTTTTGGCAAATGACATCTTCTCAGTAAAACCTTCCTTGGCTGCCCTATAAAATTGTAACGCCCAGTTTTTTCCTCTCTCTTTTTCTCTTGAGTATGTTTCATCGTCTAGCATACTATCTATTTTACCCTATTTATCTTGTTTATTATCCATCTCTGCCCATTAGAATATAAGTTCCATTGTTGGGGGCTTTTAGGGTTTTGCCCATTTTGCAACTGATTTACCCCCTATGCTTCCTTGTACCTGTAACACAGTAGATGCTCAAATATTTGTTGAATCCACATAGATTTTAATATTTGCTGAATTTCAATCTAGTCATGTGAATTTATTTAAATATGAATTATGTGGCAGTTTTTATTATAGTTTTGTTTGTTGTAATGCTGTTTGTCCAAATATAGTGTTTTCTACCTTCCTGCTATTCTCTTGTTCCTAGCTTGATCTTGGCCTATAATAAGTTCAAATATATATTCGTTGAATGTTGAATGAATTGTCAACCAAGAAGACTCAATTTTATTCTGCAGAAACATATTTTTATTATAAGATTAAGAATTGTATACATTGAAACAGCCTAGAATTAGTTTAGATTTTTTTAAACAAGTTTCCTTAAGATTTAATTTTTTTCTTTTTTTTATTCTCCGAATTCTGCCTCTCTTTTAAAACTCAGTTCAAAGCTTTTCCAAAAGAAGCTTGTCAGATAATTCTAAGCTGCAATGATTTTTTTAACGATTTATTTTATTTACTTTCCCCAGATGGTTTAGTCGTCTGTCTGCTCGCCTTCTCCGGGAGGCACGGTGGACTGAACCCAGGACCTCCCACGTGAGAAATGAGTGCTCCCTGCGGGTTGTGGCAACTGCTGACTTGCCTCTGCTTGTTTGATAGGGGCGGAGTCTAGCTCACTGTTGCGTGTCGTCTTTTAGGAAGCACCGGGACCTCGTATGTGGTAGGCAGGTGCTCAAGTGGTTGAGCCACATCCACTTTCCTGCAATGATTTTTGTTTCCTGAATTTTTATAACATGTTAATGTTTGTACATCTGTTGCATTTTAATATTATGTGGTATTTCTGAACTGTGATGTGTTTTGTATTAACTTTTCATCAGCATATCTATTAGACCTCTACTCTATATCCTTAAGCTTTTTTTTAACTTTGTGTTTTGAAATAATTTCAAACTTACAGGATAGTTGCAAAATAATACAAAACCCATACAGAGAACTACAATATACTCCCTGTCCAGATACCCAGATCTGCCATTTTAACATTTTTGCCACATGTGCCATATTATTTTATTCATCCATTTTTCCCTCTGTCTAGTTATCTGCCCATCTGTCTATCTCTCTATTTTCTAAACATTTGAGAACAGGTTGCATATATTAAACTCCTTGAACTTAAGGATGTTTCCTGAGAACAAAGCTATTCACTTATATAACCACCTTAAATATAGATTTCAGGTTCAAGAAATTTAACATTGATATAAAGCTTACAGTTTATATTCCAATTTTTATGTCCCAATAATGTCCTTTTGAATGCTTTCTCCTCTGTAATTAGATTCAGTCCAGGATCATGTATTGCATTTAACTGCCATGATCTCTTTAGTCTCTCTTTTTTTCCCTTAATTGTAGAAATTATATACAAGATAAAATTTCCCATCTCGACCTCCCCCAAGCATTCCATTCAGTGGGATTAACCGTGTTTGCAATGCCGTGCTACCCTTACCATCATCCACTACCAGAACTTTCCCATCACCCCAAACAGAAACCCTGTACCCAATATGTATGAACTTTTCATTTTCCCCTCTCCCCTGCTCTTGGTAATCTGTACTCTACTTTCTGTCTGAGTTTACATATTCTAGCTATTTCATGTAGTGGAATCATACCATATCTGCTCTTTGGGTCTGACTTTAATTTTGCTTAATATGTTGTCTTTGAGATTCATCCATGTAATAGTATGTAGAATGCCATTCCTTTTAAGGCTGAATAATATTCCATTTTATGTTGGATATTTAGATTGCTTTTACCTTTTCGCTATTGCAAATAATATTGCTATGAATGTTGGTGTACAAATATCTGTTCAAGTGTTTAACTTCTTCTGTATCAGCAGGACCATTTTATATTCCCACCAACAATGTTTGAGGGTTCCCATATCTCTGCATCCTTGTTAGCATTTGTTATTTTCCTTAAAAAAAAAAAAATCATAGCCAGACTAGTGGGTATGAGGTAGTAATCTCATTGTGGTTTTCCATAAACTTTTTGAGACAGGAAAAATGTTATACTTTTTTGTAGCACGTAGTAAAGTATTTTACAATTATTCATTCATTTAACAGTAATTATTGATCCAATTACTCCTTAAGGAAGAACTGATCTTAAGTATTGGGGATACAAAGAGGAATAAGACAGCCTCTCTATCAAAGAAAATGTACCAGATTCAGAGAGGATGATCAGTTCCACATGGGGAGATCAAAGAAGGCTTTTCTAAAGAGGTGATGCTTGAGCTTGGAATTGAAAAGCAAGTAGGAATTTGCTCGGTGAATAAAGAAGGGGGCATTTTAAGCAGAGGAAAGACAGGGCAGAAAGATGTGGAAGAATGTAAACGTCCTTGAACTGCAAATAGTGACTGTTTTGTAGGTTGAAAGGGGATGGAGGCAGGAGGTGAGGTATAGACTTACACATTGGAGACAGATGAAAGGCCTCATATACTATTCAGAGGAATGTATTTATTTATTTTATTTATTTATTTTTAGTAGGGTATAGAGACCCAGTGAAGACTTTAAAATCGTTAACTACATGGTCATATTTGGGCTTTTAGGAAAATTGTTTTGGTTTCAGTGTAGCAGATGAAATAGACAAGGGCCAGAATGGCTGCAGGGACAACAGAGAGGTCATGATGGAGTTTTATAAACTTATTCAACTGATATGATCAAATTTTTACTTCTGGGAATATACCTTTCTAGCTGGTAGTTTTAAATTAGGTCATTTAAATGGTTCTTTTTATCCTTTTGCTGTTTCCCTAATGACAGGTCTAGAAGCCTCCGTGACACGGTATTCTTATAGTTTTGTTTAGGATGGTATTGAAGAATATTGTTGCTTTTGCTCAAGTATTACCTGTAATATTTAAAAAATTACTTGAAACAGGTCAACATGACATTTTTGTAACTTACTACTTAAACAGCTGTAAGGAAAATTTAGAGTCAGCCTTTGCAATTATTATTTTTTGTTCCGTATCATGCATTTAATGTATTAGCACGCAAAAAAAATCTTCCTTGATTGTCCAGGGAGGTTATCACTGATTATGATCCTTTATGGCAGTTAGATTTAAAGAGCTATTGATGTTCAGTATAAAATAATCCATCAAAAACCTTTGCAAATCCAGTTAATAGTGATGTTCAACAACTTTATTTATTCCGCCCCCCCCCCCCCCCCCCCCCGCGGCTTGCTTGCTTGTCTGCTCTCTGTGTTCATTTGCTGTGCGCTCTTCTGTGTTTTTTTTGTTTTTATTTTTTGCTTTGTCTGCCTTTTATTTTTTGTTGCCTCACCTTGCTGAGTCCGCTCTCCATAGCGCTTGCAGGCCAGGTGGCGCTCTGTGACACTTGCGGGCTGGGCGGCTCTCCATGGCGTGCGGATGAGCCTGCCTTCACAAGGAGGACCTGGGACACAAACCCAGGGCCTCCCGTATGGTAGATGGGAGCCCAGCTGATTGAGGCGCAGCTGCTTCCCTCAACACTTTTTGCTTGGGTGTACAATCTTTAGGTCTTATTTCCCCAATGTAGCACTGTCTCCCACCTCCTCACCCCTGTGATCATCTTAAAAGTGTTCATTTTTATCATCTACTGTTATTAAATGATAATTTAGTCCTTTAGTTATACAGCCTTTTTGTTTAGGAATAGCTAATAATTACACCTTACGGAGTGTTTTCTCTTTTGATTTCATAGCAATCCAAAAAAGGGGGTTAGTGAAGATATTTTTTTCCCCATTTTGGAGGAGGAAAAGACAGGTAAGAAGCTAAGCAACTTTTCTAAGGTCACACCACTCTAAAAGATTGTGAATTCCAGAAAGCCTTATTCTGACAAAATTATCAATATGTAGTGTAGGGAAGCGGACTTGGCCCAGTGGTTAGGGCATCTGTCTACCATATGGGAGGTCCGCGGTTCAAACCCCGGGCCTCCTTGACCCGTGTGGAGCTGGCCCATGCGCAGTGCTGATGCGTGCAAGGAGTGCCGTGCCACGCAGGAGTGTCCCCCGCATAGGGGAGCCCCACGCGCAAGGAGTGCGTCCTGTAAGGAGAGCCACCCAGAGCGAAAGCAAGTGCAGCCTGCCCAGGAATGGTGCCGCACACACGGAGAGCTGACACAACAAGATGACGCAGCAAAAAGAAACACAGATTCCTGTGCCGCTGACGACAACAGAAGCGGACAAAGAACACTCAGCCAATAGACATAGAGAACAGACAACTGGGGAGGTGGGAGAAATAAATAAATAAACAAATCTTTAAAAAAAAAATGTAGTGTTGGTAATTGTCATTAAATTAAAAATGAAAATATAAGTCTGGGAAATGTTTTTCAGGAATGTCTAAATTATGTTGCTTAGTGTTGTTAGGCAGTTATAAAGTATTAATTCCTTCCAAAAAAGTCAATAAGTAAAATACACTATTATTGAGTTGGTAGTTTTTTTATTTTTTTAAAAGATTTATTTATTTATTTACCCCCTGTTGTTTTTTGTGCCAGTTGTCTGCTCTCTCTGTCCATTCACTGTGTGTTCTTCTGTGCCTGCTTGTCTTTTCTTTAGGTGGCACCAGGAACCCATCCTGGGCCCTTCAGGGGTAGGAGAGAGGTGCTTAATCTCTTGTGCCACCTCAGCTCTCTGGTCTGCTGCATCTCTTATTGTCTCTTCTCTGTTCCTCTTTTTGTTGCGTCATCTTGCTGCACCAGCTCGCCACATGGGCCACCACTCCTGTGCTGGCCAGCCCTCCTGCGCTGGCGAGCTCTCTGCATGGGCCAGCTTACCGTGTGGGCCAGCTCTCTGTGCGGGCCAGCTCACCTTTACCAGGAGATCCTGAGAGTTGAACCCTGGACCTCCTGTATGGTAGACAGGAGCCCAATTACTTGAGCCACATCTGCTTCTTGAGTTGGTGGTTTTAATATAAAGCTTTGTTAAGCACTTTATTTATTAATTAATTTATTTTTTAAAAGATTTATTTTTTATTTATTTCTCTCCCCTTCCCCCCTGCCCCACCCTGCCCTGCCCCGGTTGTCTGTCTCCGTGTCCATTGTGCTGCATGTTCTTTGTCCGCTTCTGTTGTTGTTGGCGGCATGGGAATCTGTGTTTCTTTTTGTTAAAATCATCTTGCCGCACCAACTCTCTGTGTGTGCAGCGCCATTCTTGGGCAGGCTGAAATTTCTTTCATGCTGGGCAGCTTTCCTTACGGGGCGCACTCCTTGCGCGTGGGGCTCCCCTACGTGGGGGGCACCCCTGCGTGGCGCGGCACTCCTTGTGCACATCAGTACTGCACGTGGGCCAGCTCCACGCGGGTCAAGGAGGCCTGGGGTTTGAACCGTGGACCTCCCATGTGGTAGACGGACGCCCTATCCACTGGGCCAAGTCTGCTTCCCTGCTAAGCACTTTAAATGCCTATGTTAAAATTAAAATCACTTAGTTTTTTTCAGCAGTTACCATAGTTGGCATCTGAGCAATGTTTTATTTTTTTTTAATGTTTTTAAATTTATCCTTCCTCCCCCTCCTCTCTGTTGTTTGAACTTGCTGTCTGTTCATTATGTTCTTGTCTTCTTTTTGGAGGCATCAGAGCTGAACCTGGGACCTCCCATGTTCCCATAGGAGGCGCCTAATCACTTGAGCCATTGAGCCACCTCTGCTCCCTGCTTTATTGCTTCTCATTGTGTTTTCCTCCTTGTGCCTTTGTTGTGTCATCTTGTTGTGTTAGCTCGCTGTGCCAGCCATTGCATCAGCTCGCTGTCTTGTCTTCTTTAGGAGGCACTAGGAACCAAACCAGGGACCTCCCATGTGGTAGGCAGGAGCTCAATTGCTTGAGCCACATCTGTTTCCTTGAGGAATGTTTTGAAGAATGTTATTTCATTAAAAAAATATATATATAGTTTGTAAACCTTAAAATAAATTTGTGTAGGGAAAGGACTGCTTGCTCTATTTTTCATTTTATGATTAAAGATTAGTTGCAGTGGTTTATATAGTAGACTTATTGAACATGTCAGAGCAGGCATGCTGAGGTCAGGCAGATGAGAATTAGTTATTTCTAGTTTTAATTCTTTTTTTAACAGTTTTATCGAGACATATATATATCATAAAATTCACCCATTTAAAGTATATAATTCAGTGATTTTTATTGTATTCAGAGTTGTGCAATATCACCACTACCTAATTGTAGAACATTTTCATCACCCCAGAAAAAATCCTGTACCTGTTAGTAGTCATTCCACATTTTCCCCTAACACCACCTTTCACCGTAAGTTTACCCCAACCCCCACCCTGTCTCTGGCAAACATTAATCTATTTTCTGTTTCTATAGATTTTCTATTCTGGACATACCATATGAATGGAGTCTGCCTCTGGCTTCTTTCACTTTGCATAATGTTTTCTAATGTTCCCTCATGTTGCATCATTATTCAGTACTTCATTTCTTTTTATTGCCAAAGAATATTCCGTTGTATGGGGATGCCATATTTTGTTTATGTTTATATTTATTTATTTATCTTTTTATCAGTTGATTAAAATTTTTATTTTTTTCTACTTTTTGGCTATTATGAATAATGCTGCTGTAAGTATTCATGTACTGTGTTTTTGTTTGTTTTGTTTTGTTTAGGAGGTATCAGAGATTGAGCCCAGGACCTCATACATGGGAAGTAGGTGCTCAACCACTTGAGCCACATCTGCTCCTCTCATGTACCAGTTTTTGTGTTGACATATTTACATTTCTTATGGGTATATGCCTAGGAGTGTAATAGCTAGTCATATGTTAATTCTCTATTTTAACTTTTTGAGGAATGATCAAACTGTTTTCCACAGTGGCTGTACCATTGTACATTCTACCAGCAGTGCACTAAGATTCCAATTTCTCCACATCCTTGCCAACACTTGTTATTTTCTATGGTGGGTTTTTTTTTTTTTTTTTGATAGACATTCTAGTGGCTGTGAAGTGGTATCTCATTGTAGTTTTGATTTGCACTTCCCTAATGACTGATGATGCTGAGCACCTTTTCTTCCTTAGAGAAATGTCTACCAAAGTCCTTTGTGCATTTTTAAAAACAGTTTTGTTGAGATATAATTCACCTACTTGAAGTGTACAATGAAATGTTTTTTACTATGTTCACAGACATGTGAAACCAGCACCACAGTCAATTTTAGAAAATTTGCACCACCTCAAAAAGAAACACCATATCCTTTAGCTCTCTCCCCCCTTACCCTTCATCCCTGCCCAACCCTAAACAATCAGTAATCTCCTTGGCTATATAGATTTCCCTGTTCTGGGCATTCATATGAATGAAATCATATAATATGTGGATTTTTGTGAGTGTTTTTTTTTTTTTTCAGTTAGCATAATGTTTTCAAGGTTCATCTAAGTGATAGCATTTGTCAGTACTTCATCCCTTTTTATGACCGAATAATATTCCTTTGTATGGCTATGCCATTTTAAAAAATTCATTTGTCTGCTGGACGTTTTGGTTTCTAATTTGGCTATTATGAATAATGCTGCTATAAATATTTGTGCACAAGTTTTTGTGTGGACATATGTTTTCATTTCTCCTTGGTACATATCTACGAGTAGAACTGCTGCGTCATTTGGTAACTATGTTTAATCCTTTGAAGAACTGTATGACTTTTCCAAAGTGGCTGTACCATTTTATATTCCCACCAGTAATGTACCATGATTCTGATTTCTTCACATCTTCATCAACACTTGTCATTATCTAACTTTTTGGTTCTTGCCACTCTGGTGGATGTGACGTGATATCTTGTGGTTTTGATTTGCATCTCCCTGATGACTAGCAATTGAGCATTTTTTCATGTGCTTATTGGCCACTTATATATCTTCCTTGGAGAAATGTCTTCAGATCCTTTGCTCATTTTTAAATTGGTTGTCTTTTTATTATTGAGTTGGAAGAGTTCTTCATATAATTTGAATACAAATCCCTTATCAGATATATGATATGCAAATATTTTCTCCCATTCTGTGGGTTGTCTTTTCACTTCTTTGATGGTATTGTTTGACATACAAAAGGTTTTATTTTTAATCAAGTCCAGTTTATCTAATTTTTTCTTTTGTTGCTTGTGTTTTTGGGTCATATATAAGAAACTTTTGCCAAATCTCAGATCATGAAGACGTATATCTATGTTTTCTTCTAAGTGTTTTGTAGTTTTAGCTCTTATATTTGTCTTTAATCCAAAGATTATAATTTTTGTATATAGTATGAGGTAAGAGTCTGACTTCATTTTTTTGCGTGTAGCCTATCCTGTTGTACTTGCACCATTTGTTGAAAAGACCATGCCTTCCCCATTGACTGGTTGTGACTTGTTGAAAACCAGTTGACTGTAGATGTGTGGGCTTATTTCTGGACTCTAAATTTTATTCCATTGATTTACATGTCTTTCCTTGTATTGTTACCACACTGCCTGTAGCAAATTTTATATCAGGAAGTGTTCATCTTCCTATTTTGTTCTTTTTTAGGGTTGTTTTGTCTATTCTGAGTCCCTTGTAATTCCATATGAATTTTAGAATCAGCTTGTCAATTTCAACAAAGTTAATAGCTGGGATTCTGAAAGGAATTACACTGATTCTGTTGATCATTTGGGGGTTGGTTGCCATCTAAACAATGTTAAAGCTTCTAATCCATGAACATGGGATGTTTTAAAATTTATTATATCTTCTCTGATTTTTTTAAACAATGTTTTGTATTTTTCAGAATGTGTTGTACTTCTTTTGTTAAATTTATTCCTAAGTATTTTACTCTTTTTTCATACATATTTTTTTATTGAAGTATATCACTTATACACGAACACACATAAACAATGTGTATAGTAAAGATTGCGAATTTACAAAATAAACATACGTAACATCACACAGGACCCATCCACCAACTCTTTGCATTGGTGTGAAACATTTATTACAAACTATGCAAGAGCATTGTCAAAATATTACCAACTATATTCCTTATCTCACATTTGGTGTATTTTTCCCCAACCCATACTAATTTTTTTTTTAATTGTATTTTTGTTACAGATATTGTGAACTTGCAAAACAGTCAAAAAGATGTGTAGATTTCCCATACAACTCCACACCCTGGTGGAACATTTGTTATAGATTATGAGATAATATCATCAGACTGGTATCACCAAACATGGTCCATAGCATACATTTGACACACTTTTTCCATACACCTCCGTTATCAACACAGTATAGCTTGGCATTAATGTAACAATATTATAATATTGCTGTTAACCACAGTCTATAGGTCACACCAGTTGTAGTTTTCCCATGTTTCTGCATATTCCCATCACCCTGCAATAGTGATGTACATCTGCTCTAGCTAACAGAAGGACTCTCTTGCGTTTGTACCCTTAACCACAATTCTCAACCCCCTCTGGGTTCACTATGTTATTCAGTCCCTAGATTGTTCTTTAGCTTTCTTTCTATTGACATTTACTTCCCCAGACTACCTTTTTCAGTCACAATCCCATTTATAAACCAGTTGTTACTCACTATAACGTGTTACTATCAACTCTATCCATCTCCATACTTTTACAGTCAAGTTAATTAAAACTTCTATGTACATTAAGCATCTATAGTTCTTCTCATCCCTCCTCTTATCTAAATGGCTGAGCCAGTATTCAAACCCAGGTTATCTGGCTCCAAGGATTCTGTATTTTTTCCATTATTCCACATTGTCTTGTTGTTTCACACGAAACTACAAGTCTCGATCACCAAGAATGCTACCTGGAAGGTAACCAGTCTAGCAGCATTTAGCAAAACAGAATGCCATTAGGCAGGGCTTGTGGAAAGAGAAAAAAGGAGTAGACCCAAATTTGCTGAAATGGACTCATTTTTAAACAGTGTAGTAAGAAGAAGAGCTTTGAGGTGACTAACACATGGAAAATATTGCACAGACACAGACTCTGTAGCCCACACCAGCTCAGGACGCAATAATTGCCAGAGGCATTTTTTTCCAGAACAAAGATTTGAAGCAGTCTAAGAGAAAGAGGCCAAACAACATCAGACTCTGTTCAAAACTGTCTGCAACTGCAAATTGGAATGTAATCTTTTTTTTTTTAAGACTTATTTATTTATTTATTTTCTCTCCCCTTCCCACCCCCCCCACCCAGTTGTCTGCTCTCTGTGTCTATTCACTGTGTGTTCCTTTGTGACCACGTCTATCCTTATCAGTGGCACTAGGAATCTGTGTTTCTTTTTGTTGCGTCATCTTGCTGCATCAGCTCTCCGTGTGTGTGGTGCCACTTCTGGGCAGGCTGCACTTTCTTTCGTACTGGGCAACTCTCCTTACGGGGTGCACTCCTTGTGCGTGGGGCTCCCCTATGCGGGGGTCACCCCTGAGTGGCAGGGCACTCCTTGCGTGCATCAGCACTGTGCATGTGCCCTCTCCACACGGGTCAGGGAGGCCTGGGGTTTGAATCGCGGACCTCCCATGTGGTAGGTGGATACCCTATCCATTGGGCCAAGTCTGCTTCCGGGAATATAATCTTTATATGAGAAAGGGATTGCTTGTTTTACATTGATTACCTCAGTTACTTTCACGCATGTACACAGATAGCAATCCATTCAGCAAAAACATTTTAGTTTTTTGTGTAAAAACACTCTTAGGGATTGTGGGAGTGACACCAAGGTTAGTATGACACCATCCTTGCCCGCACAGAACTTGTAACCTAGAAAGGAGATTTTACGTTCATTCAAACATATTGGTCATCTATTATCCACAAGAATGGATAAGATAGAGACTGCCCTTCAGCCTTTAGCTTATTCTTTCTATTGCCTAGAGCTCATTTCCATACCTTCTTCTCCTAGTCAGAGCACTTTAAAATCTTACAAAGTAGAGAGCAGGACCTGAAATTCTTTGAGCAAACAAGTTCTTATTAATGATAATGCTGTCCTTGTTACTTGGCCACAAATAGAACTTGTCTGCCTATAGTTTAGAGTTTAGGTGGTACATAGAAAATATTTGCATCATATTTAGCAGTTAAAGGATTAATGCCCAGAATAGGTAAAAACTGAGAAATCATTAAAAGACTTGCATCTGGGAAGTGAATTTGGCTCAATGGATAGAGTGTCCACCTACCACATGGGAGATCCAGAGTTCAAACCCAGGGCCTCCTGACCTGTGTGGTGAGCTGGCCCACGTGCAGTGCTGATGCGTGCAAGGAGTGCCGTGCTATGCAGGGGTGTCCCCCACGTAGGAGAGCCCTACACGCAAGGAGTGAGCCCTGCAAGGAGAGCTGCCCTATGCAAAAAAAAAAGTGCAGGCTGCCCAGGAATGGTGCCACACACAGAGAGAGCTGATACAGAAAGATGACACAACAAAAAGAGACATAGATTCCTGGTGCTGCTGACGAGAATATAAGCAGACACAGAAGAACACACAGTGAATGGACAGAGAGAGCAGAGAACGGGGGGTGGGGGGAAAGGTGAGAGAAATAAATAAAAAATAAGTCTTTAAAAAAATAAAGATTTTTTAAAATAAAGGATTGAACTGGCAAGCATAGAATAGGAAATACAAAAGACTAAAAGTATGAAAAAATATGGGCTCATTCTCATTATTAAATAAGATAATTCAATAATGAAATGCTTATTTACCTTTCTCATTGTCAAAAATTAAAAGTTGATAATAGTAAATTTAAGTAAAAATAGTAAGAAAAGTTTGAGTACTTTCTATATGGCAGGCACAATAATCCTTACAATAATCCTAGAAGGTAGGTAATGTTGTTATTCCTACTGTATTATAGTTAAAGAGCTTGAGGCACAAGGGTAGAATAACTTGCCCAAGGTCAGACATCTAGCACTTATTGAGCCCAAATTTGAACCCAGGTAGCCTGTCTCTAGAATTTACATTTACTCACCAGAGCAGTGGCCTTGTCCAGGTTGGTTACTCTTATGCAGTATACTCAGCTTCTAGATCCGTGCCTGGCACAAAGAAAATACTTAAATATTTGTTGAATGAATGAATATAGGTAAGTAATCGATTTTCAAAATGAATACATATTAGGCATTTCATTTTGGAGGGTAATTTGTCAGTATCAAATAGGACAAACAGTAAATCTAGTTCTTAACGTTCATCCTAGAAAAGAACAAATGTATACAAGGTGATGGCATGCACAAGGGCAACATTCTTGTAATTGTGGAAAATGGGAAAATGTAAATATTCATCAGTGAAATAACTAAATAAAACTATGGTATGGCTATGTTATAGAATCTTATATCTACAGTTAAAATATGAGGTAGTTGATCTGAAAAGATATCTAGGATGCATTGAGTAACAAAAGCTAGTTACAAAACTTTTCCTACCAGAATAGATTCTAGATGATCAAAGAATGAAACAAAAATAACACCATGAAAATAGCTGAGAAAGAGTGGATAAATTTTTTTAAACAAATCAATTTTGATATATATTAATAAAATATAAATCCATCCACAGTGTACAGTCAATCAGTGGTATTTGGTATAATCACATAGTTGTGCATTCATCACTTCAATCATTATTAGAGCATTTTCATTATTCCAATAATAATAATAATAAAAAACAGACAAAAAACCTCAACAACCTCATCACCTCTGAATTTCTCTATGCTTCCCCTGCTGTACATAGCTGCTATTCTGTTTCCGTCTCTCTAGTTTGTGTTTAGATTTTGTAAAAACAGTCTTATATATGCAATATTACCCGTATTCATATTTCAGTTGAGATTTTATTATGTTATTCAGCCCTGTGTTACATTTTTTTAGCTTTTCTGCTAGTAGTAGTACATGTCCTTTGACTTTCCCTTTTAACCACTCTCTTACCCGTATAATTCCTCTTCTAGTCACAGACACCAGGATGTGTTCACACCGTTTCCATTCATTTCAAAAGAGGTAAATATTTTTATAATGAATGAGTAAGGCTCTTCTAAGCATAGTGTGAATTGCAGAAGCCATTTGGGAGAAGATAGATGAATTTGATTATATAAAATGGAAAACTTGCACGTAGGAAAAAATAGCATCATATACAAGAAAAAGAACAAACATTAAACTTGGACAAAGATTCTAAACATGATATATATAAAGCTAGTTTCCTTAATCTCAGAGCTTTTTTTTTTTTTTTTAAGATTTTATTTATTCCCACCCCCTTGCCAACAGTAGCATGAAGAAAAAATTATACTCTTGGAGGAAATATAAATAAGCACAACATTTTTGGTGGAAAATTTGACAGTATTTATCAAAATTTACAATGTATACTATCTTTGTCTCAAATTCTACTTTTATGTATTTATTGTGTATTAAAGTGTAAAGATACATGTACAAGGCTATTAATTAAAGTATTCTTTATAGTTATAAAATATGGAAACAATCTAAGTGATTATTGATATGGATGAGGGTTAAATTGTATATCCATATAATGAAAATGCTATTCAGTTATTTTAAAAGACAGGCAAATCTAGATGTATTTTAAAAGACAGGCAAATCTGGATGTATGTACACTTTTTATGTACTAATTGATAATGCTATGTTAACATGTATTTATTATAACAATAGTCATGTATGTATTTTAATAATACACTATAGTAACCCATTAATCTGTACTGCTCCCCCTGCTCTGAGTACTATCATCTATAGTGGTAACAATTCAGACATAGTGTTTATATTAGTTACAAAGCGGGAGGAGGTGGCACAAGTAGGTGTGAAAACATTGAAGAGAATATTTCAGTAATTAGGGTGAGGGATAATAGTGACTTGGGCCATGGCAGTGGCAATAGACAGAAGTAAATGAGTTTTCATTGATTTTAGGAGATGAGTGAATGTAGGTGGTGAGCACAATGGAGTGGAAGGGATAAAACTGATTATGACATGAGCATCTGGGTAGATGATGATTTAGGGAACAGAGGGGAAATGGCATTGATTATTGTATGGGGGTAGATGTACATGCTGAGTTTGAGATGTATCTGAAACATGGAGACATTGAGTAGACACTTGATTATATAGGTTTAGAATCCAGAAAGTGGTGTGAAGTGGAGAAAAAAATGCCCTGAATGCTCACAAAAAGTTGTTAAGACAGTAGCATACATAGGATCTAATTTTACTGTAAGTATTAAGGTATACAGTTTTATGAACCTACTAATTTGGTTATTTTCCCTTACTTGGTACTTTTTCTATGATAAATATATGTACTTATATATTTATAAATATATATACTTACAACACTGTTTTACTTATACTCTTGTTATTATTTCTCTTGTTGTACACAATTCGTGGTATATAAAATATATTTCTCCATCAGTCTGCTGCCTGGAATAATCCAAAACATAAGACCTCCCCTCTGCCTCACACCAAATGAATTTATCTTTTGTTTATTATCTACTTGTAGATCATAGGATTTCTGAGTTAGTTTTGATCTTTGGAATTTTATGTGTGCCATTAAGTTTGAAACTGTGGTTATGATGTTACCTCAATTTTATCTTATTATTGGGATATATTTAAGGCCTTTGTTGCAGGTTAAAACAATCCACGGTGGGAAGTGGAGTTGGCCCGGTGGTTAGGGCATTCGTCTACCACATGGGAGGTCCGCGGTTCAAACCCCGGGCCTCCTTGAACCGTGTGGAGCTGGCCCACACGCAGTACTGATGCGCGCAAGGAGTGCCGTGCCACGCAGGGGTGTCCCCCGCGTAGGGGAGCCCCACGTGTGAGTAGTGCACCCCATAAGGAGAACCGCCCAGCTCGAAAGAAAATACAGCCTGCCTAAGAATGGTGCCGCCCACACGGAAAACTGACATCAACAAAGATGATGCAACAAAAAGAAACACAGATTCCCGTGCTGCTGACAACAACAGAAGCGGATAAAGAAGATGACGCAGCAAATATACACAGAGAACAGACAACTGGGGTGGGGGTGGGGGGAAAGGGGAGAGAAATAAAATAAATAAATCTTTAAAAACAAACAAAACAAACAAACAAAAAAAAACAATCCATGGAACTAATTTAAGAAAAAAGAAGAATTTTATAAGGATAATTGTAGAATCCAAAGTCAGGGTTGCAGCTGTGTCTCAGGAATGGTGTAGAAGGTTCTGTGATTCATTGAGCTTGGATCAGGTGCTCACAGCAATCCAGTAAACTGGTTAGATAGGTTTCCCCTGAACATGGCATTTTATCTTGAGATAAAAATGTATATGGACCACCACACCATGGAGCCTAGAGTGATTACAACTGAAAATGGGAGGATTGCATCCAGCATCCAGGTGGAATCTGAGCCTCCTCTTGACATAGAGGTGCAATGGACACAACCAATCCAGTGTCCACATAGAAGAGGTGGCATTGGATTGGGAAAAGTGGACATAATGGACAAAGGGTATGGGGAAAGGCAGGAAGAGATGAGAGGTGGAGGCGTCTTCGGGACATGGAGCTGCCCTGGATGGTGCTTCAGAGGTAATCACCGGACATTGTAAATCCTCACAGGTCCTACATGATGGAATAGAGGAGAGTATGGGCCATGATGTGAACCAATGTATATGAGGTGCAGAGGTGCCCAAAGATGTACTTACCAAATCCAATGGATGTGTCATGATGATGGGAACGAGTGTTGTTGGGGGGGGGGGGGAGAGGGGGGGGTGGGGGGGTGGGGTTGAATGGGACCTCACATATATATTTTTAATGTAATATTATTACAAAGTCAATAAAAAAAAAATAAAAAAAAAAATGTATATGGGGGAGTGTTTGTAGCTCAAGTGGTTGAGCACTTGCTTACCATGTACCATGTCCTGGGTTTGATCCCCAGTATCTCCTAAAAACAAAACAAAAAACAAAATTAAACTAAAAATATGAAAAAACCATCTCTCATTGGGGAGCAGATATAGCTCAGTGGTTGAATGCCCGTTTCCCATGTACGAGGTCCTGGGTTCAACCCCCAGTACCTCCTTAAAAATTTTTGTGTGTGTATGTATATGGAGGGGGTAGGAGGTGCAATTCTAGAACGTTTTTGACAAAGATAATCCAATAGATATTTGCTATCTAGAAATTAAAGATAGAGACAAGGGCAAAAATAGTCTTAAAGGTTCAGTCATGGACAAGCTATATGCCATTTAGGGATGTTGTCTTTTTTTTTTTTTTTTTAAAGATTTATTATTTATTTATTTCTCTCTACTTCCTCCCACCCCACCATTGTCTGCTGTCTGTGTCCATTTGCTGTGTGTGTTCTTCTGTGTCCACTTGGATTCTTGTCAGTGGCACTGGGAATCTGTGTCTCTTTTCTTTGCATCATCTTGCTGTGTCAGCTTTCCGTGTGTGTGGCACCACTCCTGGGCAGGCTGCGCTTACGGGGCGCACTCCTTGCGCATGGGGATCCCCTATGTGGGGGACACCCGTGTGTGGCATGGCACTCCTTGCATGCATCAGCACTGCGCGTGGGCCAGCTCACCACATAGGTCAGGAGGCCCTGGGTTTGAAACCTGGACCTCCCATGTGGTAGGCGGACACTATCTGTTGAGCCAAATCCACTGCCCAGGATGTTATAATTTGAATAGTTCCTGGCTCCCTACTGTGCATATACACAAACTTGTTTATTTGGTCTTGAATTTTTCCTTATTACTCAAACATGAGAATTTTACAGGCTTCTTGTTTTAGTACTGATCTCACATCAGTTGCTGTTCTAGAGATTTCAATACATATGTATATTTGATACATGTTATTATCACATTTTCTAATATTTATAAAAATATTGTGCACCTTCTTTAGTGTGTACTAGGTAAAAGCAACAACTTTGTTCTTTATAGCTCTTGCCTGAGAATTCAGTATTTATGAAAAATGCCAGCTTGATATCCTAGAAATTAAAGTCCTGTGTGAATGTGGGGTAGCAAAAATGTCAGCCTCCCATATTGTGTTCTCTTAATGTACTTTAGTCTTCATCTGCAGGAATAAAGTGCTCTTTGAAGATTATCTCAGTTCTTTCTTCTGCCACTGTGAGTGAGAGTGATCATATTCAAAGGGTGTCTTTTTGGAATCAAATGTACTTAGCCTCTTCAGAAAGTTCAATAGTCAGGCTATATTTTTGTTCCTGTGTTTGTTTTCAGACTTGAATTGATCATTTAAGACTAGGAGTCCTTATGGACTGTTAATTGTATAAGCAGACCAGTCTGCCAGTTGGTTTCATGGTTCAAATTACATATTATCTTTCTCTTCGAATTTTTTCACACAATTTGCTTTTTTTTTTTAATAAAAATCAAACAAAACTTTATTTTGAAATAATTTCAAACTTATAGGACAGTTACAAAAATAGTACAATCACATACAGAGAACGCCAATGTACCCCATCTGCCTTAGATACCCAGATCCACCAATTTTAACATTTAGCCACATTTTCCCTTTCTCCCTCCCTTTCTCCCTCCCTTCCTCCCTCCCTTCCTCCCTTCCTTCCTCCCTTCCTTCCTCCCTCCTTTCCCTGTTCCCTCCTTCCCCTCTTCCCCCCTTCCCTCCTTCCTTCCTTTTTTCTGAACATCTGAGAGAAGGTTGCACACCTCATACTTCTGGAACAATATAGCTTGCTTTTTAAAAATTGAAATATTTTATTTTTAAAGAAGCTTTAGGTTGCATAAATGTTACATTGAAAATATAGGGGAATTCCCATATAGTCCAACCCCTACCCTCCTCACTTTTCCCCATCAACAACATCTTTCATTAGTCTGGTGCATTTGTTAAAATTGATGAACACATATTGAAGCATTGCTACTAACCATGGTCCATAGTTTACATTATAGTTTGCACTTTGTATCACACAATTTTAAAAGTTCTGACAAAATGTATAATGGCCTGTATGCATCATTGCAATGTCATGCAGGACAATTCCAATATCCCTAAAAAAAGCCCATGTTACACTAATTCTTCCCTCTCCCTCTCCTCAGAACCTCTGGTGGCCACGGTCTTTAGGTCGTTACAAGTTCTTCCATTGCTAGAGTAATACGTCTACTTTAGTTCATGCTTGCATTTTCCCCTTATGTTTGTTCATTCCTCAATGTTGAGGATTTTGGGATGGTAATGTCCCCTTGGCTTCTGATTGAGAGGGGGCTTAGATCCCATGGGGCAGATGGATGGAACTGTCTTGTTCACAGTTGTAGATACTCTCTGTTTATTGTGATGGGTGTTGTCCATCAAGATCCTTTAGTTAGTTGATTTGGGTGAGTCCAGTGAACTGGAAAGTAGGAGTTGCAGTTCAGCTGAGTTTCAGGGTTCAGTCAGCATATGAACAGACTAAAGATTTAAGTCCCTGGGACATATATTTAATGAGTATAGTGCTAATTATAGGTTCAAATAAAAGGGGTATAAGAGCCATGTGTAAGGAAATTATAAACAGGTCTAACTTTGTTACATTTGGGAACATATGTCCCAAGGTAAGGCCTACTGACAGGGTGTCAAATTCCTGAGATTGTCTGCCCTGCCTATAGTTTCTAGATGTCTCTGGAGCCCTCAGGAGCCCAGCTGCTTGGGGCACTTTTTACTGTGGCAGTCAATGAAAGCCTCCTGAGACATGCATTAGAGTAACCTCTGGAATGACCTCCCAACCCACTTTGAAATATTTTAGCCATAAAAACTCATTTGTATTTACTATTTCCCCTTTTGGTCAAGGTATTTTTCCAGATGCATTGCTAGTTGGTGCTTTCCCTTGGTGCCAGGGAGGCTTATCTCTGGGAGTCATGTCCCATGCTGGGGAATAGGTGGTGAGTTCATATGCTGAGTTTGGCTTAGAGAGAGGCCACATTTAAGCAACAAGGAAGCTTTCAGGAGGTAACTCTTAGCACTGTATAATACTAGACTTAAGTTTCAATTTCACAAGAACAAGGTTTGTAAATAGAACCATCAATATCAAGGGCCGGCTAACCAGCAGGAAGTAACTATAGAAGAATGACCATCATTGTTCAGCACCCCCTTAAGAATAATGGTGTGAACTCTCTGAGGGGCGGGGGAGTTGAGGCAGATTAGTACACAGAAATGAGAAGATGAGCCACAAAATGGCTGAGGGACAACAAGGCTGCGAGACCCCGCCAAGACCTTGCCCTTGCCCATAAGGCTTCTTTCCTGGTATGAGGGGAGGCCCTCGATAATTCCAAACAGGCCTCCCTATTGGTCTTGGATAACCTCAAACAAAAGGTCTCACCATTGGCCCCCACCATTGGTGGGGTAACCAATAACAGCTGGGGTTCCTCCCCTTAGCATTAGTAAAAGGAGGAGTAATTAATAGCTTAAAAGGTGACCATATAAGCCAAAGCCTGCTCCCTCTGTCTAGAGGAGCCTGTGCCACATTTTGGTGCATATTGCCGTCCTTCTCTCCCACTTCTCAGCTAGCTCTGTTCTTTTCTCCCACTTCCCAATAAATTCTTTTTACTGGCCTAACTAAAAAAAAAAAAAAAATCAAGGGCCTGGCATACTGAACTGTCCTCCTTTGCTATGTACAGCCCATGTTCTTTAGGGATTCTTGCCTTCTATTAGAGAATGTAGCAGGACTTCCCAGGAATGGAAATTCAGTATTCTTTCAGTTATTGTGTGGGTCTCTATCCACTGAGACAATCCGCCATGACCACTTGAACATATTCATATTCCTTAGAGACATGCCCCAGGCGCACCCTTCCCTGCTCATCTCAGCACCCCACACCAGTAATCCTCCCCTGCCACAGCTGCAGCCCTTTTGCAATCTAATACCTCTGCAAAACCAAAGCCAAAAAAACAAAAACAACAAAAACCAAATAAAATGCAAAAATGCATATAAAATTAAAAAAAATTTTTTTCACTGTGTCTTTCATCACTGTTATGTTATCTTTTTTTTTATCCCCACCCCTCTCACAGCTTTTCGTGTGCTTTCTGCTCTCTTGTGTCCATTTGCTGTGCATTCTTCTGTGTCTGTATTTATTTTTATTCCCCCCCCGCCCCGCCCCCCCCCCCCCCCCCCCCCCGCTTGTGGCTTGTTTTGCTGTCTGCTCTCTGTGTCTATTCACTGTGCATTCTTCTGCATTGTTGCTTGTCTCCCTTTTTGTTGTGTCACCTTGCTGAGTCGGCTCTCCGTGGCGCTTGTGGGCCAGGCAGCACTCTGTGGTGCTTGTGGGCTGGTGGCTCTCTGCAGCGTGTGGGCAAGCCTGCCTTCACATGGAGGCCCCAGGTTGCAAACCCAGGGCCTCCTATGTAGTAGACAGGAGCCCAACTGATTGAGCAACAGCCACTTTCCAAGATATGTTATCTTTTATGTACAGTGACAATTTCATCTCTATGTTCCCCCAGTTTCTTATTTTTTTGCTTTATATTCAAGGAAGCTTTAGATTATAGAAAAGTCATATGTAATATGTACTGGATTCTCATATATTCCACCCCTCCCCCTCACACATTTCCCTATTAATAACAACTTACATGAGTATGGTACATTAATTACAATTGGTGAACAGATATTAAAGCATTGCTACTAACCATGGTCAGTGCTTCACATTATGGTTTACATTTTGCACTGTACACTTTCATAGGTTTTGACACAATTTATGATGACCTGAATCCATCACTGTGAATATTTTGAACTTCCTCATTTTTGAATGCCAGCTTGCTGGATACTGAATTCTTGGCTGGATTTGTTCTACTTTTTTTACCTATCTGCTCTACTGTCTGATTTCAGATGCACTATCTTTGATGTCACTAATTCTTTCTACCTCCTGTTCAAATCTGCCATTATATCCTTCCAGCATATTTTTGATTTCTTGCATGGTGCCATTCATCACCATCGTATCTGTTATTTTTATAATGTATATTTATAAAAACACAAATCTTCAGTATGTTCCCCCAGTGTCTTTTTAATATCCTTTATATCTTCCTTCATTTCATGAATTTGATTCATAATATTTGTTTGGACATCCTTGATTCCACATTTTGCATTTCCTACTGGTTTTCAGTTTGTTCATTAGACTGGGTTTTCTCTTCCTGTTTGTTAGTATGGCTTGTAATTTTTGGTTGATGTCTAGGCATCTCTTTATTTTGATAGGTTTATTAAGGTGGTTCACTTCTCTTTCTACTCTAGGGTTTTATTTTGTTTTGTTTTATGTTAAGGTTCCTTTTTGATGCTTGATTCCACTTATTTTATATCCTTGTAGTTGTCTGTGTTCCTTTGAAAGAACATTAAGACC
Source organism: Dasypus novemcinctus (assembly GCF_030445035.2). Lineage (NCBI taxonomy): Eukaryota > Metazoa > Chordata > Mammalia > Cingulata > Dasypodidae > Dasypus > Dasypus novemcinctus. Next base: position 80,449,774 of record NC_080681.1, on the reverse strand, counting down.
ACAGAAATGGAAAGAGAGAAGAAGAGAAAAAGAATAATAGTAATGATTTTTTGAAAAGATAGACAAAGAACCTTAAAAGAACTAGGAACATAAATAAGTAATAAGAGTGAAAAATTATAAAAATACAAAGGACTAAGAATAAATTAGAGCAGCGGATGTGGCCCAGTAGTTAGGGTGTCCGTCTACCACATGGGAGGTCTGCGGTTCAAACCCCAGACCTCTTTGACCCATGAGGAGCTGGCCCATGGGTAGTGCTGATGTGTGCAAGGAGTGCCCTGCCACGCAGGGGTGCCCCCGCGTAGGGGAGCCCCACGCGCAACGAGTGCGCCCCGTAAGGCGAGCCGCCCAGCGTGACAGAAAGTGCAACCTGCCTAGGAATGGTGCCAACCACACGGAGAACTGACGCAACAAAAAGAAACACAGATTCTTGTGCCGCTAACGATAGAAGTGGACAAAGAAGACACAGCAAATAGACACAGAGAACAGACAACCGGGGTGGGGGGGAAGGGGAAATAAATAAATAAATCTAAAAAAAAAGGAATAGGTGCAATAAAAAAATGAAACAAGATACAAAAGACTGGAAAGATCAGAAGGAGAAGAAGACTAAACAAGAAAAGGTGGAGTGAAAGAAAAACAACTGAAGAGGGAAAAAAGAAAGAAATGAAATAAGCCAAGGAGAAAAAATGAAAAGGAAAAAATGAAAGAGAAAAAACAACAAACAAAAAACAACCTAGGAGAAACCCTCTTAGGACCCTAGGAACCATCTCAGGCTGCCTGTGCTCATCAGTCATTTACCCTGCAACCTGCCCTGCACAGGTTGCCTGTGGTACCTGGTTTTAGTGATTAAAATAAAGAATTAAAAAAAAAAAAGTAGCAGATTGAAAAACCTAAAACAACAAAAATCTCATTCTATAAGTTCCCCCTCTTATGGTGCTCCACTGGGTGCCTGACAACCTTGTGGATCATTCTGTGGATCCCTTCTTTTAGGAGGTACTGAGAGTGCTCCTACACTGAGCTACACCCACTCCTCAGGTTAGGTAGGCTTTTTAAAGCTTATCTGGCTCTCCCTACCCCTTTTGCCTCAGGCAAGTTGGACTTCTAACAGTTTGCAGTTTGCTGACTAGCTCTTCTGGCTTCCTTTTCTCCCTGGCTGTTAGGCACCTGTCTTTGCCTCCTCCTTTCACTGACCTACTTCTCTCTCTGCAAGGGTGGTGGGTGTGACAGCCTGCCTGATCCAATCCCCCTCCCCTTGCCCTGGGGCTGCTTCAGTGCTGCCTGGGGTCTATTTTGAGACTCAAAGGGGACTCAGCTGGCCAAACTCATTGACGAGAAACCATTCTCTGCCCTCTGCCAGACTCCTCCTCCTCCCAGGGAGAAGAATGTTCTTTCCCCACTCAGTTGGTTGCAGTGAGCCAGGGATTTTACTGAGGCTATTTGCCTTGAGGGTGGGGTATATGTGCAGTTACCAGCCACAGGGGAGAGTAACTCACGTTTTTGTTTGGCCTCTTTGTCTTTCTGTTCTCTCCCTCCTGGATGATGTGCAGTGCTCTCCTGGTCTGTATATCCCCAGTGCAGCTTCCTCAGATAGCTTTTTGCCCTTCCTGTGTTGTTTTGTGAGTTGAGCCCTGCCCACCTACTTCAATGCCATCTTCCTGGAAGTCCTCTACAACTTGCTATTTGATAATAGGTAATAATAGTTACCATTTATTGTGCACTTACCAGGTCTGTGCATATAAACACATTTTTCGTCATTAAAAATACCCTGCAAAGTTTAGTTTTCCTATAAAGAAACCGAGACTCAGAGAAGTTAAGTAACTACTCAAGGCAATAATAGCTATTAAATGTTAGAGCATTAATCCAAACCTGGAACTGTCAGATTCCTGTGCCAGCCCTCTTTCCACCAAGCTACACTGACTCTTCATAAAAGATGTTCATATGATTAAACATGAAACAAGGAGATCTATTACATATTGATAATGATTGATTTGAAATTCTCACCCCCGATTTGCCAGATATTCCACTGCTGTATTCATAGGTACTCTTGAATCATTCTTTTTTTCTTTAGAGGTAAACCATCAGACTGATAGGAGATCTTTGAAGAGTTGTGATTGTGTCTAGAACACCTTGATAAAACATGATTTAAGTGTGAACTGTTCTTCAGTATGCAAACCAGTAATTTCATGTTGTTATTAATAAACTTTGAAAGAGTATATATATTTTTTTTTTTTTTTTTTTTTTTTTTAAAGATTTATTTATTTATTTATTTTCCCCCCCTCCCCTGGTTGTCTGTTCTTGGTGTCTATTTGCTGCGTCTTGTTTCTCTGTCCGCTTCTGTTGTCGTCAGCGGCACGGGAAGTGTGGGCGGCGCCATTCCTGGGCAGGCTGCTTTTTCTTTTCACGCTGGGCGGCTTTCCTCACGGGCACACTCCTTGCGCGTGGGGCTCCCCCACGCAGGGGACACCCCTGCGTGGCACGGCACTCCTTGCGCGCATCAGCGCTGCGCATGGCCAGCTCCACACGGGTCAAGGAGGCCCGGGGTTTGAACCTCGGACCTCCCATGTGGTAGACGGACGCCCTAACCACTGGGCCAAAGTCCGTTTCCCAAGAGTATATATATTGAAGTCTCAGCAGTCTCAGTTCTTGAGATCCTTTATCTGGAAAAATTTCCTAGGTGGAAATGCTTTGAAATTAAGCCCTTTAGTTATTTTAATTAATTAATTCATATTTCATTCCTATCACACATGGTTAGTAAACACTTACATTGTGCCATACACCAGGAATGCAATGATAAATAAGAGAGATGTAGTTCCTATCCTGAAAAACCATAATAACTTTGAAGAGGAAGACAAATATTTTTAAAAGCAGCCATGATTCTGTATGAGAAATGCTCTGATAGGGGAAGTAAAAGGTATAGAGAAAGAAAGATCATCTACCCCAGACCTAGATAAGAAGGGCTTCACGGAAGAAATGATATGTAGAGTAGGACAAGAAAGATGTGAGGGATAAAGTGACAATGTCAGGGAGGGTGTTGAAAAGTATTTCATACTTAAATAATGACATTTTGAAGACCTTTTTATTAAATAGCAGTCTTATTGATATATAATTCATATACCTTGAAATTCAGTCTTTTATTTATTATTTTTGGTGATGGTAATTATGTTTATTTTTTTTGAAAAGATACTTAGATTACATAAATGATACATAAAAATGTAGGGGATTCCCAAAGAACCTGCAAGATGGCGATGTAGTAAGGAGCTCCTAGAGTTAGCTCCTGCTACAGGGCAGTTAGCAAACACCCAGAGCTCTCTGGAGCTAGCTGAAGCACCTGTTTGGGGGCTCCAGGAGACTAGAAGAGCATCCTGCAATGTTCTTGAAGGAGTGGAAGGAGGAGACTGCCCATCTGCAGAGAGGGCTTGTAAGTAGAGCTCTCCACACCGTGGAGGCCAGTGCCCATCCTCCACTGGAGGCACAAGCCGCCTCGGGAGCCGTTCTGCGGCTGGAATTGAAAGCTCCACTTCCCCAAAATGGGGAAGGAAGAGATGGTTGGGCACCAATTTCAGCTACTGATGAGGAAATTCAGTGGGCTACAGTATAATCCTGAGAACAGCTCAAGTTTGAGCCTGTCCAAGTCAGAAAGAGGTTGGGAGTCGCCATCTTAACTCTGCATCTGGCACAAGGGGAAGCGGGGCAGACTGAAAATCCCAGTGCTGGTGGAGACCAGCTTCTTCCCATCCAGGTCATATTGTCGCTGTAGCCCAGGCCCCAGTGCCACCTCCAGCAGGGAGGAAGCTGCGGGGACATGCACCAGCCTCTCTGGGAAATTGCCGGCCAAGCCACGGAGGCTGGTGATTATCCTACTGTGGTGGCATGAGCTGCCCCAGGAGCTGTTCTGTGACGGAAATTGGAAGCTCTGTTTCCCAGAAATGGGAGGAGGAGACAGTTGGCTGCCGATTTCAGCTACTGATTGGTAGACTCAGCTGGCTAAAAGATAACCCTGGGAACAGCTGGGGTGTGAACCAGCCCAAGTCAGAAAGAGGCCAGTAGCCACCATTCTGACTCCAGTCCCAGCCTGAGGGTAACCTGGACTGACTGAAACTCTTAGTGTCGACAGAAAACAGTTTCTTTCATGCAGATTAGCCTGCAGCCTGCCTAGGCTTCATCCCCACCTCTGACAGGGAGGAGGCTGAGGCGCCCTGCACCAGTCTATACAGGTAACTGCACGGAACTTTGGCTGGCATAGACTGAAAATCAGAAGTTTACCAGGGCAACTGCAGGCATCTTGGACCTGCTCTGCATATATTGCTGCCCACATCTGCAGCTCCATCCCTGCCCCAAGCAGGAGAGAAAGGGATGTGAAGCTTCATCAATCTCTCTGGGCAACTATAGTCTAGGCCTGCATGTGGATTATTCCACACAGCTGTGACTCTGTCCCTACCCCTGGAAAAGGAGAAAGTTGGAAGAAGCTTCACTGGTCCCTGGCACAATGAGGGCAGCTTGAGTCTCCACAGCTTACAGCACCAGCTACATGCTTGGCTCCGACTGTACAACCAGCAAGGGAGAAACGATAGGAAGCCCTAAACTAAAGAGAAAAACTGCACCCAGAAAACATACTCTACTAAACCAGATGCAAAGACACCAACAAAAAATTACAATCCACACCAAAAAGCAGGAAGCTATGGCCCAGTTAAAGGAACAGGATAAGCCTCCACATGACATAAAGGAGTTGAGACAACTAATTATAGATGTTCAAACAAACCTCCTTAATAAATTCAATGAGATGGCTAAAGAGATTAAGGAGATTAAGAAGACATTGGATGAGCATAAAGAAGAATTTGAAAGCATACATAGAAAAATAACAGATCTTATGGGAATGAAAGGTGCAATCAATGAAGTTAAAAAAAACATTGGGGGAAGCAGACTTGGCCCAATGGGTAGGGCATCCGCCTACCACATGGGAGGTCCGGGGTTCAAACCCCAGGCCTCCTTGACCTGTGTGGAGCTGGCCCATGTGCAGTGCTGATGTGCGCAAGGAGTGCCCTGCCACGGAGGGGTGTCCCCTGCCTAGGGGAGCCCCATGCACAAGGAGTGCGCCCCATAAGGAGAGCTGCCCAGTGCAAAAGAAAGTTTAGCCTGCCCAAGAATGGCGCTGCACACACGGAGAGCTGACACAACAAGATGACGCAACAAAAAGAGACACAGATTCCCATGCCGCTGACAACAACAGAAATGGACAAAGAAGAACACACAGCAAATAGACACAGAGAACAGACAGCTGGGGTGGGGGTTGGGGGGGGAGAGATAAAATAAAATATATCTTTAAAAACAAACAAACATTGGAATCATATAATAGATTTGAGGAGGCAGAAGAAAGGATTGGTGAGCTTGAAGAAATGGCCTTTGAAAGTGAACATACAAAAGAACAGATGAAGAAAAGAATGGAAAAAATTAACAAGGTCTCAGGAACTAAGTGACAGCAAAAGGCGTGCAAATATATGTGGCATGGGTGTCCCAGAAGGAGAAGAGAAGGGAAAAGGTACAGAAGGAGTATTTAAAGAAATAACGGTAGAAAATTTCCCAACCCTATGGAAGGACATAGATACCCGTGTCCAAGAAGCACAACATACTCACATCCAAAAAATTCTGAATAGACCAACTCCGAGACACATACTCATCAAAATGTCAAAGGCCAAAGACAAAACGAGAATTCTGATAGCAGCAAGAGAAAAGCAATGCATAACGTATAAGGGATATCCAGTAAGATTAAGTGCTGATTTCTTACCAGAAACCATGGAGGCAAGAAGACAGTTGTCTGATATATTTAAGATACTACAAGAGAAAAACTTACAGCCAAGAATCTTATATCCAGCAAGACTGTCTTTCAAAAATGAGGGCGAAATTAGAATATTCCCAGATAAACAGAAACTAAGAGAATTTCTCAGCAGGAGACCAGAATTTCAGGAAATACTAAAGGGTGTGCTAGAGCTTTAAAACAAAAGACAGGAGAGAGGGGCCTGGAAAAAAGTCCTGAAATGAAGATTATATCAATGAAAGTAACTAAAAGTGTCAAAAGAGTGGTGAAAATAAAATATGACAGATAAAACTCAAATAGTCAGGAATAAACTTAACCAATGATGTAAAGCACTTGTATTCAGAAAAGTGCAACTCAATGTTAAAACGAATCGAAAAAGCCCTAAATAACTGGAAGAACATTCCATGCTCATGGATTGAAAGACTAAGTATCATTAAAATGTCAGTTCGACTCAAATTGATACACAGATTTAATGCAATCCTGATAAAAATTCCACCATCATTGAAGAAAAAATTGAAAACACAATCATTAAATTTATTTGGAAGGGTAAGGAGTCCTGAATAGCCAGAAACATCATGAAAAGGAAAAGCGAACCCTCATCTCCAGACTTTGAATTATAATACCTACCTATAGTGGTAAAAACAACATGGTACTGACCTAAAGCTAGACCCTCACAGGTATGGTAAAATGATTTTTGACTAGCCAGTCAAACTCACACAGCTTGGGCAGAACAATCCATTCAACATATAGTGCTGAAAGAATTGGACATCCATAGCTGAAAGAAGGAAAGAGGACCCCTGTCTCACACCTTATCCAAAATTAACTCAAAATGGATCAAAAAACTAAAAATAAAAGCAAGAACCGTAAAACTTTTGGAAGAAATTATTGGAAAATATCTTCAAGACCTGGTGGTAGATGGTGGATTCTTAAAGGAGATAAGAGGAGAAATGAGTAGACTGCTGATGCTTAATGTATGTAGAAATTTTAATTAGCTTTACTATAAAATTGTGGAAATGTATAGAGTGGATGGTAATACACAGTGAGTAACAGCTAGTTTATAAATGGAGATGTGACTGAAAATGGTAGTCTAGCTATGTAAATGCCAATTGACAGAATGCTTGAGAATAATCTAGGAACTGGATAGCACAGTAAACCAAGAGGTGGGTGAGAATTGTGGTTGATAGAACAGATGCAAGAGTGTCCTTTGTTAGTTAGAGCAAACGTATATCACTCCTGCAGGGTATTGGGAATGTGGAGAAGCTTGGGAAAAGTACAGCTGGAGTGACCTATGGACTGTGGTTAGTAGTTATAATATAATATTCTTGCATCTATGCAAAAGATGTCCTGTGTTGATACTGAGGCAGTCTGGAAAATGTGAGCCAAATGTACACTATGGACATGGTAATAATCAGATGATATTATTTTATCTGTAGCAAATGACACACCATATTGTGGTGTGTTGATGGAGGGGTGTTATTTGGGAATTCTGCACATGTGCGTGATTATTTTATAAGTTTATAACTTCTGTCATAGAAAAATATATTTAAAAAATAATAGGGTGGGTTGGGGGAAAATACATCAAATGTAAGATAAGGACTATGATTAGTAGTAAGATTTTGACAGTGTTCTTTCATAGTTTGTAACAAATGTCTCATGACAATTCAAGGTGTTGGTGGAGGGTTGATGTATGGGACCCCTATATGATATTATGCATGTTTGCTTTGTAAGTTCACAACTTTTACTATACACTTAATTGTTTATGTATGTTCATGTATAAAGATGTAAAGATAATAATAGGTTTTGTTAGGGGAAAATACTTTGTTTAGTAGTAATATTTTGACAATGCTCTTTAATCATTAGAAAGGTTTAAAAACAAAGTTATTGGTGGTAGGGTGAGATGTCATATATGTTTGTTTTGTAAGTTCACAACTATTATACACTTATTGTTTATGTATGTTTATGTATGAGTGATATATTTCAATAAATTTAAAAAAAATGTAGGGGATTCCCATATGCCCCACTCCCTATCCCTCCCATACTTTCCCACATTAATAACATCCCTCATTAGTGTGGTACATTTGTTATAATTGATGAATACATATTGGAGCATTGCCACTAAGTGTGGATTATAGTTTACATTATAGTTTACACTCTCTCCTGCACAATTTTGTAAGTTATGACAAAATATATAATGACCTGTATCTGTCATTGTAATATCATTCAGAACAATTCCAATGTCCTGAAAATGCCCCCTTTTTACACCTATTTTTCCCCTTTCCCTCCCCTCAGAACTTCTAGTAGTCATGAAATTCAGTGTTTTAAAGTATACAATTCAGTGACTCTCAGTGTATTCACAGAGATGTGTAGCCATCACCAGTGTCTAATTTTGGAACACTTTCATCACCCTGAAAAAAAACCCGGTAACCATTACCAATCACTCCTTATTTCCCCCTCTTCTCATCCCTGGCAACCACTAATCTACTTTGTCTCCCTAGATTTGCCTATTCTGGACATTTAATATAAATGGTACCATACAATGCATGGTCTTTTGTAACTGGCTTATTTCACTGAACATTGTTTTCAAGGTTCATCTATGTTGTAGCATTTATCAATATGAAGGCCTATTGTGAGGAATAGAGGTGAGAAAGATTGAAAATTAAAAGTTCAGTTCATCAGGATAACCAGTGCATAGAGTAAGAATTTGAAAATAGAGAGAAGGTAAAACACTATAGAGGTAAACAGAAACTAAACCAAACAGAGCCTTATCAGCTATATTATGAAGAAATGGACTTTATCCTAAGGGCAATAGGATGCCATTAAATGGTGTTAAGTATAAAAATTATGTAATCAGGTTTGTGTTTTATATTTGTGTAGATTATAGGCAAGATGGGGGCAAAACTGGTGAAAAGGAGACTTGTTAGGAATTTTGTAAAAATTCGGGCAGCAGGAAGATCTTTGTGGTATGGAATATGGCAGTAGAAATGGAGAGAAGTGGATGCATTTAGTGATTTAAAAGACAGGATTGCAAGGCTTGGTGTTTGAATATAGAGGGGGAGAAGAAGAGTATAATAATCAGACTGACCCTTAAGTATCTGGGTTTTAAACCAGGTGGATAATGAGGTTTAGAATCAGATTATGGAGTTCACTTGACAGGTGAGTTCCTCGGTGTCAATCTGTGAGGAAAATTAATGAGATGGGAAAAAAATGCATTTTCCAGAACTCTGTATTTGTTAGTAAAGTAGTACATGTGGTGAGTGGATGTATCTGAAGTGGTTGAGTGCCTGCTTCCCATATACAAGGTCTTGGGTTCGATCTCTAATACCTCCTAAAAACAAACAAAAACAAACAAATGAAAAAAACAACTCTCATTGGGGTTCAGATATAGTTCAGTGGTTGAGTGCCTCTGTCCCATGGCCCATGTATGAGGTCCTAGGTTCAATCCCCAGTACCTCCTAAAAAAAATGGTACAATGTGTGGTTTAAAGGAAAACTTTTAAGCTACTATGAATGGAGGTATGACTCCCTTCCTTCCCTAAGTACTTGTGTGAATTTACATTAGGTATTTTTAAAAATGTACTCTACAAAGCCCAAGTACATTTGATTTTATGGAAGTTTTATTGAGTGGGATATACAACTTTGGAACCAGAGTGAAAAAGCTCAATAGAGGAGAGGCTACCAACATTGGGCCTTCTTTTATGCCTGTCTTATGGTTCCCACATATTGTTCTCTTTATTAGTGTATAACAAACTACACCAAAATGTAATGGCTTACATTTCAATTATTCTCTTTTTGATTCTGGTTATTGACTGGACTCAGCAGTGTAGTTCTCAGGATCTTCATGCAGTTGCAATCAGTGGCTGGGACTAGAGTCAGTTTGAGTCTTGCTTATTTATATGTATGGAGAGTCATATGCTTCAGCTGGATTACCCATGCTTAGCTTCTCCACGTAGTCTCTCATGGTAACTAGGTTCCAAGAGGACAGGCAGAAATGGCATTACCCTTTTGATGTAGTTAAAATAGATATGTAGTGTCCCTTTATTGTCTTTTAATTTACACTTTTTAAAAAATTTAATTTAATTTATTTCTCTCCCCTTCCCCCCGCCCCCACTTGTCTGTTCTTTGTGTCCATTTGCTGCTTGTTCTTCTTTGTCTGCTTCTGTTCTCAGCGGCACAGGAATCTGTGTCTCTTTTTGTTGCGTCATCTTGCTGCATCAGCTCTCCGTGTGTGTGGCACCATTCCTGGGCAGGCTGAGCTTTCTTTCGCACTGGGTGGCTGTCCTTACAGGGTGCACTCCTTGTGTGTGGGGCTCCCCTACACGGGGGGCACCCCTGCGTGGCATGGCACTCATTGCATGCATCAGCACTGCACGTGGGCCAGCTCCACATGGGTCAAGGAGACCCAGGGTTTGAACCGTGGACCTCCCATGTGGTAGACGGACGCCCTATCCGTTGGGCCATGTCCGCTTCCCTAATTTACATTTTATAGCAATGTTACATGTTACTCAGTTAACACAGCAACCACAATGACAATAAATCCACTTTAGTAAGCAGTTATAGTACCCCTTATTTTTGTTCATTTCTCAATCTTGTGGGATTTGGGACAATGTCCATTCTGAGTACTTCAAGCTGAGAAGGGATGTGATATTATGGGGCAGAGAAAAGGAACGATTTTGCTGCAATTGAAGATATCCCTTCCTTTTGGGCTGGAGTTGGTCCATCATCATAGTTTTGTTAGTTTTCTAGGACAGACCCAAAGAACTGGAGAGTAGGCGTTGCCATATAACTCTGCTGGGTTTCAGAGCTCAATTGGCATGTGAACAATCTGAGGATTTAAGTCTCTGAGAAATATATTTAATGAGTAAATTTAGAATTATACATTCAAACAAAAGTAGAGTTATCATGATTATGGAATTTATGCTATATGGTAGAAATAGCTTTTCATATATTCCCAGATAGAACGTGCTGAGGGAGTATTGATTTCATGTGATCGTGTGGCTTGCCTCTGGTGTCTAGGTGTCCCTAGTGCCCTCAGGAACATTTTTGTTTGTGGCTTTGTTTACTGTGACATTTTGTGGAATCTGGCTGAGACCTGTGTTGGTGTTACCTCTGGAATGACTTCCTGACTCACTTTGAAATCTCTTAGCCATATAAACCTTATTTTATTTATTATTTCTCCCTTTTGATTAAAGTCTTTCATCAAATGCATCACTGATAAACACTTGGTAATAATCCCTCAAATCAGAGGCTCATCCCTGAGAGTCATGTCCCAGGTTGGGGGGAAGGTAGTAAATTTATTTGCAATGTTTGGCTTAGAGAGAGCCCACGTTTGAGTAACAATGAGGTTTTCAGGAAGCAACTCTCAGGCATGAATTATATTTAGGCTTAGTTTCATTATTGCAGAAATAAGATTCATAAGTGCAATCATTAAGATTGAGGTCTTAGGGAGGTGGATTTGTTTCAACTGATAGAGCGTCTGCCTACCGTATGGGAGGTCCAGGTTTCAAACCCAGGGCCTCCTGACCCATGTGGTGAGCTGGCCCTCGTACAGTGCTGATGCATGCAAGGAGTGCCATGCCACGCAGGGGTGTCCCCCATGTAGGGGAGTCCCACACGCAAGGAGTGTGCCCCTCAAGGAGAGCCGCCCCACATGAAAAACGCAGCCTGCCCAGGAGTGGTGCCGCACACACGGAGAGCTGATGCAGCAAGATGATGCAACAAAAAGAGACAGATTTCCAGTGCTGCTGACAAGAATGCAAAGTGGACACAGAACACACAGTGAATGGACACAGAGAGCAGACAACAGGGGGTGGAGGGTGATGGAAGGGGAGAGAACTAAATAAAAAATAAATCTTAAAAAAAAAAAAATTGAAGTCTTGGCTTATTAGCCTCATTTCATTTATTAGGCAAGGCTTATATATTACAGAGCTTCTGGGCATCTTATTTGAGAAAGTAGTAGGAAGGAAGTTTAATACTTTGTTCCCTACTGTTTGGACCTCTGTCTATCCAGAAAACATACCTATGACAACAAGCCTACATTTATATTTTACACAAGTATGTAGCTATAAAATATTCAAGCTGTTTAAAAGGCCCTGACTGTCTGGACACCTGATCATGTAAAATGATATAACTTATATGGAAATTTTGTCATTTCTGTGCTTATACATTTTTATAATAAAACGTGCAACTTCCCCATTGTTGACACTTAATATTGATACCTTTGTTACATTTGATATAAGAATGTTAAAATGTTATGTTAATTATGGTCCATATTTTGCATTAGGTACATTTTCCCGCATACACTATACTATTATTAAACTCACTGTACTAGTAATGTACTTTTGTTTTAGATCCTGAAAGAACAGTTTTCTATTCCTATTATTAACCCCAATACTTGGCCACCACAGGGTTCATTGTGCTATATAATATCATGTTTTTTCCTCTAGCTTTCCTTCTAATAACATATACAACCCAAAACCTCCCCATATTAGTTGGCCAAAGGGGTGCTCATGCAAAATACTAGAAATCTGTTGTTATTTATGAAGGATATTTATTTGGGGTGGAAGCTTACAGTTACCAGGCCATAAAGCATAGGTTACTTCCCTCACTAAAGTCTGTTGCTGTGTGTTGGAGCAAGATGGCTGCCGACATATGCAAAGATTCAGTCTTCCTCTTCCTATTAAGTCTTCATGGTCCCAGCTTCTTCCAATATCAGGTGTAGGCTGGGATAAGTCTCATCTCTCTTCCAGGGCTTTTCTCTTTTTAGGCTCAGCTGCTCTGGTCTCTTCACAAGGTCAGCTGTAAACTATCAGGCGAACAGCTCTTCTTTCTTCCTGGGGCTTCTGCTGTGTCTAATGGAGCCTTCTCTCTTTCCTCCTGTATCTCTTTCTCTGTGTTCTTCTCCTATGTGTTTAGTTCCCGGGGCTCCAGCTCAAAACTCCAACCTCCCTTCTCTGCAGTGTGGTTTCTCTGTGAGTCCCCGCCCACCAATAGGGAGGGGACTCAACATCCTACTGACATGGCCCAACCAAAGCCTTAATCATTATTTAATCAAGTAAAAGTGAAACCTCTGAATCCAGTACAGTCTAATATGCCCACCAGAACAGACCAGTTTACAAACATAATCCAGTATCTATTTTTGGAATTCATAAACAATATCAAACCACTACAATTAACTGAATTATAACTTCTGCACAGATTAATCATCAGCTCCCCAAATCTCAACCCCTATTTTATCTCCTGGTAACCTGTCTTCTATAATTCTACCTCTGTGAGTTTGCTTATTATAATTAGTTCATTATAGTGAAATCATACAGTATTTGCCATTCTATGCCTAGCTTATCTCACTTAACATAAGGTCTTTGAGGCCATTCATGATGTCTCATGCATCAGGATTTCGTTCATTCCTGCAAGTGAATAATAAATATTTCATAGTATGTATAAACCACATTTTGTTTATCCATTCATATTTTCTTTTACGCCACCCCCCACCTTGTGGCTTTTTGCATGCTGTCAGCTCTCTGTGTCCATTCGCTGTGCATTCTTCTGTGTCTGTATTTATTTCCCCTCCTCCCTTGAGGCTTGCTTGCTGTCTGCTCTCTTTGTCCATTGGCTGCGCACTCTTCTGTATTTTTGCTTGTCTCCCTTTTTGTTGTTGCATCACCTTGCTGAGTACGCTCTCCATGGCACTTGTGGGCTGGGCTGCCCTCTGCAGCGTGTGGGTGAGTCTGCCTTCACAAGGAGGCCCCGGGACTCAAACCCAGAGCCTCCCATATGGTAGACGGGAACCCAACTGATTGAGCCACAGCCATTTCCCTATCCATTCATATTTGATAGGCATTTGTGTTGCTTTTATCTTTTAGCAATTGTAAATAGTGTGCCCCTGCTTTCAGTTCTTCTGTAGCAGGGTTGCCGGCTCAGATGGCAAATTCTATATTTAGCTTCCTAGGAAACACCACAGTCATTCCACAGGGGCTGCACCATTCTTCACTCCCACCAGCAGTGAATGAGTGTGCCTATTTCTCCACATCCTCTTCAATACTTGTAATTTGTTTTTTTTTAAGTGGACAGTATAGTAGGTTGTGAAATGGTATTTCATTGTGGTTTTGAAATATTGTCTATTCAAATCCTTTGCCCATTTTAACAAATCAGTTTTATTGATACATATTAATAAAGCATACAGTTCATCCAAAGTGTACAGTCAATGATATTTTGTGTAAATCACAGTTGTGCATTCATCACTTCAATCATTATTGGAGCATTTTCATAATTTCAATAATAATAAAAAACAAACAAGAAAATTCCTCACCTCTCAGTCTCTTTCTATTTCCCTTGCTATACATAGCTGCTATTTCTGGATATTCTTGCACAATTATTTATTTGTTTATTAAGCAGGTTTATTGAGATATATTCACATGCCATATGATATACCCAAAGTGTATAATCAATGGCTTTTAGTATAATCACAGTGTTGTACATTTATCATCTTGAAAATTTGAGAACAATTCATTACTCCAAAAAGAAAGACTCCACACCCCTTAGCATTCATTCTTCAGCCCTACATAACCACTAATCTAATTTATATTTATAATTTGATTGATACCTACATTTTATATAAATTGAATCATACAATATGTTGTACTCTGTCTGATTTCCTTCACTTAGTATAATTTTTTGGGGGGCCTGATATTAACATTTTGTAGTATTAACCTAATTTGTTCAGCTTCAAAGAAAAATGGTGTTATATATGCAATTTAAAAAATTCATATTCCATGTAATATATTTAGTTAATAATAGCACAATCATACAGTATTTGTCCTTTTGTGTCTGGCTTGCTTCACTCAACATAATATTCTCCAGGTTCATCCCTGTTGTCATATGTTTCACTACTTCATTTCTTCTTACTACTGCATAATATTATTCTTACCACTGCACAATTTGTTTATCCATTCATCAGTTGATGGACACCTGGGTTGATTCCAACTTTTGGCTTTTGTGAGTAATGCTATGAATATTGGTGTGCAGGTATCTATTCCTGTCACTGCTCTCAGTTCTTCTGGGTATATACCTAGCAATGGTTTCCTGGGTTTCATGGAAAGTTTATATTAACTTCCTTAGGAACTTCCAAACCGTCCTCCACAATGGCTGTAACATTCTGTATGTCTACCAACAGTGAATAAGCATTCCTATCTCTCCACATCCTCTACAACATTCACAGTTTTCTGACTTTTTAATAACAGCCAGTCTAATAGGTGTGAAATGATATGTCATTGTAGTTTTGATTTGCATTTCCCTAATTACTAGTGATGTTGAACATTTTTTCATGTGTTTCTTTGCCATTCGTATTTCTTCTTTGGACAGTTGCCTTTTCAAATCTTTTGCCCATTTTTAATCAGGTAGTTTGTCTCTTTATTGTTGAGTTGTATGATCTCATTATGTATCATGGATATTAAACCTTTATCAGATATATGATTGCTAAATATTTTCTCCCATTGAGTCTGCTGCTTTTTCATCATTTTGACAAAGTCCTTGGAGATGCAAAAGTGTTGAATTTTGAAGAGGTCCCATTTATCTGTTTTTTTTTTTTTGTTGCTCATGCTTTGGGTATAATGTTTAAGAAACTACAGCCTACCACAAGGTCTTGATGTTTCCCTACTTTTTCTTTTAGGATTTTATGGTGGTTGTTTTTATATTTAGGTCCTTGATCCATTTTGAGTTAATTTTTGTATAAGGTTTGAGATATGGGTCTTCTTTCTTTCTTTTGGATATGGCCATTCATTTCTCCTAGCACCATTTGTTTAATAGACTTTTCTGGCCCAGCTGGGTACCTTTGCCCATTTTGAAAATTGGGCTGTTTGTCTTTTTATTGCTGAGTTGTAGAATCTCTTTATATATGCTGGGTTTTAGACCCTTATCAGATATATGGTTTCCAAATATTTCTTCCATTGAGTAGGCTATATCTTTTCACTTTCTTGATGAACTCCTTCGAAAAACAAAGGTTTTTAATTTTGAGGAAATCTCATTTATCTAATTTTTCTTTTGTTGCTTGTGCTTTGTGCTTTGAGTATAAAGTTTATGATACCTTTGTCTACCGCAAGATCTTGAAGATGCTTTCCTACATTTTCTTATAGGAGTTTTATAGCCCTTGTTCTTATATTTAGGTCTTTGGTTCTTCTTGAATTGTTTGTTTGTTTGTTTGTTTTAATAGGAAATAAGATAAGTGTCCTCTTTCATTCTTTTGCATAGCCAGTTCTCTCAGCGCCATTTATTCTGTCCCAGTTGAATGGACTCGGAAACCTCGTCAAATATCAGTTGACCGTAGATTTGTGGGTCTATTTCTGAACTCTCTATTTGATTCCTTGTGCCTGTTCCATGCTGTTTTGACCATTGTAGGTTTGTAATATGCTTTGAAGTCAGGTAGTGTGAATCTTCCAACTTTGTTCTTCTTTTTCTAGATGTTTTTGGGTATTCAGGGTCCCTTCCCTTCCAAATAAATTTGATAGTTGGATTTTCCATTTATCCAAAAATGCTGATGGTGTTTTTATTGGGATTGTATTGAAACTGTAAATCATTTTAGGTAGAATTGACCTCTTAACAAAATTTAGTCTTCCAATCCATGAGCGTGGAATGTTTTTCCATTTCTTTAGGTCTGCTTTGATTTCTGTTAGCAATGTTGTATCATTTTCTTATAAAAGTCCTTTATATCCCTAGTTAAATTTATTCCTAGATATTTGGTTCTTTGAGTTGCTATTCTTCTTTTTTTGTTTGTTTGTTTAATTTCTCTCCTCTTCTCCCCCACCCCCAGTTGTCTGCTCTCTGTGTCCATTTGCTGTGTGTTCTTTTGTGTCCACTTGGATTCTTGTCAGTGGCATCAGGAATCTGTGTCTCTTTTTGTTGCATCATCTTTCTGCGTCAGCTCTCTGTGTGTGCGGCGCCACTCCTGGGGAAGGTGCTCTTTTTTTGCGCAAGGCAGCTGTCCTTGAGGGGTGCACTCCTTGCACATGGGGCTTCCCTACGCGGGGGACTCCCCTGTGTGGCACAGCACTCCTTGTGCGCATCAGCACTGTGTGTGGCCCAGCTCACCACATGAATCAGGAGGCCCTGGGTTTGAACACTGGATCTCCATGAGGTAGGCAGACGCTTAATCCACTGAGCCAAATCCACTTCCTGAGTTGCTATTCTTAAATGAATTTTTTCCTGATTTCCTTCTCAGCTTGCTCATTACTTATAGAAACTTTTGATTTTTACAAATTGATTTTATATCCTGCCACTTTTCTGAACTCGTTTATTAGCTCTAGTTGCTTTACTGTAGCTTTTTCAGGACTTTGTATATATAGGATCTTGTCATCTGCAAATAGTGAAAGTTTCACTTCTTCCTTTCTAATTTGGATGCCTTTTATTTCTTTTTCTTGCCTAACTGCTCTAGCAAGAACTTCTAACACAATGTTGAGTAGGAGTTGTGATAGTAAGCATCCTTGTGTTGTTCTGGATCTTATAGGAAAGGCCTCAGTTTTTCACCATTTTAATGTAGGCATTTAATGTTAGCTGTGGGTTTTTCATATATGCCCTTTGTCATATTGAGGAAGTTTCCTTCTGGCCTATCTTTTGAAGTGTTTTTATCAAGAAAGAATGCTGGATTTTGTCAAATGCCTTTTCTGCATTGATAGAGATGATCATGTGGTTTTTCTCCTGCTTTGTTTATGTGTGGTATATTACATTAATTGATTTTCTTTTGTTAAACTACCTTTGTATACCTGAGATAAAACCCAGTTGGTCATGGTGTAAATTCATTTAATGTGTTGTTGGATTCTATTTTCCAGTATTTTGTTGAGGATTTTTCATTTAAATTCATTAAAGAGACTGGTCTTTATTTTGTAGCATTTTTTTCTGACTTTGGTATTGGGGTAATGTTTGCTTCATAGAATGAGTTAGATAATCTGTCCTTGTTTTTTGGAGGAATTTAAGAAGGATTGGTATTAGTCTTTCTCTTCCTTATTTGTAGTTTTTTTTTTTTTAATACTTAAAATTTTTTTAAAAGATACTTAGATTACATAAACTTTACATAAAAAATATACGGGAACACTTCCATTGCCCCACAGTTACACTGATTCCATCTATTCAATACCTCTTTCACTCTTCCCTCAGGGATTGCAGTGATAATCAGTCTTAATTATTTGAAGGACCATATTCAGAGATACTTGCAACAGTGTTGAGGGCTTGACATACTTGACTGCCCTAACCCATTGGGAGCCACCAATTCTCTCAAGAGGTACAATTCCCTCTGTTGGAGAACATCAGTTCTCTCTAGGATGTGGGTATATCTTCAGTCTCATTGTATGGGTCTCCACCCAATGATATAACCCACTATGACAAAATGAGCACTCACATACTCCCTAGAAGCATCCCACAATGATGAAAGAGGTCATTGATGTGGGAGGAGTGGGGTGAGGGCGGTTGGGGGTATTTGGGGGCCTCATAGTTTTTTAATGTAACATTAAAAAAAACCCATAAAAAATAATATATATATAGGGGATTCCCATATGCCCCACTCCCTACCCCTACCACATTTTCTCACATTAACAACATTCTTCATTAGTGTGGTACATTTATTACAATCGAAGAAAACATTTTGGAGCATTGCCCTTAAGTGTGTGTTTGAGTTTACATTGTAGTGTACACTTTTGCCATACAATTTTGTAAGTTAAGACAAGATACATAATGACTTGTATCTGTCATTGCAGGGTCATTCAGGATAATTGCTAAGTCCTAAAAATGCCTCCATATTACCCCTGTTTTTCCCTCTCTCTCCATTCAGAACCTCCAAGTGGCCACTGCTTCCACATCAATGAGAAAAGTTCTTCCATTACCAGAATAACAATAAGTGTATAGTAGAATAATGTAAATCTACTCTAGTCCATTATTCGTTCCCCTATCCTGAGGAATCTAGGATGATGATCCCCCCTCCACCTCTAACTGAGAGAGGGCTTTGATACCATGGGGCAGATGGATGAAACTGTTGTTTGCGGTTGTAGACTCTTCCTTTGGATGGTCATTGTCCATCATCATCCCCTTTTCAGTTTTCCTGGGTGAGTCCAGTGAACTGGAGAGTAGGTGTTGCAACTCTCTTGAGATTCAGGGCCCAGTTGGCACATGGACAACCCAAAGATTTAAGTCTCTTGGACATACACCTATCAACACTAGTACTAACTATAGGTTCAAATAGAAGGGTCTGAATAGCCATGTGTAGGGAAGTGTTGGTAGGGTTTTGATAACTGATTCAATCTCTTCACTTGTAATTGGACTGTTGATGTCTTTATTTTCCTCTGGAGTCAGTATAGATTGTTCATGTGTTTCAAGGGTTTTATCTGTTTCATCTGTGTTATTTAATTTGTTGATCTACAATTGTTTATCATATCCTCTTCGGATGCTTTTTTTTAAAAAGATTGTTTTTTTAATATTTATTTCTCTCCCCTTCTCCCCCCCCCCCCCCCCCCGCCAGTTGTCTGCTTTCTGTGTCCATTCGCTGTGTGTTCTTCTGTGACCACTTCTATCCTTATTAGCGGCACTGGAAATCTTTGTTTCTTTTTATTGTGTCTTCTTGCTGTGTCAGCTTTCTGTGTGTGAGGTACCGTTCTTGGGCAGGCTGCACTTTCTTTCACGCTGGGTGGCTCTCCTTACGGGGCTCACTCCTTGCACGTGGTGCTCCCCTATGCAGGGGACACCCCTGCATGGCAGGGCACTCCTTGCATGCATCAGCACTGTGCATGGGCCAGCTCTACATGGGTCAAGGAGGCTCGGGGTTTGAACTGCGGACTTCCCATGTGGTAGGCGGGTGCACTATCTATTGGGCCAAGTCTGCTTCCCTGAATACTTTTTATTTCTGTGCGGTCAGTGGTGATGTCCCCTTTTGCGTTTTTGAGTTTATTTGCATCTTCTCTCTCTTTTTTTTCTTTGTTTGTCCAATGGTTTGTCAATTTTATTAATCTTCTCAAAGAACCAGCTTTTGGTTTTGTTAATTCTGGTTTTAAAAATTTTCAATTTCATTTAATTCTACTCTAATCTTTTCTTATGCTTGCTTTGGGATTATTTTGCTGTTCTTTTTCTAATTCCTCCAGGTGTGCAGTTAGGTATTTGATTTCTGCTCTCTTCTTGTTTAATGTAGGCATTTAGGACTATAACTTTCCCTCTCAGCACTTTGCTGTATCCCATACGTCTTGATATGTCGTGTTCTCATTTTCATTTGTCTTTAGATATTTACTGATTTCTCTTGCAGGTTGTTTAATTTTCATATGTTTGTGAATTTTTCAATCTGCTCTTCATTGATTTTTACCTTCATTCCACTGTGGTCAGAGAAGATGCTTTGTAAAATTTCAGTCTTTCTAAATTCTTTGAGATTTGCTTTAGGAGCTAACATATAGTTTATCCTGGAAAATGACCCATGAGCACTCAAGAAGAATGTTTATCCTGCTGTTTTGCAGTGCAATGTTATGTATATGTCTTTTAGGTCTAGTTCTTTTATTGTATTATTCAAGTTCTCTGTTTCTTTATTGATTCTCTGTCTAGATGGTCTGTCTATGCTGAGAGTAGTGTATTGAAATCCACCACTATTATTGTAGAGGCTCTTTTTCTTCCCTCAGTTATGCCAGTGTTTAAAAACTCTCTTAAAGCAGTTGTGCATTTAAAGTCTATTTTGTCTGATATTAGCTACCCCAAGTTTTTTTTTTTGTTGTTGTTGTTATTGTTTATGTGGAATACCATTTTCCAATCTTTTACTTTCTGCCTATTTGTGTCCTTAGGTATAAGGAGAGTCTCTTGTAGACACCATATAGATGGATCGTATTTTTAAAAAATTTATCCATTCTGCCATTCTGTGTCTCTTAATTGAGGAGTTTAATCCATTAACATTTAATGTTATAATTGTAAAGGCAGTACTTCTTCAACCATTTCATCCTTAGGCTTTTATATGTCATATCCTATTTTTGTCTTTCTGTTTACTTTTTCAATTACCTTTATTAAGAATCTTCATTTCTACACTTCTCTCACCACACCTCTCCATACCTCTCTCACCTGTCTTTTCTTTTCAACATGTGGAACTCCTTTTAGTATTTCTTTTAGGGTGGGTCTCTTGTTTACACATTCTCTCAGTTTCTGTTTATCTGTGAATATTTTAATCTCACCCCTGTTTTTTTTTTTTTTAAGATTTATTTATTTCTCTCCTCTTCCCCTCCCCTCCCCCTGCCCCAGTTTTCTGTTCTCTGTGTCCATTTGCTGCGTGTTCTTCTTTTTGTCTGCTTCTGTTGTTGTCAGCGGCATGGGAATCTGTGTTTCTTTTTTTGTTTTTGTTGCATCAGCTTTCCATGTGTGCGGTGCCATTCCTGGGCAGGCTGCGCTTTCTTTTGCACTGAGCAGCTCTCTTTACAGGGTGCGCTCCTTGCACATGGATCTCCCCTGTGCGGGGACACTCCTGTGTGGCACGGCACTCCTTGCATGCATCTTCACTGCACGTGGGCCAGCTCCACACGGGTCAAGGAGGCCCGGGGTTTGAACCGTGGACCTCCCATGTGGTAGATGGATGCCCTATCCACTGGGCCAAGTCCGCTTCCCTCACCCTTGTTTTTGAAGGACAGTTTTGCTGAGTACAGAATTCTTTTCTTTTTCTTTCAGTACCTTAAATATGACATTGCCTTCTCACCTCCATGGTTTCTGATGAGCAATCAGCAGTTAATCTTACCAAGCAGTTACACTTTCCTTTGTATGTGATGGATTGCTTTATTCTTGCTGCTTTCAGGATTCTCTCTTTGTCTTTGGCATTTGACAATCTGACTAGTTTGTATCTCAGAGTATTTCTGTTTGGAGTATGTTGTACTTCCTGGACATGTACATCCCTGTATATGTTGAAAATTTTTTAGCCATTATTTCCTCAAACACTCCTCCTACCCCTTTACCCTTCTCTTCTCCCTTTGCGACACCTATAATGCATATGTTTGTATACTTCATGCTGTCATTCAACTTGAGAACCTGGCCAATTTTTTCCATTTTTTTCATGTATCTTTTCAATATCTAATTCACTAATTCTTTCCTCTGCCTGTTCAATGCTGCTCTTGCATGATTCTAGTGTATTTTCATTCTCTTCTGTTGTGCCTTTCATTACCATTAGATCTGTTATTTTTCTGTGTGTATGTTTTCAGTTTCTTTTGTATGCTCAGCCCATGTCTTAATATCCTTTATCTCTTCCCTCATCTTCTTGATTTGATTTAGTAGATTTGTGTAGACATCTTTGATTAGTTCAAAATTCTGCATTCTTCTCCAACTTATTAATTTGTTTCTTTGATCTGGCCATATCTTCTAGTTTCTTAGTATGGCTTGTTATTTTTTTTTACTGGTGCCTAGTAATCTCCCTATCTTGATGAGTTTACTCTGATAGTTGTTTTCTCTCTTGTCACGGGTTTTATTGTTGCTTGGTTTTCTGATAATCCTCTTCTTTGGCACTTGTTTCAGCTCATTATAATTATTTAGACTTGCCTATCTTTAACTGGGCCAGAGATCCACAAAGGTGTCACAGACCAGTTCCAAAGTACCAGTTTCTTTGTGGCAGCCTTTCTCAGTCTCCCCAACCATTCCTTCCTTGATGTTATAGGTAGTACCCTGGTCTCTGGAGTCCAAGCACGGCTGTCTGGCTTCCCTTTGTACCTATGTGCACCTACCTTTGCCCACCAAGACCTGTTTCATGGCCATCTCCATCACTCCCCTACTGCTCTCCTCCCACTACTCCACCCCCACAATTCCCTCAGGCCCTACAAGGCCACCCTTGCAGTTTCCACCCCTTACCACTCCCCCACTCCCTTCAAGGCTACCCTCGCTGTTTCCCTAGCACCTAGCAAGCCTGCACTGGCTGCATCCAGCCCTTGCAGGTCACCTGCTCTGCTCCCTGGTTGCCTCCCTCTCTACCAGTGGGCCACCCATTTGGACTGTCCATGCCCCTCCCCTGCTGCTTCCCTTGTGACCAGCAGTGTTGCCCTCATTGGCCCCTCCTTTGTCACTCAGCCCACCGCCTGTAATCAATCTGGTCACCCTTATTCAGCACGCTGCCTTCTCATGCTGTCAGTGCAGCTCATCAGCCCTTTCCCTGCAGTGAGGTTGTCCACGTGGGCCACCTGGGCCTCTTCACACTGCTGTGGCTGACCAGTTGTTTGTGGAAGAGAAATGCACCTTGCTGCTCTCTATTCCGTCATCTTGGATTTCAGTTGCTTCTCATTTTTTCCCTTCATTATCTTTTATTAGCTGAGGCAGTCATGAAGGTTGGCATAGGCTTAGGGGAAGGGGACATAGATTTCACAGAATGTCATAATCACATTGTAAGAGGAGCGTTGGGATGGGAGATATTGTTGCAGCCATCTTTGCAAATACAAGTGGCACACCTACCTTGAGAGCCCTGCCCAGACTGAGATTGGGAGCCAAGAAAGAGGACTTGAGAGAATTAAATGCAATTTTGTACATATTGATTTTGAACTCCTTGTTAGACTTCCAAGTGGAAATATTATTAAGCAGTTTGGTTACTATGCAGATATTGAATTTGTTCTTTGGTAAATAATATCTGAGTCAAGATAAGAAACATTGAACTGATAATATTTTCCAGTTTATCTCCTCATCTCCTTTTATTTTCTTATAGCCACGCTTTTGGAAATTGTTACTTTGATAAATTTCTCTGTTATAAACATTTCCGTATCAGAGATTCCTATAAATTGATCACATTATATATATATTTTAAAGAAGAATGATGTTTATTAATGTGTTCTATAGAAAAATATAATTGTTGCACTTGTGGAGCATTTATTTCCATTTTAGAATGAGTTTTGGTGATGTTTAGGAGAAAGAGATTTATCTTTATATTCCACATTTCCATAAGCATTTCAAAAACCTCTAATCTCTTAAAAATACAAGATGAAGAAATACTTAAAAAATTTCCCAATAGTCAATCAACTTACAACCAAAATTGTTAGAATTTGGCACATTTGAGCATCATATGCAATTGAAAATACCTTTGAAGAAAATAATTGATCACTTTATATTTTAAACAATTTTTATTCCTGTCATTATTTCCTTATAGGTTTAGTAAAAAAAAATAGTTTTGGTTTCTCAATTTTAAATGATTCCTCTTTCTCACGCCCCTAAGTCACTGTAAGAAAAATAAGGCTTGGGAAAATGTATAATACTCAAATTTTGGCTATTGGGGTTCCCTATTATATTTTGGTATATATATTTTAGGACTAAGTTTTTTTTCTCAAATATGGTGTCTTTCCATTTGTACCATTTTGTAAATCACTCCTATTATTTGACATTTAGGTTGTCCCTAATTTTTTTTTTTAATATCAATCTAACAGTTAACTTTTTCTAGATCTTTTCTACTTATCCAATTATTTCCTTAAGTCAAATTTCTGGAAGAGAAATTATGTCAAAAGTCCTGGACTAATATAATAATGGTATTTTTCTAAATTACTTAAATCTTTGTCACTTTTTTTCCTTGCCCACTAGAAAATTTCTGTGTTTTTATTTCTCTGTTGCATTTGCTTATTGTCCCTCTACCCTCCAATACACAGTCACAAAATATTCATTTCTTGGGGAGGAAGAAATCTTTATTATGAAGTTGATTACTTAAATATTGACTTAATTAATTCCATTAAAAATTATCTTGAGGGAAACGGACTTTGGCCCAGTGGTTAGGGCGTCCGTCTACCATATGGGAGGTCCGCGGTTCAAACCCCGGGCCTCCTTGACCCGTGTGGAGCTGGCCATGCGCAGTGCTGATGCGCGCAAGGAGTGCCGTGCCACGCAAGGGTGTCCCCCGCGTGGGGGAGCCCCACGCGCAAGGAGTGCGCCCGTGAGGAAAGCCGCCCAGCGTGAAAAGAAAGAGCAGCCTGCCCAGGAATGGCGCCGCCCACACTTCCCGTGCCGCTGACGACAACAGAAGCGGACAAAGAAACAAGACGCAGCGAAAAGACACAGAAAACAGACAACCGGGGGAGGGGGGGAAATTAAATAAATAAATAAATCTTTAAAAAAAAAAAAAAATTATCTTGATTTCATACTGGAAGGTGACATTTGGCCAGAATATTGAAGTAGTTATGTGAAATTATTTGTTTTTTTCTTATATTTTAAACTGTATTTAAGGCATTGTATACTGTATTCTATGCTATGAATATACGTGTCCATTTACTAAACTTTTGTTCCTTCTAAAAAGCAAGTTCAAAATGACAAAAGTTGATGAAAAGGCTGTTACTATACAGTACTCATTCTGGGCAAAAAGTACAGAATTATTTTTCTCTTGTCTGAAAAGCATGTTTTTGTGTGAGGTGATGAAATTCCTCTTTTTACTAGTTGTTTATCTGTTTATCTCTCCCTTCTTTTGCCTTTCTGCACTATTTCTCAATTTATTATAGCATTAATAACTTAAGACTACTTTCAGGAAAGAATTCAATAATACATTACATGAAAGGTAATGCAGACTGATTCTTTCAGGAAAGAATCCAATAATACATTATATGAAAGACAATGCAGACTGATGGGTTGATCTCACACACACTCATTTGTTTTCTTTCTTCTCTGAACCCTGCTAAAATGAACAGCAGGAACAGCAGCATTGAAGATACCCGTGGATAAGAGATTTCAACAAATGGAAAAAGGAAATTGTCTTAGAACTGAGGAAGTATTAGCTACTTGCCTTCAGAAGGAGATAGATGAGAAGCAACTAGATATCCCACAGACCCTTGGAGAGATCTTGGATGTGTAGGCTCTAGGGATCTTTAAAGGCTTAAGTGAAGTGTGGTGCTGAAAACAGTCTAATTTGAAGATTTTAAAAACGAGTGGTTCGTTTTGCAGATATTCTACCCCATTCTCTGTAGCCAAGTGACTTTCCCCCCTCCTCCTATAAGAGACTAAAGCTTATTTTCCAGAAGAATTAATTATGGAGGCTCTGAGTTGAAGGATATAGGAAAATCAGAAGGTGGGGATGAGGTACAGGATTGAAAATAGATACTTAAAGCAACTCGGCAAGCTAACTGGTGAAGTGACAAGCTATCTTCTCTCACCAACTCTTAACGAGGCGTCCCTCTATCCTCTGCCTGGTTGAAGAAGAGAGGATTCTATAGAGAAACTGAGTAGACCTAGAAAAAAGACGTACAGATACTTATCAACTTTGAGGTTCTCTAATGAATTGCCTGCATTTCTGCTTAATCACTCTGAAGGGAATCCATCAGTCATCAAGCCTTGCCTTTAAACAATTAGCTTTATAATATCATCTCACTGTTAATTACAAAAGGACAACGAGGTATTTCAAGACATCTGATGAAAGCCTTCATTATGAAACATAAAGACCAAGCAATCCAAGAAGAAGAAGAAAAAAAAAGATATTTGGAGGAAATAAGAGAAATTCCAGGGAGGAAAATAAAACTTCAAAACAAAACAGTAAAATCTTAGATAACAGCATATTAAAAAAGATGTGCAACAGGATCACAATACCATTAAAAAGGAAATAATCAGAAAATAAGAGAAAACTCTTAGAAACTAAAAGATGATAGCCAAAATAACAATCAATTAGAAGGGGTGGAAAATAAAGTTGAAATCTCTCTGAAGTTAAAATACAAAATAAAGAAATGGAATTATAGGAGATATGATTAGATGCCTAAGCACCTGAAGGAACCCAACTGAAAATCTATTATAAAAATTAAAATAATTGTGAAATGAATGTTCAAAACTGAATAGACTTCATGTAAAAGAGTCCATTTACAACAGCATACAAAAGAAGCTATGTAGGAATAAATATATGAATTATCTCTGAAGAAAGCTTTAGCATGCTATTGAAGGACTTGCACATGAGAAGACAAACAATGAAAAGACCTATATTCTTGAATGAGATGATTCAATCTCACAAAAATATCAACTCTTCTTAAATTAATCTCAATTTAATGTAATACCAATAAACTACTTAGGATTCTTAAAATGCTAAGCATATTATAAAGCTTTTATGGAAAAATAACCAAGTATGGTCTTTGAAAAGTCTGAAAAATAAAGACTCTTGAAGGGTAGAGCTAGAAGTGGAATTGCACAATAGACACAATATAATGTATAGCTGCAGTAATGGAAAGTTTGTAATACAAGTATTTGTAATACAAATATAATAACAGAATAATGAAACAAAACAGAAAGTCCATAGCTATCAATTCAAATACCTACAGAAATTTAGTATATGTTAAAGAGGCATTTTATATCAGTGAGCAAAAGCTCGTCTATTTAAAGAATAATATCGAACTGTTGTGTAGTCATCTAGGAAAAAAATAAAGTTCCATCTATACCTCATACTTTGTGCAAGAACAAATATTTAGGTGGGCCATAGATTTAAATGTTAAAAGTATAGATTCTGTCTATTCTGTGATGTGCATTTTTTGGCATTTTAACATCTTTGACATTGGGTTGCACTTTTTGTTTGATGACATCTCACAATTGTTCTTGACAGGGTGACAGTCCTAATGTCCAAACTTGGTCAAAGTTGATAGTGTTAGTTACAGGTATGTTTTTTGGTACTCTGTGTGTTGCTTAGTTGCAGTTAAAATGTCTTTAAAAATTACACTGTGATTTGGCATTGAAATGAATCATATAGGCATACGCTTTATGTTAGTGAGGCAGTTATCAATCATTAGAGAATTAACCGCAATCCAGTATTTTTTTCCACAAATGAGTAACCAATGCTTTATAGGACCCAAGAAAGGAATAGAACTACAAGTAAATGCCATTGAGTTAAATTTTGTTGCTCAGTTGGAAAGGAGATCTCTATCATATGCTAAACCATGTAACTGAAGGCAGGAGAGTTACCAAATCTGTCAGATGAATAAACTTCAAAGCAGTGAGAAGCTGGTGTCACTGATAGATGTGTAGCACAGGATAATTATTAAGGCATCATATTTAATTTGGATCTATTTTTTTCTTGTATTGAATGAAATACAGTAAAATTAAAAAGATCATCACTTGATAATGAAGCAGGAAAGTACCTATTGGGAGGTTAGGTGAGAGAGAAATAGGATCAAATAGTCATCTTTGAGAAAGTATTAACTGAGAAAAATGTGATGTGAGGTCATAAATGTAAAGTTGAGACCAGCTACTATTTCAGCTGCTTGGGGGAATGCATGGGAATATAATTCCAGAAGAAAAATTTAGGAAACTTGGAAATGTTATTTAACATTACTGAACTTGCCTCTCTCTCTCACACACACATATATACACACACATGTACATAGCATTTGACTTTTTATAGTTAATTTTATATAATTTCTTTTTCAATTAGCTGGCCATTAGAGGGATGACCTTACTGTACCTCATTCTCATTTAGGCTGTGGTTCTTCTACCCTATACAGCCTTTTCATTCTTCTGATATTATTTAGTCTTTTTTTTTTTTTGATAGCTATGTCTGTTTCTTAGCATCAACAGCTCTTCTCATTTAGAGTATATGTACATTTTTTTGTTTTGTTTTATTTTTTTATTTTTTAAAGATTTATTTATTTATTTAATTTACCCCCTCCCCCAGTTGTCTGTTCTCTGTGTCTATTTGCTGCGTCTTGTTTCTTTGTCCGCTTCTGTTGTCGTCAGCGGCACGGGAAGTGTGGGTGGCGCCATTCCTGGGCAGGCTGCACTTTCTTTCGCGCTGGGCGGCTCTCCTTACGGGCGCACTCCTTGCACGTGGGGCTCCCCTACGCGGGGGACACCCCTGTGTGGCACGGCACTCTTTGCGTGCATCAACACTGCGCATGGGCCAGCTCCACATGGGTCAAGGAGGCCTGGGGTTTGAACCGCGGACCTCCCATGTGGTAGACGGATGCCCTAACCACTGGGCCAAGTCCGTTTCCCTGTTTTGTTTTATTTTATATTTCATTCTGTGTATGTCTTTTTTAAGTTCTCAAGATAGGAAAATCTTACCAAATGCAATGGATCTATCATGATGATGGGAGTGAGTGTTGGTAGGGGGGGAGTGGTGGGGTGGGGGTGGTGGGGTTGAATGGGACCTCATTGTTTTTTTAATGTAATATTTTTACAAAATCAATAAAAAAAAAAAAGATAGGAAAATGTTTGACCAGTGATTTTCATTCCATATTATTTATTGATCTCTGGAAACTTGAATTTTAGGCCTTTTTTTCTTAATATCGTATTTTTTAGTAATCCCGTCAGTTTCAATTAATAGTGAAAGTATATCTGTAATATTTTCAGAAAATTTCTTTTGGTCCCTCAGTTTAAATAAGTGGTGTTCATTAGAGCATCTCTAAGATACTTTCCTGCTCTTAAAACATTATGATTATATGGTAGAAATTTTAGACAGACAATATGAGATTCTTAGCCTTAATATTATTCTGATTAGTTTCAATTACTAATCTTGTTCAAAGCTAAGTTAGGCCCTTAAATAATTTCAAATTGTTTCTAAGCCGTTATAGAGGCATTTAAGCTGCACTGCGACTTAATGGGGTTTGTCGTATATTTAGAAAAAGGAAATTACTAATGAGATAGTTTGTTTTTTGCATGCCCCTCATAGTAAAGGTGACTATTGGGTTAATAGATCCATTTTTCTAAGGTATGGAGGGGACTGGAATCTTTAGAAACTCTGTTTGAAGGAAAAACTGGCAATAAAAATTTCAGCAGGATGCTTTTAAAACTTAAGAATTCTGTGTGTAAAGGAAAAGAATCACACTAATAGAGGCCATTCTTGTGAAGATGCAGTTTTGTTATCTTTGGATTCTTGCAGGGCCTATTGTAATATAAAATAATATGATATTTTTATGAATTATTAGTTAAAGCATTGGGTAGAAATTGCCTGTTGATGTTGTGCTTTGTATTATTTTATTTTCAACACCATTGAAAATAAGTATTAGAAATTTCTTACCTGTTCAATGAAACATTTAACTTTGGACCTTCTTAAACAATAAAATGTTTCTGTCACTGCATTCCATGCTGGCCAGGTCTTTGAATCCAAGGGTGTAATTGTAATTTGTTGTTTAAGTCCCCTAGCTTTTATTTGTCCAGCTATGGTAGGTTGCATGAAGAAATTCAAGATTTATTGCTCTAGCAAATGTAATGGGCAATGTATTT
The DNA here is from genome assembly GCF_030445035.2 of Dasypus novemcinctus. NCBI lineage: Eukaryota > Metazoa > Chordata > Mammalia > Cingulata > Dasypodidae > Dasypus > Dasypus novemcinctus. Next base: position 80,419,846 of record NC_080681.1, on the reverse strand, counting down.
TTTCTGTAGGATCAGACTGAACTTACTGAATCAGCAGGACTGGCTAGTGGTGCAGTGAACATCATGAGTAAGCACCGAGAAGTCTGTTCCTTCTCACGTGTGTAAGGGGAAAAAGGTAAGGAAACAAATGTTCTTATTTCTCTTAAAGGAACTTGAGAAAACAACTAGATACATAGAAAATAATGATGTATATATGCTGCTTGCTTCATTTATAGCATTGCCTCTTGTTAAGTCAAGGGTGCAGGTGTTACATAGGACAACATGGGTGAACCTGGAGTACATTATATTGAATGAAGCAATCCAAATACAAAAGGTCAAGTGCTATCTGATTTCGCTAATATGAACTGAATATAATGAGCAAAGTCATGAAGTTAATAGCTAGAATATAAGTTACCAGGAAATAGAATGAGGTTAGAGAATGGAAAGCCAAAGTGTAATCTGTGCAGAACTGTTTGTAAATGTTTGGAAGTGAATAGAAATTGTGAATGCACATCATAGTGTTTGTAATTAGCAGTGATAATATATGAGTATAATAGTGGTTGAAAAGGAAGGTCTAAGGTAATGTATATCACTAGAAAAAAAGGTGGAAAAGGAAGCATGGGACAGTATAGCATAGGTGAACACTCGTGAAAAATGAGTATCGTTAATAGTGTGTATATAAGAATGTTTTTCTCTGAAACAGAACAAATGCATGGTAATGTTACAAGATGTTAATATCGAGGTGATATTTGGGCAAAAATATAACCAAATCAAACTATGAAGAGTAGTGTATAGTAAAATATTAATAACTTTCCATCAATGGTAAAAAAAAAAAAGTAAGCTAAGTGAAAGAAACTAGACAAAAAGTACTACATATTGTTTGACTCCATCTATACAAAATGTAAAAACAAATTATAGAGATAGAAATAGACTAACAGTTATGTAGGACAAGAGAAGGATAGAGATATTGAGAGGTGACTACTAAGAGATAGGGTTTTTCTGTTTTCTTTTTGTTGGAGTAATGTAATGCTCTAATATGATTGAAGTGATGAATGTACAACTCTAATTATACCAAATATCATTGATTGCACACTTTAGATGGAATATGTTTATGAATATATTTCAATAAAATTGAAAAAAGTACAGTTTTTAAAAGATTTTATTAAATTCAGAGCAAAATATTTAAAAATTACCATTTAATTATGCCAAAAATTTCTCTTCCTACCTGTGCTTGGCTTCTCCCTTCTAGAGTCAATTTATTGTTTCCTTGAGCATAGAAAGTTAATTTCAGCGTAAGCAAAAAACATGGATTTGAGTAGTATTGTTAGCAGAAAAGAGTGGTATATCTACCTAATTAAAGTTAATTTATGTTTCTTAATCATCATCTAAGAATTTAACAGTTGAAGATAATTTTGGCGTGGGGACTCAGAATATAAATTTTTTTTTAAAGATTTATTTATTTCTCTCCCCTTGCCCGCCCACCCACTCCAGTTGTCTGTTCTCTGTGTCCATTTGCTGCCTGTTCTTCTTTTTTTCCGCTTCTGTTATTGTCAGTGGCACAGGAATCTATATTTCTTTTTGTTGCGTCATCTTGCTGCATCAACTCTCCCTGTGTGCAGTGCCATTCTTGGGCAGGCTGCACTTTCTTTCGCGCTGGGTGCCTCTCCTTACAGGGGCACCCCTGCATGGCACGGCACTTCTTGAGCATATCAGCGCTGCACATGGGCCAGCTCCACATGGATCAAGGGGGCCTGGGGTTTGAACGGCGGACCTCCCATGTGGTAGACGGATGCCCTGTCCCCTGGACCAAGTCCACTTCTCAGAATATAAATTTAATTACATTATTTTATTTTGTATTTTTAGACTAATTGTGAAGAGAAATAATTTCCAACAGAAAACTGGAAGTATTTTATTAATTCTTATAGAGCAAGAATCCTTGACTTTCTCCTGAGTCGCACTGGGTGGCTCTCCTTACGGGGCGCACTCCTTGTGCGTGGGGCTCCCCTATGCCGGGGACACCTCAGCGTGGCATGGCACTCCTTGTACACATCAGCACTGTGCATGGGCCAGCTCCACATGGGTCAAGGAGGCCCAGGGTTTGAACCACGGACCTCCCATGTGGTAGACGGATGCCCTAACCACTGGGCCAAGTCTGCTTCCCAGCCGTATGTTTTTCATATATGAACTTTAACATATTGAGAAAGTTTCCTTCTATTCCTATTTTTTGGAGTGTTTTTATCAGGAAAGGATGCTATATTTTTTCAGATGCCTTTTCTGCATCAGTCGAGAGGATCATGTGCTTTTTCTTCTTCAATTTATTAATGTGGTTTATTACATGAACTGATTTTCTTTTGTTGAACCTCCCTTGCATATCTGGGATAGAACCCACTTGATAGTGGTATATTATTCTTTCAATGTTGCTTTTGGATTCAGTTCTCAAGTATTTTGTTGAGGATTTTTGCATCTGTATTCTTTAGAGATATTGGTCTGTAATTTTCTTTTTTCTTAGTATCTTTATCTGGTTTTGTTATTAGGGTAAGTTGGCTTCATAGAATGAGTTTGGTAGCATTCTTTCCTTTTCCATTTTTTGGAAGAGCTTGAGCAAGATTGGCATTAGAGCATCTTTGAATGATTAGTAGAGTTCACCTGTAAAGCTATTTTTTTAAACCCATTTTCTGTTGATGGACTCTGGGGTTTTTTCCATCTTTTTAATTTTTAATTTTTAATTTTTATTTTATTTATTTTTCTCCCCTTCCCACCCCACCCCCCCACTCCAGTTGTTTGTTCTCTGTGTCCATTTGCTGTGTGTTCTTCTTTTTGTCCACTTCTGTTGTTGTCAGCGGCACAGGAATCTGTGTCTCTTTTTGTTGCGTCATCTTGCTGTGTCAGCTCTCTGTGTGTGTGGCGCCATTCTTGGGCAGGCTGCACTTTCTTTCATGCTGGGCGGCTCTCCTTACAGGGCACACTCCTTGAGGGTGGGGCTTCCCTATGTGGGGAGCACCCCTGTGTGGCATGGCACTCCTTGCACGCATCAGCACTGTGCATGGGCCAGTTCCACATGGGTCAAGGAGGCCTGGGGTTTGAACCACGGACCTCCCATGTGGTAGGTGGATGCCCTATCCACTGGATCAAGTCCGCTTCCCTTTTCTATCTTTTGATGCTATAGCCATTTTTGTATAAATTTATGCGTGGACATGTGTTCTTTTATCTTGGGTATTTATACCTAGGAGTGGTATTGCTGGATCATATGGTATCTCTATGTTTAATCATTTGAGGAACTGCCACAGTGTTTTCCAAAGTGACTATAACATTTTAAATTCCCATCAGCAGTATAGTAGGGTTCAAATATTTCCACATCCTTACTAACACTTGTTATTAACTGACTTTTCTTCTAGCCATCCTACTGAGTGTGAAGTGCTATCATTTTGTGATTTTGATTTGTATTTCTATGATGGCTAATAATGTCAAGTATTTTTTCACATGCTTATGGGCCATTCATATATATGTTTCTTGGAGAAATGACTGTTGAGATTCTTTGCCCATTTCTTAATTGGGTTATTTGCCTTTTTATTATTGAGTTGTCCAGTTGGCTTTTAATACTTCATTTGTTAAATGAATGGGTATTGGGGGAATCCTCCAATGTGAAAGTGACAGAAAATACATAAAAGGAACTTGGAGGAAATAGATAATACTGAACACAGAAGAATTTTTTAAAAAGTGTGAGTAATTGTCTTAGAGAGTGAAGGGAAGAAATCATATTCATGAAACAAGAGCAAGATGCCCTAAAAGGGATCAGAAATAGAAAGTACCCTGGAAATTTAAAATATTATTTGCTGTATTTTTAAAATTTTAAAATCATGTCAACATTATAGAAAAGTAACTAGAGTAGTATAAAGAATTTTATTGCTCTGAACCATTTGAGAGTAAGTTGCTAGGTGCATGCCCTATCGCCACTGAATGGCTTACAGTATTTCTTGGAAATAAGGACATTCTACCACAATGCAGCCATCAAAACCAGGGAACTAATGTTGATGCATTACAACCATATCATCCTTAGACCCCATTCAAGTTTTGCTATTATCCCAATAATGTTCTTTGTATCATGATGCTCTGGTTTAGACTCGCGTGTATTTAGTTGTTAAGTCTCTTTAGTTTCTTTCATTCTGGAACAGTTCTTTAGTCTCTCTTTGAATTTCATCTTCCTACCTTTGAAGATAACAGCAGTTATTTTGTAGAATATCAATTTCAGCTTATCTGATACTGCCTCAAGATTTGATTCAGATCATACATTTTTTCCTTAAAATTTTTTATTTTGAGACATTTTGAAACTTCCAGGACAGTTACAAAAAAGAGTAAAAAACCAGTACAGAGAGCTCCAACATACTCCACCCCCAGATACCCAGATCTGCCAATTTAATGTTTCACCACATTTGCTCTGTCATTCTGTCTGTCTACCTGTTTATCTATCTACCTGCCTCTCTATTTTATGAATGTTTGAGAGTACAGTGTACAGTATGCTCCTTGTGTAAAGTATGTAGTGTACAGTATGCTCCTTGAACACATAATACTTTCATGTACATTTCCTAAGAACAAGGATATTCACTTATGTAAGCACCTTAAGTACAGTTACCATCTGCTTCCCCCTATATACTTTAGGCATTAACTCCCCAATGCCCTACTCTTCTGCCCCTGCTCCAGTTAACATGTTCTTTATTTTCTGTCTCTGTGTGTTTTCATATTCTAGCTATTTCACATAAGTGGAATCGTAACATACCTGTCCCTTTGTGCCTGACTTATTTCACTCAACATAATGTGTTCAAGATTCTTCCATGTAATAGCATGTAATAGAATGTCATTCTGGGGAAGTGGATGTGGCTCAACTGATAGAGCATGTGCCTTCCATATAGGAAGTCCAGGGTTTGAACCCGTGGCCTCCTGGCCCATGTAGTGAACTGGCCTATGCGCAGTACTGCCATGCGCAAGGAGTGCCATGCCACGCAGGGGTGTCCCCCGCGTAGGGGAGCCCCATGCACAAGGAGTGCACCCTGCAAAGAGAGCTGCCTCATGTGAAAAAGTGCAACCCGCCCAGGAGTGGCGCCACACACACAGAGAGCTGATGCAGCGAGATGATGCAACAAAAGGAGACATAGATTCCTGGTGCCCCTGAGAATGCAAGCGGACACAGGAGAACACACAGCGAATCAACACAAGAAAGCAGAGATTGGGAGACATGGAGGGGTGGGGAATAAAATAAATCTTAAAAAAAAAAGAATATCATTCTGGAAGAGAAAAACCATATGATCATCTCAGTTGATGCAGAAAAGGCATTTTACAAATCCAGTATCCTTTCATGATAACAACACACAGGAAGCTATGAACAGAGGATAACTTTCTCAACATGATAAAGGGTATTATAAACAACCCGCAGCAATGATCATACTCACTGGTGAAAGACTAAAAGTTTTCCCCTAAGATTAGTAACAAGATAAGGATGCCTACTCTCCCCTGTTATTCAACTTTACACTGGAAGTTCTAGTCAGAGTAGTCAAGCAAGAGAAAGAAACGTATTCAAGTTGGAAAGGAAGAAGTAAAAGTATCTCTATTTGCAGATGTTATGATCCTATATATAGAAAATTCCAAAGAATGTGCAAGAAACCTACTAGGTATAATAAGTGAATTCAGCAAAGTTCATACAGAATTGCAAGGGGCCCCAAATAGCCAAAACAACTTTGAAAAAGAAGAACAAAGTTGGAAGACTCAAAATTTCTGATTTCAAAACTTATTACAAAGCTACAGTATTTAAAACAGTGTGGAACTGGTATAAGGATAGACAAACAGACCTATGGAATAGAATTAAATGTCCAAAGATATACTGATACAACTATGACAGGCTGATTTTTGACAAGGGTCATAGTCTATTCAGTTGGGAAAGAATAGTCAAGAAATGGTGCTGGGTCAATTGGAAACCCATATTCAAAAGAATGAATGTGCCCCCTACCACTCACCATATACAAAAATTAATTTAAAATGGATCACTGACTGGTGTGGAGAGGTGGCCCTCATGGTTGCTGAGGGCAGGGAAAGGGAAGAAGAGATGTGATGTGGGGCATTTTTGGAACTTGGAGTTGTCCTAAATGACATCACACGGACAGATGCTGGATATTATATATCCTGGCCTAACCCACTGAATATACCTGGGGGAGAGTGTAAACTACAATGTTAACTATAATCCATGCATTGCAGCAGTGCTCCAAAATGTATTCACTAAATGCAATGAATGTGTCACAATGATGAAAGAGGTTGTTGATGTGGGAGGAGTGGGGTGGGGTTGGGTGTGGGGTATATAGGAACTTCTTGTATTTTTTAATGTAACATTTTTTGTGATCTATGTATCTTTTTTAAAAACGACAATTAAATTTAAAAAATTTAAAAAAATGGATAAATGACTAAATGTAAGAGTTAATAATATAAAAGTTTTACTAGGAAACATAGGAAAACATTTTCAGTACCTTGTAGTAGGCAATGGATTTTTAGATTTTACACCAAAAGCATAAGCCACAAAAGAAAAAATAAAATAGACTTCATCAAAGTAAAAACTTTTGTGCACCAAAAGACATTATCAGGAAATCGAAAGTACAACTTACACAAAAGGAGAAAATATTTGGAAGCCATATAACTGATAAATGTCTGTGGTGGTTTGAAATGTATGTTCCTCAGAAAAGCATTTTCTTAAAGTTAATCCATTCTTGTAGGTGTGGCCTATTGATAAGGCTGTTTCAGGTAAAGTGTGATCCACCTCTATCTTAATGTGTCTTAATCCTCTTTCTGGAGTCCTTTATAAATGGGATGAATACAGAGAGAGCACAAGCAAGTAAGCGAGCTCACTGTGGAAGCAAGAAGCTGAAAACAATGAAACGTGAAAGAATGGGGAGACCAGACTCCGCCATGTACCTCTCCATGTGATAAAGGAACCAAGGATTGCTGGTAATAGGTCTTCCAAAAGAAAGCAGTCCTTGATGGTGCCTTTATTTGAACATTCTCATGATCTTAAACTGTAAGCTAATAAATTCCCATTGTTCATAGCTAACCCTTTTCATGGTGTCTGCTTTGAACAACCTAGATAGCTAAAACAGAGTCTAATATCTGTATATATAAAAGAACTCCCCAAACTCAGTAACAATAAGGCAAACAGCCCAATTTAAATATGGACCAAGGATTTGAATACATCTTTCTTCAAAGAAGACATTCACATGGCCACTAAGAATATGGAAAGATGCTCAGCATCATTAGCCATTAGAGAAATGCAAATTAAAACTACCACGAGATGTTGCTTCACACCCATTATGATGACTATTGTTTAAAACAAACAGGGAAGTAGACTTGGCCCAATGGATAAGGTGTCCGCCTACCACATGGGAAGTCAGCAGTTCAAACCCTGGGCCTTCTTGACCTGTGTGGAACTGGCCCATGGATACGCGCAAGGAGTGCTCTGCCACGTAGGGGTGTCCCCCATGTAGGGGAGCCCCATGTGCAAGGAGTGCCTCCTGTAAGGAGAGCCACCCAGTGCGAAAGAAAGTGCAGCCTGCCCAGGAATGGCACCACACACACGGAGAGCTGACACAGCAAGGTGACACAACAAAAAAGAAACAGATTCCCAGTATAGCTGATAAGGATGGGAGCGGTCACGGAAGAGCATACAGCGGATGGACAGAGAGAACAGACAACTGGGGTGGGGGCGGGGGGGGGGGGGAAGAGAAAAGAAATAAATAAAAAAATAAATCTTAAAAATAAATAAATAAATAAAACAAACAAAGCCAAGTGAAAAATACCCAGTTTTGGAGAGGGTGTGTATAAACAGGAACCCCCACACATTGTTGGTGGGAATGTAAAATGGTGCAGCCACTGTGGAAACCAGTTTGGCCATTCCTAAGAAAATTAAACATAGAATTAATAAATGATCCAGCAATTCCTCTTCTAGGAATATACCTCAAAGAAGTGAAACCAGGGACTTGGACAGATGTTTGTACACCAGTGATCATTGCAGCATTATTCACAATAGCAAAAAGATGAAAATAACTTGAAGTGTTTACCAGCAAATGAATGGATAAACAAATGTGGTGTATCTATACAGCGGATTACTATTTAGCCATTAAAAGAAGTGAAATGCTAGAACATTTACAGTGGTATGATGAAACTTAAAGATATGTTGAGTGAAATAAGTAAGACACAAAAAGATAAGTAATTGTGTGATTCTCTTGTGTGAAATACTTAGAATAAGCAAATTCATAGAGTCAGAAAGCAGAACAGTGGTTACCAGGGATGGCAAGGGGAGTAAGGAATTTTCAATAAATGAGTATGAGTTTTAGTTTGACATGATATAAATAGCCTAGAAATAAATACAGGTGAAAGTTACATAATGTTGTCAAGGTACTTAATGTCAAAGAACTGTCCCACTTAAAATGTTTAAAATGATTTTTATATTATATATATTTTACCACAATTAAAAATAATTTTTAAAAATTTATATATTAGCTTTCAGTTTAAGTGTATGAAAAAGCAAGATGTAAAATATCAATTGGCAATAAATGTGTGGGTTTATTTTTGTGTCCTCAATTCTATTCCACTGGTCTATATTTATGTCTATCCCTGTGCCAGTACCACACCCCTTTGATTGCTTTAGCTATGTAGTAAGTTTTGAAATTGGGAAGTGTGAGTCCTCCAACTTTTTTCTTTGTTTTCAGGATGGTTATGACTCATTGGCATCCCATACCCTTGCGTATAAATTTGATGATTAGCTTTTCCATTTCTGGCAAATCTCTGGAATTTGATTATGATTGTATTAGAACTATAAATCACTTTGGGTAGTATGACATCTTAATGATCTTAAGTCTTGCGATCTAAAAGCATGAGGTATCTTTCCATTTATTTAGATGTTCAGTTTCGTTTAGTAATGATTTTTAGTTTTCTTTGTACAAGTCCTTTATATCCTTGCTACCTGGGGTCAAGGTGGGGGTTGCTCTTCTAATGTCCTCTATGGAAGTAACTAGAGAATATATCTATACTTGCATGTGAACATATTTATATTTGCATCTTTATTTATTGCTACAAGTATCCATGTTTATTGAAATCCATGAGTTCACACTGATACCTCAAATTCCAGGTTCTTTTCTAGTTTCTCTGTTTCCACATTTTAACCCCTTTCTCCAACAGTGAGAAATCTGGCTCCCATGACCCTTCATGCGGGCGTCTCTCTATATGTAACAAATGTCCCATCACTTCTGCCACTCTGGCCCTTCTGATCCTGCTCAGGCTCTGATTTACCACACAAACTCTCTCTACTTACCTCTCTTGCGCTCAGTTGTGCTCAGACTCCCCATGCCAGGCAATCCCCTTCATGTGGATGGCCTTTTCTCCTTGTTTGGACCCCAACACCTGTCTGCATAGATGGCCTTCTCACTGTCGTCAGACTTGACACCTTATGCTACCCACACAGACATAGATACCCTCCTCATCCCATTGGACCTTCCTTTTACACTGATGCCCTCTTCATCCTGTTTCTATGTTTATTCAGTATTTAATAACTATTTTCCCTTCATTTTTTTTAAAGATTTATTTATTACTCTCCCCTTTCCGCCCTCTCACCCTGCCCGCCCGCCCCGGTTGTCTGTTCTCTGTGTCTGTTTGCTGCGTTGTCTTCTTTGTCCGCTTCTGTTGTTGTCAGCGGGACGGGAATCTGTGTTTCTTTTTGTTGCATCATCTTGTTCTGTCAGCTCTCCATGTGGGTGGCGCCATTCTTAGGCTACACTTTCTTTCGCGCTGGGCGGCTCTCCTTATGGTGCGCACTCCTTGCGCATGGGGCTCCCCTACGCGGGGGACACCCCTGCATGGCGCGGTACTCCTCGCGGGCATCAGCACTGTGCATGGGCCAGCTCCACATGGGTCAAGGAGGCTTGAGGTTTGAACCTTCCATGTGGTAGATGGACTCCCTAATCACTGGGCCAGTCTGCTTCCCTTCCCTTCATTTTTGTAAATTTTAAATTTTGAAAAATTGTTGATTCACAGGAAGTTACAAAAATAGTAGCGTTCTTTACCCTTCATTCATGCAGTGTTCACCAATGTTTATAGCTTTAATAACTAAGTACAGTATCAAAACCAGGGAGTTCACATTGGCATAATGTATGTGTATAGTTCTTTGCTATTTTATCATATTTGTAGATTTGTGTAAGGACTACTGCAACCAAAATATAGCACTGTTCCATTGCTACAAAGATCTCCCTTGTACTGCCCTTTTATAGTCTCATAAACTCTTTTCCCCCAATATTCAATATTTAATAGATTTAATAATTTAAAACATTATTAAAAAGTCATTGGGATGTGGATGTGGCTCAAGTGATTGAGCTCCTGCCTACCACTTGGGAGGTTCCAGTTCTGTTCCTGATGCCTCCTAAAGAAGACAAGCAAGACAACTGATAGAGTGTCCATCTACCATATGGAGGGTTCAGGGTTTGATCCCTAGGGCCTCCTGACCCATGTGGTGAGCTGGCCCACACACAGTGCTGTCGCACACAAGAAGTGCCGTGCCACACAGGGGCTCTCCCGCATAAGGGTGCCCAATGTACAAGGAGTGTGCCCTGCAAGGAGAGCTGCCCCACGTGAAAAATGCGCAGCCCGCCAAGGAGTAGCGCCGCACACATGGAGAGCTGACGCAGCAAGATGATGCAAAAACAACAAAAAAAAGACGCAGTTTCCCAGCGCTGCCAGAAAATGCAGGTGGACGCAGAAGAATACACAGCAAATGGACAGAGAGAGCAGACAATGGGGGGAAGGGGAGAGAAATAAGGGGGAAAAAAGATGACGAGCAAGAGAGTGAGCTGGCTTGACAGACTTATGTGACAAGCTGGCGTGGTGAGCTGACATAACAAGATGATGCAACAAGAGACACAAGGAGGAAAAACATAATAAGAGACTAAAAAAAGCAGGGGGTGGAGGTGGCTGAGGCGATAGGGTGCCTCCTCTCACATGGGAGGTTTTGGGTTTGGTTCCCAGTACCTCCTAAAAGAAAGACAAGCACACAACGAACAGACACACAAGGGTGGGGGGAGAAATAAATAAAGCACAGACAGCAAGGGTGAGGGGAGAAATAAGTAAATAAAATAAAACAAAAAAAAATCATAAGAAGTTATATTTTTAAAAGTCACAAACCATGTATGTTCATGTATGGGAAGAATTAATATTGCTTACTTCTGTGTGAGGGACAGGCTAGGAAGTTCTCAAGGTTGATTTCATTGGTACTCCATTCCATCCTACTCCATGGCTTTATGCAGAGAGTTTCTGGCTTTTTCTTGAGAGTCCAGTTCAGCCCCTCCAGTGCAGAAACTTCTACAAACTTACAGCCAGTAATTACCATTCTCCCTGCTAGCTGGCTTTCAAAACCTAGGCCTTTTACTGTCTAGTTTGATTATCCATGTGGACTGCTGCCCTTCAGTTCTCATTCATTGCCATGACTTGGTTCCTCCTTGGTTTATGGCATCTGTATATTCCCTTTCTTGCTTTTGAACTTGACTGTTTAATCTATTCTATTTAGAATTTTACTATTCAGAATGAGAAGGAATGCGTCTCTCTCATCAGCTTAGTATACCCATTTTTCTTTTCCTTTTGAAAAATGTCAAGCTGATAGAGAGGTTGAAAGAATAGTGCAATGAAGAATCCATATATCATTTACCTAGATTCATCAATTTTTACCATTTTTTTTGTCCCTTTCTTTCTCCCCCCACCCTTGCCACACTCACATTCACATGCTTTTTTCCCTTCTGAATCATTTGGAAGTAAATTGCAGATAGGATACCACTTCTAAGAAAATACTTTGGCAGGCATCTCCTAAGAGTTAGGGCATTCTCTACACTATAAAAATAACGAAGAAAATGATTATTAATTCACTATGTCATTTAATATACAGTCTATATCCACATTTATCTGGTTGTCTCCAAAATGTCATTTATGTATGTATTTTCTTGATCCAGGATCCAGTCAATGTTATGCAATTTAGAATAATTTTGATTTTCATAACACTGAATTTTTGAACAGTTCAGCCCAGTTGTCTTATTTAATGTCTCAAATTCTAGATTTGTCTGTTTTCTTAAGATTAAATTTAAGTTAAACATTTTTGTCAAAAATAATGTATAGGTGATGTTTTATATTTCTCATTACATGATGTCATGAGGTGTATAATGTCATTTTGTTCAGCTATTGGTGGTACTAAGTTTGATCACTTAAAGGTGGTGATTGCCATACCTTTTTATTATAAACATACATTTCTTCCATTGTAATTAATAAGTATCTGTGGAGTGATAATTTGAGACAGGGTGAATATTCTCTTCCTCAATAACTGTTTACCTAATAGTTTTAGCATCCATTGTTGATGTCTGCCTGAATCAGTAATTACAGTTGAACCTCAGTACAATTTCTTCATTCTTTATTTCTTTTTAATTTATTTATTCCATAGATATTTGTTTGATAGGTAGCACATGAGGTTTTGTGCTAAGCACTGAGAATCAAATGATCACACTGATGCATATTTATAGACTGTGATAAGTATAAAGGAAAAGAATGGAGTGCTGTGAGAGCTTATAAAGGGGAGACATCACCTTTTCTGGGTCTTCTGAGGCGGCCTTCCCTGTTAAAGTGGTATTTGAGCTAAGAGCTGATAAATGATGAGTTATCTGGGTACAGAGGGGCAATTGGAGGCAGTAAGAGAAGAGATCATGAAGAGGGAAAGAGCATGGTACATTCAAGAAATGTATATTCAAATAGTATAACAGTACCCAGCATAGTGTCTGCACATAATAGGTGCTAAGTAAATTATTAGCGGACAGGATAATGGGACTAAAAACTAGCCCAGGTAAACACTTTTGCCACATTATTTATCTTAGAATAAGATGATCAACTCTAAGCCTTAAAAACATGAATTCTCACTTATAGAGCACTTATTATGTGCCAGTCAATGTTTGAAATGCTTTACCTATAGTAACTCATTTGCTCTTGATGTATGCATTATTTTACCATCTAGTTTTACAGATGAGAAAACTGAGTTGCAGAAAATTAAGTAACTTTGTCAAGATCATGTAATTACTAAGTGGCATATGCTAGGATTAGAATTTGGGTAGTCTGTGCCTAGAGTTTATGTTCTTTTTCATTATGCTATAATGCTTCCCATTATTTAAATTATATACAATACTTTTCTTATACTGGTATGCAGGGGTTTCTATAGTATGATGCCTGTCTATCTCTTCAATAGCGTATTGCTCTTATCTATATATATAAATGCTTGTTCCAATTTTACTGACCCTTCATTAATCTCCCATCCCTAAATCACTCCTTGTATATGTCTTTCTATTTGAAATTTCACTTCTGCATCTCCCCTTCTGGAATATTTTATATTCCAGAACATATTTTATATCCATCCTTCTCATCTAGCTCAAATTCATGAATAATGCCTTCCTTGGCCATCTAGCCTGTGATCCAGCCCATTTCTTGAACTTCTGTAGCACTTATTCTGTAGTAATTATCTGTTAAATTAGCCTGACAAATTAATAGCTTAATAACTTGTAAGGTGCTATATCTTCTGAGTTATTAAAATCATTATTATATAACTTTTCTTATTTATCATTATTTATCATTAACAAAGTCATAAACTTCTTTATATTAGGGATGATATCTGAGACTTAAATTGATCACAATACCTTGTGTACAGTAGATCTACAATAAACACGTTGATCTGATCGTGTACTAATATTTTGTGTATAGCAACCATAAAATGCTATTAAGTATCATAGATGTATATTAAATGTGCTAGATTGTATAGAGAGAAATTTCATTTGATGTTAGCATTAGTCTATAAATGTGCAGTCTTTGTATACAAAAATAATTTTGACCTATAAATTGTTAGACAAAAAAGACAGATTTTAAAAAAACCATTCTTGATTGTATAGCAAAAAACACAGAATTTTAAAAAAACATTCTTGATTGTATAGCCTATTTGTCTATCTAAATTTAAGTAAATTAAGAGGAGCCAGTCAATAAATAAAAGTTGACTAAATTAGTAGTCCTGGGGAAATACTTGAATAAATTGATTAAATTCCCTGAGTTGTTTTCTTATTTGTAAAGTGAGAAAAATAATATTAACCTTTATATATCTCAGAGGATAAGAAACACTCTTACAAGTCAAAGAAAATCCACCACTTTCCATATTTGACTTAAAAGTTTACAGTGGCAGGATATTATATCTCTGACTTTCCTTCTTCATTCGTTTTTCTTACCTACACTTTTTTGGGTAATGTGACCTCTCCTCCCATCTGTTTCCAGATATACCAATAAGATGCCAAGCAGAATTTTCAGTATGAAAAGAAAATTTGGAGAAACTAAGGAAGATAGATAAGCATGGGCATTGTGATAATGGAGAAAAAAATGACAATGTTATTTATTAACATCTGCTATGTGCTCTTGCCAGTCTGTTCATCAAGTTACACACCTAGTGTATATGCCTAGAGAATGCTTTTAGGTGGATTAACACTAAGGAAGGTTTAGAAGTGGAACTAGAAAAGAAGCAATTTAAAAATAACCAAGTCAGAGTCATCATTAGCATTTTGGAACTATTGTGTAAAGACTGTCATTCACTCCCATCCATAAACTTTCCTGTCATTTCCCATGTGAAAAAAATTCAATATGCATGTTTTTCTAATAGAAATGTACTTTTATCCCAAACAAAAGGATTCTTCTCCCAACATTTGCAGTTTCTCTTTTGAAACATATCCTATTTAATTGATCAGTAAGTCTGCCTTCTAAGTTTATTTAAATTTTTGTAATTTTCAGCTTACAGTTTTCTAGTCTTTATTAGTTTAAAGATCTTATATCCAATAGGATTGTCTGTTTTATAGTTTACTTTGTTCTGAATAGATTTACAAGAGATTATATCCATGTATACTTTAGATTTACAAATTATACTTTAATAATTGAAACTTTAATACAAATTTGATCTACTTGTTAGGTTTAAACAAGTTTCTTGAGTGGTGTTTCCTCACCGATGGAGAATTACTTCCAAGCAGAAGCTTACAACCTGGACAAGGTGTTAGATGAATTTGAGCAAAACGAAGGTGAGGATTTACTTTGGTGAATCTGTTTACATGTATTTGTTATAAAGAATATGGGACTGTTATGGGATGCAGTACTTTAAAAAATAAAATAAAATCAGGCCAAATGACCTAATGATAATAATAATTGTATATAATAATATTCAGAGGAAGAACTAACATTTTTAGCACTATGTGCCAGATAATATGCTAAGCTATTTACATGGATTATATTATTTAATCTTTTTTAAATTTGTTTTTTATTTTAAATATATTTTTATTAGAGAGTTGTGAAATTACAAAACAATCTTGAACATGTGTGGAATTCCCATACAACAATCATCCTCAACACACTACATTGTTCTAGAACATTGTAACAAATATGAGATAATGTCATCAGACTATTATCACTAACTGTAGACTATAGCATACATTTTTTATATTTTTCCTTCCCCGCTTTTATGAACACAGTATATCTTTGCATTGATCAAGAACATTACAGTATTGCTGTTAACAACAGTCCGTAAGTTACATTAATTGTATATTTCCCATGCTGCTCCACGTTCTTACCACCTTGCAATAGTGATGTACATTTGCTTTATTCCACGGAAGGACACTTTGTATTTGTACAATTAACCACATTTCTTACCCCCTTCTCAGTTCACTGTGTTATTCAGTTCCTAATCTTTAAAACAGTCTTATATGGGTAGATCTTATTTCCATTTACAGATGAGAATAGAACAGGGGTTCTTAACCTTTTTTGTTCCAGGGACCCCTTTGCCAGTCAGGTGAAAACCATGGACCCCTTCTCAGAATATAATGGCAGAAAGTTTTATGACACTCAACATTGGAGGTCAGAGAAAATAAAGATAATAAGCTGATTTCTTTTTTCAATTCAAATTAATGGACCCCCTGAAATCTTTCCACGGAATCCTTGGGAGTCCATGGACTCCTGATTAAGAATCCCTGGAATAGAAGCACAGAGCAGTTAAGCAGCTTCTCCAAGTTTACCTTGCTAATAAGACTTAGAGTCTAGGGTGTGTGATGCAAGAGCCTGCGCGCTTAACACCTATAGTATAGACTCAATTAATGGTCAAGGAAAAGCTTTAGAATGTGCTTGCATTTCCTAAATTAAGAAAAATAGCTTGTTGCGTGATGATTGCCCAATAAAGATACATTATAAATCTAATTTTTAAAGGTTTACATTTTTTAAGAAATTGGCAAAATGGTTAATTAAATTACACATTTTCAACATTCAGTCTAAACACATCTACCTTATGATTCACTTTATTTAGAGAAGCTTTTTCCCCAGATTCTCCTTCTCAGTTTGACTTGAGCTATATATTAAAATCTCTGTCTTCTATCTCACCTACTTTTCCTGTGTTTTCCATTTCTAACAGTGAATGGCATGTAGCAAGTTACACTGACACATTTCCATGGAAATCCATGACTTCAGTAATGGGCTCTAAATCTTCACATTACATCCTTCAGGTTGTTCTTTGATAGCAGTTGAGAGGAAAGATGAGTTTTGATTTTGTCACTTTGGATCTCTGATAAAGCAAATTTTAAACAGAATGTGGGATCATGGGAGTAAGGAGGGAAAATGAAGGATACCTGGAATCGTGCTTTTCTCGTATTTTACCATTGATGACCCCAAGCTGACCCATAAGTCTAGGTTCATTTCTGATTAATGTAAATGTGAAATTGAGTAGTTCAGGATTTTATTGGATCTGGGTGGGCTTTGTACATAGCAAGTCAGAAGGCATATTATCCTCTGAGTTTTAACTGTTTATATGATTATGTTCTTGATCCTTTCTTTAGTTTTGCCCTGTCTATATTTTGCCCATAGTTATTTAAGATATGAGGTACCTAGGCAAAGTGCTATACCCAATCATGTGACTACTATGCTTTGAGAATACCATTGACTTTAATTAAAGTATTACTTCATTATATTAGTCTCTTTGGATACTTTGTATTTAGTTGATTTTCAATACATTTGTTGAATCAGTAAAAATTGTCCTTTTACTTTGAAATGATAGCATTTATTTACATAAGATAAATCCTGTAGAAGGAAAAGGATTTCAGAAACCAGCTTTGTGGGAGTAACTACATGGTTTATTTTTTGAACTATTACTTTGACTCTCACAACTGGCTGATTAAAACATCCACCTGTAGCCTGGTACCTTTGCAAGTATATTTTAAATAAATTGCTCTCTCATTTTGTGTTTCTTTATTTTCTTCTTTAACTGAACATAGATTGTGATGACACCAGGTAATTAATACATACAGATAGGAGATGGTTGTATAATGAAATTTTCAATGCGTCATCATTCCTGTTTGGATATTAGTAAATATTCTTGCAAGAAGCAGTATTTCCTGGAACTAGCATGGAAACATGATTGTTTATTTCAGGGGTTCTTAACCTTTTTATTCCATGGGCTCCTTTGCTAGTCAGGTGAAAACCATGGACTCCTTACTAAGTCCACACTATACTGTGTGTTATTTAATATTATCATACCCACACCAACACGTCCCCACAAGAATAATGTATTTTTGAATTTTCAATTCAAGCTCACAGACCTCCTGAAATCTTTCCAGGGACCCCTTGGAGGTCTGTGGACCCCTGGTTAAGAACCCCTGATTTATTTTGTAAAAGGAATAAATCCCAAATCTCTGCCAGCTCAAATTTCGTAAACATAGATACTAAGCCCATTCCTCTAAAATCTAATGTTTTAGGGACTTTGCTATCTGATTTTTTAGCTTCTTTTCACTACTTCCTTATACTGATTCTTTTCTCAACCCATAATGATTGCTCTTTCAAATTTCTTTGTCTGGGACTTTGCTATTCTTTGTTTCCCCTACTTTCGAATGCCCTTTTTTCCACACTTAAATAAAACTGTCTTTGAATCCTAGCTCATTTCCTCCTGCCTCTATGAATTTGAGCTTGCTACCTCAGCCTGGAAAATACCTTTTTCCTCTGAATTTATTTTCTCATACTACGTAACAGTTTACAAATATTTATGCTACCCTGTACTGCTAATTCATAATAGCAATTCATATGTATTGTGTCTACATCTTACTCTCTGAACTAGCTTATGTATACTTCTTGGAGGCTGGAGCTATCATTTGAATTTCATGTTCCTCAAGCCCAATGCTTAACTAGTGTAGGTACTCACCAGTGTATTGTGTACCTACTTTGTACTAAGAACTATGCAAAGTGAGGACTTAAGTTGAAAAGAAATAGTTTCTACCTTCAGTGTAAATAGGTAAAGAGACAGGTAAACAAGCCATTGTTTAGTAAATGCTTTAATAGAAATATGAACACGATACCATAGGAGCATTGAAGATTAATCTTATTGCCGATGGGAATGTAAGTTCAGGATCATGATTATCAGAGTGACTATACGAAGAAAGGCAGACAATAAGTGTATTTCTCATTTCTCTCATTTACTTGAATATATGTAATAGTACTGTAACCTGAGAGAACAACCTAATTGTCATAATTATGATCTGGAAAGTAAATGTCTAATTTGAAATTATGCATATTATAGGATATAAATATGTAGATTGAATAAGGTAAATGAATACTTTTTTCCAAATGTCCTCAAGTATTAAAGTAAATATGAGTCTAATTAATCTATTGTGATGTGGTTATGAACAGAATTTCACATACTGTAGCAAACTTTTTTTTACTTACTGTTATTGACAAATTTCAAATACATATACAATAAACAATAGTAAAATAAGCCCCAGTATACTCATCACCCTGCTTTGACAATTATGGGCATTATTCTATTTTTGTTTCATTTATATTTCCAACCACTCTTTACTCACTGCTTCATTGCTTTTTTATATTTTTAGGTAAAAGTTATATACTTTAAAATGTGCAATATAGTTTTGGTGAATGGATACATCTGTGTAAAGCACACCCCAATCATGATGTAGATTATAGAGCATTCCATCTCCACAGAAGATTCTTCATTTTCCTTCCCATGGTTACTCCCTCCTCACTCCTGTTCTGATTTTTTTTCTACCTTAGGTTACTCCTTCCTTCCTTCACCTTATGCCCAGTGAATCTGAGGGGCATCATCTCTATGTTATATTTACTTTAGTAACATAGTTACTATCTTTAGTAACATAGTAATTATGTTACTAAACTGAAGTATAGAATTCTTTTGTTGTTTGGAATGTTCTGGGATATTACCATTTGATCTTGTTCAATTTAGACTTATAACACATATTTGCAGGGGAAAGTCAAATGTATTTTCTTACTCCTGGCCTTCATATCCTAGGAATATTTTACTTTCACAGTATGGTTAGAAATACAGTTGATTAACTTAGTCCTAATAGCTTTTCTGTTGTTGCCAGCAAACTTAATGTAATTATTTATTTTTTCAGATGAAACAGTTTCTTCTACTTTATTGGATACAAAGTGGAGTAAGATTCTAGATCCCTCTTCTCACCTACTGTCATTTAATCCTGCATTGGCCAGTGTGAATGAACCTGCAGTTTCTAATGAGTCACACCCACAACTGAAAGTCTTCTCCCTGGCTCATTCACCATCTTTGACCACAGAGGGAGAGGACCATTGTGCTAATGGACAGGATGATAGTCTAAATCAAGAGATTGCCACAATGTGGATTGATGAAAGTGCTGTTGCAGAAGATCAATTAATTAAAAACTGTAATCGGGATGATCATTGCAATGCGGTCGAAGTGGGAGAGAAGTGTGGAAATCTAGCTTGTTTGCCAGATGAGAAAAACGTTCTCGTTGTAGCTGTCATGCATAACTGTGATAAAAGGACATTAGAAAGCGATTTGGAGGATTATAACAATTTTAATAGTCAATCCCTCACGGATGCTTTTAGCTCTTCACTGGATAACGAAAACAGGCAAACAGATCAATTTAGTTTTAGTATAAATGGGTCCACTGAAAAAGATAAAAGCTTAGAAAAAAAAATGGATCCTTTGAATAGACCAAATACAGAAGGAGATGCTGTTAACCATCTATGTACTGCTTCATCTGATAGTTTAGCCAGTGTCTGTTCCCTTTCGCAATTAAAGGATGATGAAAATATAGATAGAGATAACCCCATGTCTATGATTACCAGTGTAACAATTGATTCCGTGAACTCATCCCAGGGAACAGATGAAGGTCCTGCTGTTAAAAAGCAAGAGGACTGTACACTCACTCGCAAAACTAGCTCTCCTAGGACAGCTATAAGAAATCTAAATTCCTTTTCCCATTTGAGTGAGGGGATTTTGATGAAGAAAGAGTCAGCATTAGAGAGAACAACTGAAGAATCCCTCCTGTCTGGCTTACCTTTGCTTCTCAAACGAGACATGCCTCATGGGTCTGGAAGGGATGTTAAGTGTGAACAGTTTTCAAATTGCCTTGTACCCAGTGAAGTTAGGGCTGATGAAAATGAAGATTGTGAACATGCAGAAATTCTTGGCACTACAGAATTTCTTAATATAGCAGAGAAATTCTCTGAATCTCAGGAGATAACTAATTGGAAATTGACTAAACTAAATGAGATGAATAATAGCCAAGTAAATGAAGAAAATGAGAAGTTTCTGCAGATGAATCAGCTTGAGGACACTTGTGGTGATAGTAGAGGGGAGTGTGATGGAATGGCAGAAGCAGGTCTAGATTTAAAAGGAACTTGCAGGGATGAAAGTGAAGGATGTAATTTCTCCACTGGTATGAATATAACAGCAACAGATTCTATATCTAAGGGTTGTGATTCCTGTGGAATGCAGAGCCCAATTGCTTTTGTTCCAAAGACTTTACCCTCCAAAGAAGATTCAGTAACAGAAGAAAAGGAAATAGAAGAGAGCAAATCAGAATGCTACTCAAATATTTATGAACAGAGAGGAAATGAGGCCACTGAAGGGAGTGAACTACTTTTAAATAGCACAGGTGACCTAATAAAGAAAAATTACTTACACAATTTCTGTAGTCAAGTTCCATCAGTGCTTGGGCAATCTTCCCCCAAGATAGTAGCGAACCTGCAATCTATCAGTGTTCCTTTTGGTGGTGCAAGACCCAAGCAACCTTCTAATCTAAAACTTCAAATTCCAAAGCCATTATCAGACCATTTACAAAATGACCTCCCTGCAAACAATGGAAATAACATTAAAAACAAAAATGATATTCTTGGGAAAGCAAAATTAGGGGACAACTCGGCAGACAATGTATGCAGTGCCTCTTTAGGAAACATCTCTGTTGCTGACACAAATGGAGAACATCTAGAAAGTTATGAGACTGGAATCTCCAGTAGACCGTGCCTTGCGTTAGCTCCAGATAGCCCAGATAATGATCTCAGAGCCGGTCAGTTTGGAATTTCTGCCAGAAAGCCATTTACTACTTTGGGAGAAGTGGCTCCAGTATGGGTACCAGATTCTCAGGCTCCAAATTGCATGAAATGTGAAGCCAGATTTACATTCACCAAAAGGAGGCATCATTGCAGAGCATGTGGGAAGGTAAGTTGTGTATTCTCTTAGAAATCTGGCAAGGCCTTTTTGTAATGCTCAATTTGAAGTTAATAAAGGCAATATAAGGTGAACATACTTCTGGTTGAGATGGCATTATGAAAATAATGTATATGTAATATAAAATGTGAAAACCCAATTCTAGTAAATTTCTTAATAAAAAGTGAATGTGTTGCTTTTTAGAGTTTATGTAATTTTTGGTTGCCAAGATTTAAGCGGAATCTGTTTTCTTGATGAGATGAGAATTGAGGAAGTGTTAACTTTGTGGTTTCTATATTAATAGATGGCTAATGGAATTGTTTGAAATAAGGAACTTAGTCTTCTTTTGATGTGGAAAATATTGGTGATAGACTTCATATTATTTAACTCTTGAGAAATGGAATATTAGGCTTAGAATCTATTCAGTTTTTTCCCTAGAGTTTCTGAAACCAGTTTTATGTACACACACTCTTGGATTTTCCCCCCACATAACTGTAATACACAATAGCGTTGGATATTCCAGTCAACCAAGATGGTGGCATAGATGCTCCAGGGGACAGTTCCCTCACAGAATCTTTAAACAACTAACAAAAAATGGCAGAACCGGGAAGTGGACTTCGCCCAATGGATAGGGCGTCCGTCTACCACATGGGAGGTCCGTGGTTCAAACCCCAGGCCTCCTTGACCTGTATGGAGCTGGCCCATGCGCAGTGCTGATGTGCACAAGGAGTGCTGTGCCATGCAGGGGTGTCCCCCGCATAGGGGAGCCCCACACGCAAGGAGTGCGCCCCGTAAGGAGAGCTGCCCAGCACGGAAGAAAGTGCAGCCTGCCCAAGAATGGCGCCACACACACAGAGCTGATAGAACAAAATGATGCAAAAATAAGAAACACAGATTCCTGGTGCCGCTGATAAGGATAGAAGCGGTCACAGAAGAACACACAGCAAATGGACATAGAGAGCAGACAACTGGGGTGGGGGGAAGAGGAGAGAAATAAATAAATAATAAATAAATAAATCTTTAAAAAATAAAAGGCAGAACTATTTTTCTGAGAACTCCAGAGGAGTTAGAGTGTGCAGTAATTGGATGAAACTTGCATCAAGAAATTGCAGCTTTGAAAAATGATAGGAGAAGCTCATGGTGCCCTTGCTAGCCCCTCTCTCACCCCGTCCCTTCATGGTGTGGAGCAAGCCTGTACACTCTTTCTGGGTCTCTGGCCCTGTTCTGGAGGGAGCAGAGTAATCCCTGTGTTCATACTTTAGTACCTGTATGTCAGTACCAATTCAATGGATGGTAGCCTGAAAGACTGGACCAGGAAATTCTTCTCTGGCTTGCCCTCTCAGAACTTCCTCTGTAAGCAAAGCAACTTGGAGATACCTCATGCAAAGTGGCCTGGGGCTAAGGATATCCTGCTTTAATTCTTCCTATAGAGCACCCAGGAGGGGTCTATTTCATAGGGAGTATAGGGGGCATTTGATTTCCTGTAAATGGGGGAATTCCTATGCTTGCTTAAGCAAGCATAAGCCCAGGGCAAGAAGAGGCCCAGAAAACACTGACAGGTGCATGCACTTCACATTTTCTTCTGAGTGATCTACTTGGTAGGAGGGCTAAACACTGAAGGAGAGCACCAGCCTATGCAGAGGTGATTTGCAAAGACAGTTAAAGTTGTTTTGTGGGTTTTTTTGCATTGTTTTTTTTTTGCTTTTGTTAGCTTCTGGCACTCAAGGAAAATACTGTTATATCACTTTCTGGAATCAAACTTAAGAAATAGGCAGCTCATGGATTAAATTCCAGGATTAAAGTATTAAAATGTACAATGTGCAACAAAAGATTAAAAGACACAGAGACAGGAAATGACAGCCCATTCAAAGTAACAAGATAATCCAGAAACCATAAAAGAAGAGGACCAGAGTTTGGATATACTGAGCAATGATTTTTAAAAAATGATCTTAATATCCTCAAGGAGATAAAGGAAAATATGGAGAAAGAACTAAAGGATATGAGGAAAACAATGAAAAATATGAAAATCTCAATAAAGGGATAGAAATTTTAAAAGGGAACCAAACAAATGCTGAAGACCATCATAACTGAAATGAGAAATTCACAGAGGGTTCAACAGTAAATTGGCACTAGCAGAAGAAAGAGTCAGTGAACTCAAAGTCAAGACAATTGGAATGATTCTGGCTCAGGAGCAGAAACATTAAATTAGAAAGAATTAATTAAGAAATTAATGAAAAAAAAACTTAACAGAGTCTGAGAGACCTGTTGGGACACCAGCAGGTATGCCAGGATATGTACTATGGGAAACAAGAAAGAGAAGAAAGATAGGGGTAGAAAGAAATAATAGTAGAAAACTTCCCCAATTTAATGACAGACATGAAAATGCATGTTCACTAATCTCAAAGAGAAGCATTCACAGACATTTAGTAATCAAACTGTTGAATGCCAAGAACAAAGAGAGAGTTCTGAAAGCTGCAAGAGAAAAATAATGTGTAATGTATAAGGGAGTTTCAGTAAGATTAAGGGGTGAGTTCTTATCAGAAACCATGGAGGTAAGAAGGCAATGAATGAAATATTTAGAGTGATGGAAAAAAACCATTGCCACAAAGAATTTTATATCCAGCAAGACTGTCTTTCATGAATGAAGGAGAAATTTAGACATTCCCAGTTAAGTAAAAGATGAGGAAATTCCTATGAGCAATGCTAAAAGGGATTGTTCTTCAGATTGAAAGGAAAGTATTCTAGACAGTGGTTTAAAACAGCATAAAAATATGAAGACTTCTACACTATTCCATCTGTCTCTGGAAGTGGCTCCTCAGGAAACGGAGGTTGGCTGTCACTGTGGGCACCAAGGTGGAAGGGAAAATGGACGTTAAATGTGTGGAACCAAAGTTAATGGGGGGTAAGAGAGGAGTTTCTTGAGAGTACACAAGGATGGATATAAAACATGTAATATTACACCATAACATATAGGAGATGACAGACTGATAATGTAAACCATAATGTAAAACATAGGATAACTAAAAATGTAAAGAACTGTGTATCCTAAAGTATGCACCATAATGTAAGCACAGATGTCACCTTGTTAGAAAGCTAATGTCTCAGACTCTGTACATCACTTTAAGTAAATATGATATGAATAGGGCGTAAGAGTATCACTGTGGAAGGGAAAAGGTTTTCTGGTGGATGTGTGGGAGTGCTGTATATTATATATATACATTGCTGTGGTCTAGGACTCCTGTGAAGAAAAGCTGAATAATTAGGGGGGGGAAAAAAAAAAAAAAAGAAAAAGATAGGATGTGGAATTTTTTCAAGTCAACATTCTTTATCTAAGTTCTTTATCTAACTTTATCCAAGTTCTTTATCTATCCTTTAAACCCATCGCTATATGCCATTCCCTAGTAAGGGACCATGACATTATATTGGGCTTCAAATTTCGGGGAGTTCTCGATCACAGAGTGTTTCAACAATGGCAATGGAGGGATACTGGTATGGGATACCAATGACAGGTGATATATGGCTGACAGGGAGCTGTACAGAACATATGTCCAGGGTGCATGGTAATGTTTGGATATACTCATAGTGGCAACAATTAAAAACCACAGTAGGGGGGGTACTGGGTTCCTGGCCAGTGGTGCTCTGTCGTGGTCCCTAGGGGAGCAGCGACAGTCTCCCAGGTACAGTGGCGGGGACCGGGAGGGAGTGAGGGTTCAACAGTGAGCCCCTGATGCTAATGACTATGCTTCTGAGCTGACAAACCTAAAATAAGAACAAGGCCTAGAGCAACATTGTGCCTGGGAATTTCCTCCTGTCAGCCTTCATGTTACTCAAATGTGGCCAGTCTCGAAGCCAAACTCAGCATGTAAATGCAATGCCTTCCCCCCAGCGTGGGACATGACACCCGGGGACGAGCCTCCCTGGCAACGAGGGACCACTATCAACTACCAACTGATGATGCAAGTGGAAAATGACCTCATATGGAAGGTTCAACGCGGATCAGCAGAATATCCATGTCTACATAAAATACCATGACTTTAAAATGCTGTTTGACCTAAAGTAAGGGGGAAATGGAAAGGAGAAATGAGTTTATATGGCTACGAGTTTCTAAAAAAGAGTCTGGAGGCTGGCAGAAGGATTGCCCTCATGCACAACTGAGCAGAGTCAGAGAGACAGATAAAGCAGATACAACCCCCAGATATTGGTTCCTTTGAGGGCTAAAGAGACCCATGGGAGTTATGGTCATGGCCGATGGGGTTAACTACCAGGGCAGATGGCCCCTCTTTGGAAATGGTGTTTATGTGTGATGAATCTGGACTCAGATGGGATCTCCCTTCATAAGACTTTCATGCTAATGTGCTGGAGGTGCAGTTAATGTTGGGGTTTAAGATATATTTAGGGGATTTGAATCTCTGGACTGACAATGTGATAGCCAGGTCCTGAGCCTCAACAGACTCCAGCACCTACAATCTGATTTATTGGACTTACCACACTCAGCTAAGATGGAGTTGAAGAAGGACAACCACCACACCATGGAGCCTAGAGTGATTACAACTGAAAATGGGAGGATTGCATCCAGCATCCATGTGGAATCTGAGCCTCCTCTTGACATAGAGGTGCAATGGACACAACCAATCCAATGTCCACATAGAAGAGGTGGCATTGGTTTGGGAAAAGTGGACATGGTGGCTGATGGGTATGGGGAAAGGCAGGAAGAGATGAGAGGTGGAGGCGTCTTTGGGACATGGAGCTGCCCTGGATGGTGCTTCAGAGGTAATCACTGGACATTGTAAATCCTCACAGGGCTGACTGGATGGAATGGAGGAGAGTATGGGCCATGATGTGGACCATTGTCTATGAGGTGCAGAGGTGCCCAAAGATGTACTTACCAAATCCAATGGATGTGTCATGATGATGGGAACGAGTGTTGTTGGGGGGGGGGGGGAAAGGGGGCGTGGGGGGGTGGGGTTGAATGGGACCTCACATATATATTTTTAATGTAATATTACAAAGTCAATAAAAAAATATGAAGACTTCTGGTAAAGGCAACATCATGGGTAATTATAAATGCCATTGCAGTTGTGCTTTTTGGTATGTAACTCTACTTTTTCCATCTACAAGCTTCTAAAATGCAAAAATATAAAAAATGATTAATCTATGGTTTTGGGCATATAGTAATATAAAGATATAATTTGTTACACGTACAACAAAAAGGTGCTGGAATAGAAGGATATAGGAATAATGTATGCATATGCTATTGAAGTCAAGTTGGTATCATATCAAATGTGACTTTTATAGATTTAGAATGTTACATTTTAGCCCTATAGTAACCCCTAACAAAATACATGAAAAATATGTACAGAAAGAAATGAGAAGTTACTTAAAATGGTACAATACAGAAAGTCAAAAAAATATGAAAATAAGCATAAGGGAAAAATGGAGGAATAAAAAGGGTGTAAGACTTACAAAGACCTAATAACATGACAGAAGAAAGTCCTGCATTATTAGTACTTTCAGTATAAATGTATTAAACTCTCTAGACGAGGAAATAGAAGACTTGAATGATACTCTAAGCCAACTAGACCTAACAGACAAATATGGACCACTTCACCCAATAGGAGCAGAATACACTTTATTTTCTAGAACACATGGATCATTCTCTAGTATAGAACATATGTTAGGTAACAAAAAAAATCTCAATACCTTAACAAATACTGAAATCATTAAATCTGTTGTCTGTGACCACAATGGAATGAAGCTAGAAATCAATAGCAGGGAGACTAGAAAATTCACAAAGATGTAGAAATTAAATAGTGCATGCCTAAACAACTAGTGGGTTAAATAAGAAATCACAAAGTAAATTCTACCATATCTTGAGACAAATGAAAATGAAACTGCAACATTGCAAAACTTATGGAATGCAAAGGCAGTGCTGAAAGGGAAGTTCATAGCTATAAATGCTTACATTAGAAAAGAAGAAAGACCTCTGGTAAAGGTAATGACTTGTCAAATCAGACACCTAACCTTACAACTGGAGGATCTAGAAGAAGAGGCGCAAGCTATATCTAAAAGTGAGCTGCAGGACAGATATAACAAACAGAGTGGAGATGAAGAAAATAGAAAATAAAAATTAAAAAAAAGAAAGAAACCAAAAGTTCTTTGAGAAGAACAACTAGCTACACTTATAAAAAGTGAGAGGAAACAAATAACTGAAATCAGAAGTTAAAGGTAGATCCTTACTAGTGACCCTACAGAAATGAGAAGGGTTATAACAAGACACTGTGAACAACTGTACACCAACAAATTCCTAGACATACAAACTGCCTACACTTTAAACTACTTCTTACTGCTATAAGAAGTAGAAGATCTCAACAGCTAGTAACGAGTAAAGAGATTGAATCAGGAATAAAAAAACCTCCCCAAAAAGAAAAGCTCAGGACCAGATGACTTCTTAGGGGAATTTTACCAAACATTCCAAGAGAATTAACACCAACCCTTCTCATTCTATGAGGCCAACATTATTCTTATACCAAAAGCCAGATAAAGTTATCACAAGAAAAGGAAATTACAGACTAATATCCCTTGTGAATAATACAGATGCTAAAATCCTCAGCAAATTACTAACTGATTTCATTGGCACATGAAAAGAATTATATACCATGATCAAGTGGGATTTATCCCTAGTATGCAAAGTTGGTTCAACATAAAATCAGTCAATTTAATACAACACTGCAGCAGTTTGGTATTATTTATGAATTCCAAAAAAGATACTTGATTATGTTTGTAAACTGGTCTGTTCCTCTGGGTGTGATACCCTTTAATTGTATTAGATTCGGCTGAGATGTCTGATTAAATTATATTAAGATTAGGGTTTTGATTTGCCCACATCATTAGGGTATGCAGGGCTGAGTTCCTACTCCCATGGTGGGCTAATAAAACCGACTCTCACACAGAAGTGAATGCACAGAGAAGAGCAACACAGAGGAAGAGAGAGCTTGTTAGACATGGCAGATGAACCTGATAGCCAAAGCTGACCTTGGAAAGAAACGAACCCCAGGGCCAGGAAACTGCAAGAAGAACAACTTTTTGGTTCTCTAATGTCCCAGACCCCTTGGATCTGATAATGCACCCCACTAAGAGATGTAAATTGGGCAATTTTAAAGACTTAGAATAAGTTAAACCAAAAATCAAAGAAAAGCCATGAAACAATACTAGGCAAGAGAGAGAAATTGACTATCAAAGTAAATTCACCAACATATTCAGATTCCTAGAAATCAGCAAAAAATTGTGAGCCATATTAAGAAACAGGAAGAGATGGCCCAGCAAAGGGAACAAACCAACAATCCTATCAAGACATAGGATTTAAGACAACTAAAAGATAACAGTCACACAAATCTCCTAAATCAATTCAAGGAGTTGAAGGATGATATTACTAAAGAGATAAAGGATATTAAGAAGACAGTGGGAGCACATAAAGAACAACTTGAAAGTCTGCAAAGAAAAGGAACAGAGTTTATGAGAATGAAAGACACAATGTATGAGATTGAAAATACATTGGAGTGGATGTAGCTCAAGTAGTTGTGCACCTGCTTGCCATATACAAGGTCCTGGGTTCAATCTATGGTGCCTTCTAAAAAAAAAATTAGAGGCAT
This sequence comes from Dasypus novemcinctus, assembly GCF_030445035.2. NCBI lineage: Eukaryota > Metazoa > Chordata > Mammalia > Cingulata > Dasypodidae > Dasypus > Dasypus novemcinctus. The sequence continues at coordinate 80,390,620 of NC_080681.1, read as the reverse complement.
AGAACAGCAATTTTGAAATGGCAGAAGAATGAATAAGTGAAGTGAAGGACATAACATCTGAACTTGGAAAGATGGGAGAAGAGAATGAGAAAAGAATGGAAAAAATGGAACAGGGACTCAAGGAATTGAATGACAACATGAAATGCACAAACATATGTGTAACATGTCCCAGAAGGAGAGAAGAATTGAAAGGGGTCAGAAAGAATATTTGAGAAAATAATGAGCAAAAATTTCCCAACCCTTATGAAAGACATAAATATCAATATCCAGGAAGGACAATGCACCCCTAACAGAATAAATCTGAAAAGACCTGCTCTGAGACACCTACTACTCAGAGTATAGGTGAAATACCAGAGATAAAGAGAGGATTCTGAAAGCAGCAAAAGAAAAGCAACATATCACATACAAGGGAACCTTAGTAAGGCTTAAGTGCCAACCTCTCATCAGAAACCATGGAGGCAAAAAAACAACAACAACAGTGGTATGATACATTTCAGATACTGAAAAAGAAAAACTGCCAGCCAAGAATTCTGTATTTGGAAAAGCTGTCCTTCAAAAATGAGGGTTACTTCGAAGTCTTCACAGATGAACAAAACCTGATAGAAAATGTTACAAAAGGGGGTGCAGCCTGAAAGAAAATAAACAAGGATGAGAGATTTGGAGAAGAACTGAGAAGTGAAGATTATTCAGAAGTGTAAACTAAAGGATAAGAAGACAGACAATAGAATGGTATGATAACAGAGAACCAAAGGATAAAGTGGATGAAGTAAGTACTGCCTTTACAGTAATAACATGAATATGAATATTTGAACTCCCTGATCAAAAGACATAGACTGAGAGAATGGATAAAAAAATGTGAGCCGTCTACTTGTTATCTGCAAGAGACCCACCTCAGATGTAAGGACACAACCAGGTTAAAGCGAAAGGTTGGAAAAAGTATTCTATGTAAATAGTAACTAAAAAAAGAGCTGGAGTAGACCAGATAAATGTAAAATAACAATATTATAGTATATGAACAATAATTAGTGCAACTATCAAATTGTTCTTGTGATCAGTATTCTGTAAGTTTCTTCATACAAAAGAAACACTTGCTTTTAATTGAGGTCTGGAGAAGAGATTTGTTTTGGATACTTCATTTTTCTTTAACCCTTTCTTATGCATTCTTGTTAATGAAAATAATCCAACTGGATCAATAATGATTTAGCATGACTACTGTTGAACAGGATTTTGAGTTTTTCTGCCTTACAAAATTATGAGTTGGCAAATTGATATCTGCTATAATTCATTCCAATAAGATGTGAAGAATTCCCAAATGGGAATTAGTTCATCCAGGAAGAATTATGGCCTAAATGGAAATTAAACAACTAAACCAATAATTTATTTCATTCTTAGAGATTATTTTGTCCAATAGTTAGAGCTATAATACAAAAATTAGAATTGTTATAATTAATTTCTATTACATAGGATTATTTTTTACATTTATAAATGTTTGTTTCTATATTATTTCTTATAATTCATTATATTGAATCTAACCTGGCCTTGCACTCTGTTTTAAAATTTTCTTTCAATCTATTTTTTTAATTTTACAATTTTAAAATAAAGATCTTTTAGCAGCTAAAAAACAAAAGCAAAAACAACCCTATTGAAAACAGCAAAGGCATTCTAAGAGGGAAACATATAGCCCTCAATGCTAATCTTAAAAAGAAGAAAGATCTAAAATTGATGATCTAACCATACCTGGAGGAACTAGAAAAAGAAAAGTAAATTAATCCCAAACGAAGCTGAAGGAAAAAAATAAAGATCAGAGCAGAAATAAATGAAATTGAGAATACCATAAAAAGAAAGCAATAGAGAGAATCAACAAAACCAAAAGTTGGTTCTTTGAGAAGAGCAACAAAATTGGCAAACTCTTAACTCTACTAACAAAGAAAAAGTAGAGAAGAAGCAAATAAATAAAATCAGAAATGAGAGGGGGAACAGTACCACTGCTAATGCAGAAATAAGAGTACATAAGAGAATACTTTAAATAACTGTATGCCAACAAACTAGATAATGTAGCTGAAATGGACACATTCCTACAAACATATTAGCAACCTACACTACCCTAGAAGAAATAGAAGACCTCAACCAATCACAAGTAAAGAGATTGAAATGGTCATCAGAAACCTCCCAAAAATGGAAAGCCCAAGACTAGATTGCTTCACAGGTGAACTGTAGCACTCATTCAAAGATAATCTAATATCAATCTTGCTCAAGCTCTTTCAAAAAATTGAACAGGAGGGAATGCTACCAAACTCATTCTATTAAGCCAACATTACCCTAATACCAAAGCCAGATAAAGATACTATGAAAAACATATTACAGAACAATTTCTCTAATGAATATAGATGCAAAAACCTTCAACAAAATACTTGCAAACTTATTCTAAAATCATGTTTAAAAATTATCTTACCACCTCAGTTTTATCCCAGGTATGCAAGGGTGGTTGAACACAAAATCAATGTAATAAACCACATTAAAAAAGTGAGGAAGAAAAATCACATATCCTCAATTATAACTAATGGGCCACACTAACGGAAGGTCTTAATATTTGGGTAGAATACTGGGAAAAAATAACACGCTAATATGAAGTATAGATTTTTGTCAGTAGTACAATTATTATATACTTTCATAAATTATAACTAAGGCTCCCCACAAGTGTAAAGTATTCATAATTGTGGGGAGTATAGAGGGAAATGCTATATTTTACATGAATTTTTATAATCCTATAAATATACTGTGCAAATATAATCAATACTATGTTTTAAATTCTAGCTGGAGCAATTAGGCAAAAAAAGAAACGAAAGGCACCCAAATAGGAAAGGAAGAAGTAAAACTTTTGTTACTTGCTGTTATCTAGAAAATCCTGAAAAATCTACAACAATAATACTAATAAAGTAGTTCAGGAAAGTGGCAGGATACAAGATCAATATGTAAAAATCAGTGTTTCTTTATACTACTGATGAGCAATCTGAGGAGGAAGTAAGAAAAAAATTCCATTTATAATAGCAACCAAAAGAATTAAATGTTTAGAAATAAACTTAACCAAGTACATAAAAGACCAGTGTTCAGAAAACTACAAAACTCTGGTAAAAAAAAAAACAAGACCTAAATAAATAGAAGGACATTCCATGCTCATGGATTGGAAGACTATTGTTAGGATGTGAATTCTGCTCAAACAGGTTTATAGATTCAACGTAATCCAATAAAAATCTCAACAGCATATTTTGCAGACATGGAAAAGCCAATGATCAAATTTATTTGGAAGGGCAAGGGGCCTGACTTGATAAAACTATAGTTAACAATAATATAACAGTAAAATAATAAGTAGACTATAGTTAACAGTAATGCAATATTTCTGCAGAATGGAAAAGAAAGTACTTTATCAGTGGTAAGGATCAATAATGGGCATATAAAGGGATATGGGAGTTTTCCTTTTGTACTGATGAAAATGTTCTGAAATGGACTAAGCAAATGACAGCACAACTCTGTGATGAAACTGAGAGCCAATGAGTGTACACATAGGATGGACTGTATAAAACACAGGACTGTATAACATAGTGAACTCCGCAGTCATGATGGACTGTGGTTAATAGTACAAATAAGAGAACGTTCACTCATGAACTATAACAAATATACAATACTAATATATGGTATTAAAATAGGAAGAGTGTGGGAAAAATACACCAAATATAAGCTATGAACTATAGATAGCAGTAATATTGACAGTGTTTTTTCATCATTTGTAACTAATGTATCACAACAATGTAAGGGTTGTTGGTGGGTCAATGTGTGGGAATCTTGAATGCATGATTGTTTTGTAAATTCACAACTTCTCAAAAAAAAGAATGTAAACTGGGCTATTTTCTGATTATTAAAGTTTGAAGAAAATAATGTGTCTAATTCCTAAATATTTCTCAGTATTGTTTTTGTTAGCTGAAGTAGACCTATGACCTGAACAGTAATTTCTCTATTAGGTGATTAATACATGATTTTTATGTTGCTGTACATTTTGTGTACTCTTATAACACTTTCTGAAATTTTTTATGTGGATTCAGACATGAAGTAGGAAAATGCACATAAATCGAAAAATTAGATGGAATTTTTGCTGATTAATCTGTAGTAAAGAATTATGTTTTGTAAATCTCATGAATTTATGGATGGGCTATACATAATTTCATCCTTTTTTCCTTTTCCATCTCCTTTTAACTCAGGGACATTGTATGGATTGATGAGATAATGTTTAAAAATCATTGGATTTCTCACAGCTATATTTTTTAGGGTATTAATCAGACTGTACTTGAAATGTAGCTAAAAAAATACTCCAAAGGGAAGTGGATTTGGCTCAATGGATAGAGCATCTGCCTACCGCATGGGAGGTCCAGGGGTTCAAACCCAGGGCCTCCTGACCCATGTGGGCGCTGGCCCACGCACAGTGCTGATGCACACAAGGAGTGCCATGCCATACAGGGGTGTCCCCTGTGTAGGGGAGCCCCATGTGCAAGGAGTGTACCTCATAAGGAGAACCACCCCGTGCAAAAGAAGTGCTGCCTGCCCAGGAGTGGCACCGTACACACAGAGAGCAGACGCAGCAAGATGATGCAGCAAAAAGAGAGACAGATTCCAAATGCCGCTGACAAGAATTTAAGTGGACACAGAAGAACACACAGAGACACAGAGCAGACAACGGGGAGGGAGGGATGGGGGGAAGGGAGAGAAAAAAATAAAAAATAAATCTTAAAAAGTGACTTTAAAAAAAAATACTCCAAACAATGTGATTTTGTAAAATAATGTTGAATGTCGAAAAAAGAAACTTTGTCCCATTCTGAGAGAATTTAGGCATATCCAGTAATTTAGTTAGTATCTACAATGAAATTTTTTTCACTTCATCAAGCATTTAGTAAATTCTAGTACTTGAAAGGTTCTGGGCTAGTTATTGAGAATACATAAATTGGGATTGATGACCTCATGGAGTTTACAGTCAAGTTCACTGATTTGAAAGAATGGGGAGAGGAATATCCAGATTTCCTAGAAGAGTTTTTTTTATAAATCCTAAAATTTTAAAAAAATGAATCTCTGATCTGAGCAGACAGACCATCCCACTACTAGTTATGTTACAATGTATTGAGTGCCAATTCTGTGTGCTTTATATTCATTCTTATTTAATTCTCCTCACTGTCTTGTAGAGTGTGTGTTTTCTTATTAGATCAATAATCTGAGGCTTAGAGAAGTCAAGGAATATGCTCAAGGTCATACAACTTGTATCAGAGCCTGGAATCAATACCCCATGTCCAATTCTAGTACTTTTTCCTTCAGTCATACTGCTTGGTCAGACACACCTCCTCATTCATATACTAGCAATATGAACAAGATACTGAGGAACACTGAGGAATGAAATGTTAATTTTGCCACAAATCACAAAGGGGGTCATGAAAGTCATGACACAAAACGTGACTTAGGGAGATGTAGAAAAGTGGATATAATTTATAGAATAAAGTTCTAGGGTAGGGGAGAAAAATGGGATCATATCAGAGCGTAGCTGGAGAATTAGCTGTAGGGAAGGGAAATAAATTCATCTTACAGAAGAATGGTTTGATAGATACGGTTGAATATTGGAGTTAAGAGAAAATTGTGGGAAGTCATTTAACACAGCATGTGGACTGTATTAAACTTGATAAATTATAGACATTAATTGTTATGGTATTCATCATGGTATAATGTTTTATTTAGTAGAATACAAAATAAGTTCTTAGAATTTATGAAAATGTTAATATAATGCAGTTTATTTCTTTATTGTTATAATAGGGATCAAGGCATAAGGGTCCATTCTTGGCCTTCACTGCTAATTGAAAAAGCACATTACACAGTCTAAAATACTAAAAAAATGTGGGTGTTATTTTATCATTTTACATTATAAATTTAGGTAAGTGCTTCGTATAGCACCAAAGTCCCTCCTCCTGTATGATGGGTGATAATCAATTATAGAATAGAGAGTACAGAGAACTCCTTCCCCAAAAGGTGTCTTGTATATTTGAATTATCCCCACTACTATAAATCTTTATTAATTTCCTCTGGAAATTAATTTTAGTGGATCATGGTTATTCATCTTCTGTCAGCCTACATTTGTCTTGAATATTTTGACCCCTTCTTTTTTTTTTTTTTAAAGATTTATTTATTTATTTAATTTCCCCCCCTCCCCTGGTTGTCTGTTCTTGGTGTCTATTTGTTGCGTCTTGTTTCTTTGTCTGCTTTTGTTTCTTTGTCCGCTTCTGTTGTCGTCAGCGGCACAGGATTTTTCACGCTGGGCGGCTTTCCTCACGGGCGCACTCCTTGCGCGTGGGGCTCCCCCACGCGGGGGACACCCCTGCGTGGCACGGCACTCCTTGCGCGCATCAGCGCTGTGCATGGCCAGCTCCACACGGGTCGAGGAGGCCCGGGGTTTGAACCGCGGACCTCCCATATGGTAGACGGACGCCCTAACCACTGGGCCAAAGTCCGTTTCCCGACCCCTTCTTATTTAACCATCTGACTTCAAAAACCTAGAAAAACCTTTGAGTTTAAAAGTAAAGGAAGGGAAGTAGACTTGGCCCAGTGGTTATGGCATCCGTCTACCACATGGGAGGTCTGCGGTTCAAACCCCCGGCCTCCTTGACCCGTGTGCAGCTGACCCACGTGCAGTCCTGATGCATGCAAGGAATGCTGTGCCATGCAGGGGAGCCCCACACGCAAGGAGTGCACCCTGTTAGGAGAGCTGCCCAGCACTAAAGAAAGTTCAGTCTGCCCAGGGATGGCGCCGCACACATAGAGAGCTGATACAAGATGATGCAACAAAAACAAACAGATTCCTGTGCCGCTGACAACAGAAGCGGACAAAGAAGAACATGCAGCAGCAAATAGACACAGAGAACAGACAACTGGGGTGGGGATGGGGGAGAAGGGGAGAGAAATAAATGTATCTTAAAAAAAAAAAAAGGAAAGGAAGAAGGACTTTTTCAAAAGTAGGGGAGAATTTCTAAAAGAAAAGGAAGTTGTTTATCTTTTATTTTAGTTATTTGAAAGGCTTTGTCACACTTTATCTGCTACCTTATGCAGCTGATTATGATTTAGTACTGTTTGATGCTCGTAGATATAAAAATAGCGTTTAAAACTTCTTGAGCCTAATACTTCTAGTTTAGATATTTTTGTGTTTTCTCTTCTTCCCCACCCGACCCCCCTCGCAGTTGTCTGCCCTCTGTCCATTTGCTGTGTGTTCTTCTGTGTCTGCTTGTATTCTTGTCAGTGGCACTGAGAATCTGTGTCTCCTTTTGTTGCATCATCTTGCTGCGTCAGCTTTCCATGTGTGCGGTGCCACTCCTGGGCAGGCTGCATTTTTCTCGCGTGGGGCAACTTTCCTTATGGGGCGTACTCCTTGTGTGTTGGGCTCCCCTACACGGGGGACACCCCTGCATGGCACAGCACTCCTTGCGTGCATCAGCACTATGCATGGGTCAGCTTACCATATGGGTCAGGAGGTCCTGGGTTTGAACCCTGGACCTCCTATATGGTGGGCAGATGCTCTATCTGTTGAGCCAAATCCACTTACCTATAGTTTAGATATTTTGTACTTGGTGGGGATAATGTAGAAGATGGGAATAGAACAATATTTTTGAACGCTTTACCTAGTCTAACGTCACAATTCTCTAAGATATAGTTAGAGATGAGAAAAATATGCCACAGAGAGGTTAAAGACTTTGCCCAGTGTCCCAGAGTTTATAAATGAGGTAGTGCATGCATTTTAACACAAATCTGCCTGACTCCAAAGTCACATTCTCTTTCTTTTCCCCTCTAACATTTATGGTAAAATATGCATTACTTGAAGTTTACCATTTGAAGTCTACAATTCACTGACATTGACTACATTGAAAACAATGTGCAACCATCACTATTTCCAGAAAAATTTTCATCATCCCAAACAGAAAGTCTGAACCCCAAAAGCAACAATTCTCCATTCTCTCTTCCTCATAGCCCTTGTTGCTAATCTGTTTGCTTTCAGTTTTTATGAATTTTCTCATCTAGATACTTTATATTAGTGAATCATACAACAATTCTTTTGTGTTTGGCTTATTTTACTCGGTGTGATGTTTTCATGTTTCATCCATGTTATAGCATGTATCAGAATTTTATTCCTTTCTATGGCTGAATAATATTCCATTGTATGCATATATCACATTTTCTGTATTCATTTATCTGTTACAGACACTTGGGTGGTTTCCATCTTTGGGCTATTATGAATATTGCTGCTAGGAGCATTGGTGTGCAATATCTGTTTGAGTCCTTGTTTTCAATTCTTTTAAGTATATTTCTAGGAGTGAAATTCTGGGTCATATGGTTATTCTATTTTGAGGAACTTCCAAAGTTTTCTGCCATTTACTTTGCAATACTTGAAGGGTTCAAATTTCTCCACATCATGGCTAACACTTAACCCCTCTGTTTTTTTTTAATCATAGCCATTTCCATCCTTGTATAGGTGTTAAGTAGTATCGCATTGTGGGTTTTTTTTAAAAGATTTAATTTTTATTTATTTCTCTCACCTTCTCCACCCCTCCCCCAAGTTGTCTGCTCTCTGTTTCCATTCACTGTGTGTTCATCTTTGTCCACTCATATTCTCGTCAGTGGCACTGGGAATCTGTGTCTCTTTTCTTTTTTTTTTTTTTAAGATTTATTTATTTGTTTCTCTCCCCTTCTCCCCTACTCCCCCTCCCCGGTTGTCTGTTCTCTGTGTCTATTTGCTGCGTCATCTTCTTTGTCCGCTTCTGTTGTTGTCAGCGGCACAGGAATCTGTGTTTCTTTTCGTTGCGTCATCTTTTTGTGACAGTTCTCCATGTGGGTGGCCCCATTCCTGGGCAGGCTGCACTTTTTTCGCGTTGGGCGGCTGTCCTTATGGGGCGCACTCCTTGCGCATGGGGCTCCGCTGTGTATGGCAAGGCACTCCTTGTGCACATCAGCACTGCGCATGGGCCAGCTTCACCACACTGGTCAGGGGGGCCCTGGGTTTGAATCTTGGACCTTCCATGTTGTAAGGTGAATGCTCTATCCATTGAGCCAAATCTGCTTTCCTGCATTGCAGTTTTAATTTGTATTTCCCTAATGTCTAATGATGTTAAACATCTTTTCATGTGTTTGTTGGCTATTTGTTCATCTTTGGGAAACTGTTGGTTCAATTCCTTTATTAATTTTTAAAATTGGTTGTTTTGTTGTTGAGTTGTAGAAGTTCTTTATGTATCCCGGACTATAACCCTTTTCAGCTATACTGGTTTCCAAATATTTTCTCCCATCCCATACATTATCTTTTCATTTTCTTGGGTTTAATCCCTTATTAGATATATGATTTGTAAATATTTTCTCCTATTCTTTGTGCTCTTTTCACTTTCTTGGTAATGTCCTTTGCACAAAAGATTTTAGTTTTGGTTAAGTTTCATTTATATATAATTTTTTTGTTGTCTGTCATAAAATTTTCCCCTTTGAAAGTCATGGAGATTGCCCCTAATGTTTTCTTCTGTTTTATGGAGTTTTAGCCTTTAAATTTAGGCCTTTGATCCATTGTGAGTTAATTTTTGCATATGGTATAATATAAGGATCTTTTTACTACACTCAAAAGAGCTACAAAGTTTATCGGTACTCAAGTTTCTTGCTAGAAATATGTTAGTATCCTTGGGAAAACTCTAGGTTTGGGCCATTGTAAAGGATTGGGAATTTGAGTATTTGAATTCTTAAGACAAAACTATGTGAAATGGTTGGTGCTATCAGGAGATGGGGAGACTAACAAAGCTAGCAGAATTTTTAGAGTTTACTTTACCTATCAGATCTTGAACTTCAAAACAGAAAAAAAAAATCCCCTCTGAGCACCAAGTCACTGAATGAGCAGAAATTTATTGACGGTAGTATATACTGCTCCAATTTACCCACACTAATTTTTTTCCACTTTAGTTGACTTTAAAAGAATAATTCAAAACAGATAAATTTTTACTACATTAGTGGTTTGAATAGGCAGAGCAAAGAAGAAAACTAGGAGAAATAGGAAAATAGCACTGGAATAGGTATGAACATTTTTGTTTCTAACTTCTTGGGGGACCCTTTCTCCTTCTGGGCCCCTGTTTCCACTTCTGTTAAAGTGGGAAATTGCATAGACTAGGTTTTCTTCGTTTCCTTGCAGTTTCTAGAAGCGTTTGTGCGAACCTTTGTGTTTACAAGAAAAGAGAGCTGAAAGGTGTGCACACACTGTTTTGCTCTGTAAAATTATTACTAACTTTACTGACCAGCTGAGGTCACTTGTTTGGGAAAACTATGCCATTGAACATTTTGAAATGTGATGGGGTGAAAGTGTTTTTTCTGGAAAAATATCCCAGTTAGTGTGGAATATTATTTATGACAGGTAAGTGGGCTATGCTGAAGGTTTTGTTTTGCGATTACTGCTTCCTTTTTTTATTCATTTGCCATATTTGTTCCTTTAAGGTCCTTTTAGACACACATGATGTTCATCACTTATAGTTAAATAATAGCTAGGTGATATGCATAATGTCAAGCAGGATATTGAAAAATGATCTAGATTGATTTTTCACATAGTTGTAGAAAGGTTTTTGCCCTACTTCAGGCACTTGAGATTATAGAGATTTGGCAGATAATGAGCAGTTATAAATGTAATTATAAAATGTTATATTTATGTTGGTTTAAAATGGGAAAGTACAGTTAGTTTCTTTTTTTTTAAAGATTTACTTTTTATTTATTCTTCCCCCCCGTTGTCTGCTCTCTGTGTCCATTCGCTGTGTGTTCTTCTCTGACTGCTTCTATCCTTATCAGCGGCACTGGGAATCTGTGTTTCTTGCTGTTGTGTCAGCTCTCCATGTGTGCGGCGCCATTCTTGGGCAGGCTGCATTTTCTCTTGTGGTGGGCGACTCTCTGAACGGGGCGCACTCCTTGCACGTGGGGCTCCCCTACGTGGCAGGACACCCCTGCATGGCAGGGCGCTCCTTGCACGCATCAGCGCTGCGCGTGGGCCAGTTCCACACAGGTCAGGGAGGCCCGGGGTTTGAACTGCGGACCTCCCATGTGGTAAGCACAGTCCCTATCCATTGGGCCAAGTCTCCTTCCCTACAGTTACTTGAAACTACAGTTCTGAACTTTAGTTCCCTACAGAGTTTCTAACTCTCTTTGCATTTAATTTGAATTAGTGTTCCGCAGTAAATCGGGAGTAATTTTATTTATAAAGGTATACAGAAGAACTATATAATACTGTATTTATATTTTTCTTATCACATTTTTAGTGAAAAAAAGCTTTAAAGAATTAAAATCTCATATTAAAAATAAAATGTTAAGGGAACAGATGTAGCTCAAGTGGTTCAGCGCTTGCTACCCAAGTGTGAGGTTCTGGGTTTGATCCCTGGTACCTCCTAAAAACAATACAAAAAAAACAATTCTCACTGGGAAGCAGATGTAAATCAGTGGTTGAGCACCTGCTTCCCACGTACAAGGTTCTGGGTTCAATCCCCAGTACCTCCTTAAAAAAAAAAAAGGTTCTTGTGAGTATTAAATGAGATAAATTATTTTTAAAAATTAATGTTCAAATTACAGATTGAAAAAAATACACATTTTCGTATGAAATGAAGCCCACTGCTTTTTATTTAAACAAAGAATATATATATACCCGGAGTTAAAAGTCAAATAATACTAACAGGCTAAAATTAAAAATGGCAGCATCCAGCAAACCTCTACGTGTTCCCAGTCCAACTCACTAGAAATACCTACTTTTACTTTAAAAATTATTAGACCTTATTGTTTTAGAATAGAAATATTGAACAAAAAATACATATTATTCCCATATTGCACCCCCTCCCCAATTTCTCCTATTATTAACATCTTGCATTCTTATAGTACATTTGTTATAGTTTTTTTTTCTTTTTTTTTTAATATTACATTAAAAAAATATGAGGTCCCCATATACCCCCCACCCCCCTCACCCCACTCCTCCCCCCATAACAACAATCTCCTCCATCATCATGAGACATTCATTGCATTTAGTGAATATATCTCTGAGCACTGCTGCACCTCATGGTCAATGGTCTACATCATAGCCCACACCTACAACTGAAAGCAGGAGGATTGCATCCAGCATTGATGTGGAATCTAAGCCCCCTCTTGATATAGATGTGGAGTGGACACAACCATTCCAAGGTCCACAGGATGGAGGAATAGAGTATGGATTAGAGTGGACTTACTGATACTCTATTCATGAACTATTGTGATTAGTAATAGAAGAAAATGTGGCATTGGTGTGGAGAAAGTGGCCATGGTGGCTGCTGGGGGTAGGGAGTGGGAGGAAGAGATGAGATGTGGGGGCATTTTCAGGACTTGGAGTTGTCCTGGGTGGTGCTGCAGGGACAGTTTCTGGACATTTGTTACAGTTGATGAGCCAGTAATTGTACATTATTGTAACTAAAATTGATAGTTTACATTAGGGTTCACTCTGTGTTGTACAATTCTGTGGGTTTTGATTCATTGATAATGTTGTATATCCACTATTATAAGATCAAAAGAATAAGGTCACAGCCCTAAAAATCCATTGCTCCACCTGTTCTCTCTCCCCATGAACCCTTGGCAACCACTGACCTTTTTACTGTGTATATAGTTTTGCCTTTTCCAGGATGACATAATTTTGAAATCATACAGCATTTACTTTTTAGATTAGCTTATTTCACTTAGCAAAATGCATTTCAGGTTTCTCTGTCTTTTCATTTTTTTTTTGAAGAACATTCCATTGAATGGATATACCACCTGTTAAAAGACTTCTTGATTGCTTCCAGTTTTTGGCATTTATAAATAAAACTGCTGTAAGAATGTATGTGTAGGTTTTTTGTGGACATAAATTTTCAGCTCATTTGTTTAGTATCTTAGGAGTGTGTTCATTCATTGTACGGTAAGCCTTTGTATAGCTTTGTAAGAAAACACTAAACTATCAAAGTTGCTGTACAATTTGCATTTACACCGATAATGAATGTGAGTTCGTATGTTCTATGTCCTCACCAGCATTTGATATGGTCAGTGTTTTGGATTTTAGCCATTCTAAGAATTTTACTGTGGTATTTCATTGTTTTAATTTGCAATACTCTAGTGGCATAAGATGTTAAGCATCTTATTTCCCTTATTTACTATATCTATATCTATCTATATATCTATATAGATATATATCTTCTTTGATGAGGTGTCTGTTTATATCTTTCACTCATTTTTTTTTTTGTTAGAGTAGTTGTGGGTTTACAAAAAAAATTATGCATAAAATATAGGGTTCCCATATACCACCCAAAACCTTGCATTGGTGTTATAGTTGATGAAAACACACTTTTATAATTGTTTTATTAACTAAAGTCCAAGGTTTAAATTAGTGTTTACTGTTTCTGTTGTACAGTTACATGGATTTTTAAAAAATTATTCTAGTAAAATATATGCAACTTAACATTTCCCCTTTTAATCACATTCAAATATGTCATTCAGTGCTGTTAATTACGTTTACAATGTTGTGCTACCATCACTGCCGTCCATTACCAAAACTTTTCCATTATCCCAGATAGAAACTGTGTACATTTTAAGCATTAACTCTCTATTCCTTACCCCCACCTATTCCCTGGTAACCTATAATCTGGATTCTGACTTTATCAGTTTTTGCGTATTCTTATTATTTCATATCACTGAGATCATACAGTATTTGTCCTTTTGTGTCAGGTTTATTTCACTCAAAATGATGTCTACAAGGTTCATCCATGCTGTCACATGTAAGAACTTCATTTTTTTGGCTGTATATACCACATTTTGTTTATCCATTCATCACTTGATGGTCATTTGGGTTGCTTTCATCTTTTGGCAATTGTGAATAATTCTGCTATGAACAACAGTTGCAAATATCTGTCTGAGTCCCTGCTTTTAGTTCTTCTGAATATATACGTACAAGTGGATTGATGGGTCATAACTTTCTGAGAAACTGCCAAATTCCTACACAGTGGCCGCACCATTTTACATTCCCATCAGAAATGAAGAAGTGTTCTTATTTCTCCACATCCTCTCCAATACTTGTAGTTTTCATTTTTTTAGTAATAGCCATTCTAGTGGATGTGAAAGTGATGTTGAGCATCTTTTCATGTGATTTTTGGCCATTTCTATGTCTACTTTGGAGAAATAAATATCCAGATCTTTAGCCCATTTTTTAATTGGGTTGTTTGTCTTTTTGTTGTTGAGTTGAAGGAATTCTTTTAAAATTTTGGATATTAATCCTTTATCAGATATATGGTTTCCAATATTTTCTCCCATTATGTAGTTTGTCTCTTTACTTTCATGATGAAGCCTTTGCACAAAAGTTTTTAATTTTGATGAAGTCCCTTTTATCTATTTTTTCTTTTGCTGCTTGGGCTTTGGGTATAAAGTCTAAGAAACCATTTCCTAACGCAAGGCCCTCAAGATGTTTCTCTACATTTTCTTCTAGGAGTTTTATAGTTTTATATTTAGGTCTTTGATCCATTGAATTGATTTTTTGTATATGATGTGAGGTAGTGGTCACCCTAATTCTTCTGCATATGGAGATCCAGTTTTCCTAGTGCCATTTGTTGAAGAGGCTATTCTCTCTGAATTGAGAGGTCTTTTCCCTGTGACAGAAATCAATTGGCCATAACTGTGGTTAACAGCACAAATATGAGCGTGTTCTCTCATGAACTATAACGAATGTAAATATAAATACATATTGTTAATAGTAGGGGGTATATGGAAAAAATATTCCAAATGTATGCTATGAAACATAGTGATAATAGTCTGATCATGTTCTTTCTTAATCTGTAACAAATGTTCGACAGCAATGTAAGGTTTTGGTGGAGGGGTGATGTACAGAAATTATGCACATTATGCATGATTGATTTGTAAGTTCCAGCTTCTCTAATTAAAAAAAATGAAAAAAAAAATGAGTTGGCCATAAACGTGAGAGTTTATTTCTGAACTTCCAATTTGATTCCATTCATTATTGCTTTGGTCCTATGCCAGTGCCATGCTGTTTTAATTACTGTGGCTTTGTAATAAGTGTGTTTTTTTTTCAATTAGAGAAGTTGTGGGTTTATAGAAAAACCAAGCAGAAGATAACAGAATTCCTACAGACCACCTTATTTTTAACACCTAGCATTAGTGTGGTATGTTTTTTATAATACATGGTAGAACATTTTTATTATTGTACTAGTAACTATAGTCCATTGTTTGCAGGGGGGTTCACTGTGTTGTGCAGTCTTATGTTTTCTTTAAAAAGTTTTTCATCTAGTAACATCTTGAATCTAACAGCACATTAAAATAATTTTAAACCATGATCAGGTGATATTTATCCCAGGTATGCAAGCATAGTTTAACATAATAAAACCACTTAATGTAATACTCCAAATTGAAAGAAAGAAAGGAAAAAAACCCTACATGGTTGTCTATATTGATGCAGAAAAAGCATTTGACAAAATCCAGCATCCCTTCTTGAACACTTAGGAAGTTTACATGATAAATGATATATATGAAAAACCTACTGCAAACATTATACTCAATGGTGCAAGATTGAAATCTTTCCCTCTAATACCTGGAACGAAACAAGGATGCCCACTGTCACTGCTGTTGCTCAGCATTATCCTGGAAGTTCTAGAGAAAGCAATTAGGCAAGAAAAAGATATAAAAGGCATTCAAATTGGAATGGAAGAAGTAAAATTTTCACTAATTGCGGATGACATGATCCGATATATAGAAAGTCCCGAAAAATCTACAATAGAGCTACTAGAGCTAATAAACAAGTCCAGCAAAGTGGTAGGATACAAGATAAAAGTGAAATAACAATAGTGTTTCTATACAGTAGTAATCAGCAATCTGAGGAGAAAATCAGAAAATTCCATTTATAATAGCAACTAAAATAATCAAATATTTAGGAATAAATATAACAAGGATGAAAAAAGATTTATACACAGGAAATGGTAACATTTTGCTTTAAAAAACCAAGTAAAATCTAAATAAATGTAAGGACATTTAATGTTCATGGATTTGAAGACTAAATATTAAGATGTCGGTTCTACCCAAAATTATTTATAGATTCATCACAACCCCAGCGAAAATTCCAGTAATCTTTGCAGAAATGGAAAATCTAATAATCAAATTTATTTGGAAGGTTAAGGGCTCCAAACAGACAAAACCATCTTGAAGTAGATTGAAGTTGGGGGATTCACACTTCTTGACTTTAAAATCACTGCAATAAAGCAAATATCGTAATAAAATGAGACACATGAATTTTTTCATTTCCCAGTGCATATAAAAGTTATGTTTATACTATATTGTACTCTATTAAGCATGCATTAGTGTTACATCTAACAATACAATCTACGTACCTTAATTAAAATGTGACACAGAGACATGAAGTGAATAACTGCTCTTGGAAAAATGGCACTGATAGATTGCTCAATTCAGTGTTGACACAAACCTTCAATTTGTTAAAAAAAAAAAACACACCAAAAAAACCAAAAGAACATGATCTGCAAAATACAGTAAAGCAGGGTATAACCCTTACTTTGGTAGAATTATTTAGCTTTTTCTTGATTATTATGATGTATTGACTTTCCAATTACTGTTATATGCTTTTCCTTGTTTATTATTTATCTCCCCAACTAGATTCCAAGTTACATGAGGGTAAGGAATTTTTCTGACTTGATTGCGGTTTCTTCAGCATTCTCACTAGCAGATAGTGTACGCTCACTAGATAATTGTTGAATGAATTAAGAAATGAATGAATACTATTCCTTAATGTAGTAGTACCTTTTTTAACAAATCAACTTTATTGCTAATAAAGCATAAATCCATCCAAGTATACAATCATTGGTATTTGGTATAATCACATAGTTGTGCATTCATCATTTCAATCATTATTAGAACATTTTATTTTTCCAATAATAATAATTAAAAAAACAGACAAAAAACTCATCACCTCTGAATCTCTGTGCTTCCCCTGCCATATATAACTGCTTTTCTGTTTCCATCTCTTGAGTTTATTTATATTTATGTTTTGTGAAAACAGTCTTAAATATGCAATATTACCCACACTTAAATTTTACATGAGGTTTCACTGTGTAATACACTCCTATGTTGCATTTTTTAGCTTTCCTTCTAGTCATATATATGTCCTTAGATTTTTCCCCTTTCAATCCCTGTCATACCCATCTAATAGCTTTGCTAGTTGCAAACACTATGATGTGCTTTCACCATTTCCATATATTTCCAAAGATTTACAACCATTTTACCGATGTACACAAATTAACCTTCAACTTTCCATTCTCTACCCTCATTCTATTTCTTGGTGACCTATATTCTAATTATTAGCCCCATGAGTTTACACAATATATTTAATACATAATAGCACAGCCATACAGTTATTTATTCTTTTGTATTCGGCTTGCTTCACTCAACAGAATGTCCTCCACATTCATCCATGTTGTCATATGCTTCACTATTTCATTTATTCTTACAGCTGCATAATATTCCATCCTGTGCATACAAAGTTGTATTCATCGATTCATCAATTGAGAGGGTCATGTGCTTTTTCTTCTTCAGTTTATTAATGTGGTTTATTACATTAATTGATTTTTCTTGTGTTGAATCAATCTTGCATACCTGGGATAAAACCCACTTGATCATGGTATGTAATTCTTTTTAATGCACTTTTTATATTCAATTAGTGAGTATTTTGTTTAGGATTTTTACATCTATATGTATTAGAGATATTGGCCTGTAATTTTCTTTATTCATAGTTTCTTCACCTGGTTTTGGTATGAGGGTGATGTTGGTTTCATAGAATGAATTTGATAGTATTCTTTCCTGTTCAATTTTTTAGAAGAGCTTGGGCAGGATTGATATTATATCATCTTTGAATGATTGGTAGAATTGACCCATGAAGCCTTGTGCTCCTGGGCTTTTAATCTTTGGGAGGTTTTTGATGACTGTTTCAATTGCTTTACTTGGTTTGGTTTGTTGAGGTCTTCCATTTCTTCCAGGGTCAGTGTGGTTGTTTGTGTGTGTGGCAGTTTGAGATTATTTATGAA
Organism: Dasypus novemcinctus; assembly: GCF_030445035.2. Classification (NCBI taxonomy): domain Eukaryota; kingdom Metazoa; phylum Chordata; class Mammalia; order Cingulata; family Dasypodidae; genus Dasypus; species Dasypus novemcinctus. The sequence goes on along the minus strand of NC_080681.1, from coordinate 80,372,462 downwards.
TTTCTAAAAAAGATATTGATTATGTTTGTAGACTGGTCTGCTCCTCTGGGCATGATGCCCTTTGACTGTATTAAATTCAGAGGTTTTGCATTTACTTGATTAAATCAAGATTAGGACTTTCATTCAACCATGTCATTAGGGCTTGGTCATAGTTGAGTCTTTGCCCGCTTGGTGGGCTATGTAAACAGACACTCATTTAAGGAGAACATGGAAGAAAACACGGCAGAGGAGAGAACTTAGTTTTGATGCTGGAGCCCCAGGGAGAGCTGAACCATTCGGTGATTGTTTGCAGCTCAAGAGACTGGATCCCTAAGCATCTGAGAAGATCCAAAAAGAAATGAGCCCTCCAGCCTACAGCTGAGATTGGAAGAAACCGGCCCCACAGAGCCTTAAGAGGAAAGAAGGCTGAACACTCATAGATGTTGCCCACTATCTTGCTTCAACATGTGGCAACAGAGTTTGGTGAGGAAATAACCTTGAGTTGGACTCTTTAGGGCCTTGTAACTGTAACCTTTAACCCCAAATAAATACCCTTTATTAAAGCCAACAGATTTCTGGTACTCTGTATGAGTACCCCGTTGGCTGACTAACACAGTGTGTTTCTAAGAATTGTCCATCTTTTTTTAAAAAGATTTATTTATTTATTTAATTCCCTCCCTCCCCCGCTTGTCTGTTCTCTGTGTCTATTTGCTGCGTCTTGTTTCTTTGTCCATTTTTGTTGTCATCAGCAGCATGGGAAGTGTGGGCGGTGCCATTTCTGGGCAGGCTGCACTTTCTTTCACGCTGGGTGGCTCTCCTTACCGGGCGCACTCCTTGCGCGTGGGAAGAATTGTCCATCTTGTCCACATTGTCTGTTTTTTTTTGGTGTACAATTTATCCTCTTATGATCTCTCTTATTTCTGCAGGGTTAGTGGTAATGTTCCCCCTCTCTTTTTTGATTTTATTTATTTGTGTCTTTTTCTTTGTTAGTCTAGCTAAGGGTTGTCAATTTTGTTGATCTTTTCAAAGAAGTAACTTCTAGTTTTGTTGATTCTATTCCTATCTCAGAGACTTTGTACATCCTGTTCTCTCTTCCTGAAGCATTCTTTTCCTGTTCTTGGAATGACTGACTTGTCAACTTTTAAGTGTCATCTAAAATGTCACTTCTCAGAGGCCTTCTAGATCTACCTCCCATTTCTTTACATTACACCTCATTTATTTCTTTCATGGCCCTTATAAAAATTTGTAAGTGTTATTTTCCATTTTTCTTCTCAATTTCATTTATGTCTGTTCTGATCTTTACTATATCTTCCCTTCAACTTACTGTGGGATTAATTTGCTGTTCTTTTTCTAGTTCTTCCAGGTGTGCAGTTATATAATCAATTTTAGCTTTTTCTTCTTTTTTAATGTAAGCATTGAGGTCTATAAATTTCCCTCTCAGCACTGCCTTGCAATGTCCTATAGGTTTTGATAAGTTGTGTTCTCATTTTCATTTGTCTCAAGATATTTACTAAATTCTCTTGCAATTTCTACTTTGATCGACTGATTATTTAAGGGTGTGTTGTTTAATCTCCATATATTTATGAATGATCCCATTTTCTGTCAATTTTTTATTTCCATCTTCCATTATGATCAGAGAAAGTGTTTTGTATAATTTCAGTCTTTTTAAGTTTATTGAGACCTATTTAGTAAATTGAAAGAATCCAGTATGGCTAATATATAGTGAATGAGGGGACAGTCACATAAAAAAAGATTGGAGAAGAAGTCAGGGAATAGATCATGTAGGGCTTTGTAGGTCATGTAAGGAGTATAGTGGAAAACCAGAGGAATAGACAAGATCACCTTGTCCACTGGAAAGAGTGTACCAAGGGAAAAGAATGTACCACAGACTGAGTTACTGAGGTCAAGCAGAGCAGGAGGACTCATTACAAGTGAGTAAGAAGGAGTGGCCAGAGACCTAGGTAGAAAATCAAGAGAACATAGTGTCTTAGAATTCAAAAGAGGAGTGTGGTTTTTGAAAAGATGAATTATCACCTATGTAAAATTCTGATGAGAGGTCAATTAAGATATGGACAGGAAAGGGACCATTGGTCTTGGCTCTGTTAGGGTTATAGATAAAAGCAGATTTAGTGGAGCAGGGATATAGAAGCCCGATGGAGCAGGTGAAAAATGGAATAAGTGAGGATTTGCAGATGGCTTTTCAAGAAGATTTGCTGTGAGAATTGAAAAAAATGTAGCAATTATTAAATTAAGATGGTGGTTATGGATGGAATAAAAAAACATTGTATTTACATAATGTCATAAATAAACCTCTAGAAAGGAAGTTTTAGTCAAAATATGAGATTGATAAGAGGGGGAGAAAAGTCCTTTGGAAGGCCAAAGGGATGGAATCTATGCATATTTGGAGGGTTTGACTTTCAGCAGGGGGAAGGACAATAAGGTAGGAACAGACAAGTAAGTTTATGGATTTAGCATTTAGAGCATGATGTCATTATCTCATTTACTCATATTTCATATAGAAAATAGTTTTTAAGATACTATGAAGGGCAAAATAGGGATAAAGAATCAAAGTTTGAGAAATGAAAAGTGACCATGGTGTGGGAAAGTAATGTCTACTAGAAAATTAAAATTTGAGATCTCAGACTTGAGACCAGACCTTCAGTTCTCAGTTTACACTACTCTCTCCTCATTTCATGGGTGAAATGGTGAACAAGTGATGTGGATTTGAAGAAGAAAGAAAAGTTCTATAAAGCCAATCTATGCTGCTGTCTATCCATCCATCTCCATTCTTGTGTTTGTTCATCATCATTCATTCAGTAAGCATTTATTTGTTGCTTAGTATTCTGATTTTTTCCTCACTAGATAGATGCCAAAAATAGAAGCTGTTGCCACCCTATTAAAGTAATCATAGAACTTATGTTTCTGTAGTCGACAAGACTTAAATATATGAAATAATGAACAGTTACAAAGCTGCAGATGCTCAGCAGTGGGGGCAGATAGATGGTGGTGGTGGTGATGGTGAGAAGGAGGATGAGATAGCTAATATTTAATGAGTGCTTACCATGTGCCAGGCACTTTTCTAAGTGCTTACCTATAATTCTTTATTTAGTACACGTAACAACCCTATGATTTGTAGCTAACTGCTGTAATCCATGCTTTACAAGTGAAGGAATAAGTTTAGAAAGATTAAGTAACTTGTTCAAAATCATACAGCTGATAAGTAAAGATAGGGTTCAAATTCAGACAGTCTGAATTATGGAGACTGCACTTAGACTTCTAGAGCCTACACTCCTAAGCAATACAATAAGGGAATGAAGAAATTTTAAGGGCTTAGTTAAAGCCTGCTTCTCTAGCAGCACCTGGAATATGACCACAGAGTTCCTGACAGCCAGCTAAAAGGGAAATAGAAGGGAGCTAAAGTTTATTATCTACCCTGTGCTTGGTTTATTGTCTAATTTAATCTTCTAATTGACCTGTGAGATAGATAGCGTTATCCTTTTACAGTTGAAGGAATTGTGGTTGTGGAACTAGGAGCCAACTAAGTTTTTTTCTGGCTGCATAATTTATTTTTGAATAACTTGAGATATAATCAATTTTGTTAGTATATAAAAATTACTTTTTAAAAATTTGGTAGTGAATAGAGAATAACCTTCATAAGACCTGAATTAGCAGTACATTAAAATAGATAATCTTTTGGTTTATAACTTCAGTGATCACTTTTCTCAAAGTTTATTTTTCGTTCTCTGGTGTTAGAACATGACTGTTGGTTGTGCTCCTTGGGGAGCAGAGAGGTAGTAATTTCTCACACTAAAAGTTCCTTGAAATGTGGTGCTGAGGGCATAGTAAAGCGAAAAGAGATATATATATATATAGAAATATATAGAAATATAAAGCATGCTATTAGCAATGATCTGAGTGTTCTGCAAAACTAGGTACAGAATAATCTCAGCCATTCAGTAGTTTCTTTGTCATTTGGACAAGGTACTTTCAGCATCTGTAACATGGAGGTGATAGATGATACTTAACTTGCAGTTATATATAATAAAGATCTGTTGAATGAATGAGCTGTAAGGGTTAGAAGTAATATATGTACATTACCTAGTAGATTATTATTAAATGGTAATTTATTATGGTTATATTTTTTGGAAAATTGGTAATAGTTTCTTTATAAAGTATTGATATTTATAACTTTTAAAAACATAAATCTAATTGTAGAGCTTGATAATTTTTATGTATCCTGGTATTGTATCATAGTTACTACCTATGATTTTAAGTCACAACTCACATTTTAATTTACTTTAAAAAAGGAAAGACATTGGAGATAGGTAGGCCAAAGGAGATGGATTATAGAAAAATGGAAAAATTAAATAATAATCATAATAATGGCTTATACAGTATTACAATAATAAAATAATTATAGTAATTTATAATTGGATACATTAAAGCCAACAAATGCTGAAAGCTTTCCTATTTGTACAAACTAGTTCTTCATGGAATGTGAACTGCATATAGTAAGTCACTTTAAATTTTCCATTGTCTAATAACTTGATAATTTTCACCTAAATTCTAATTTTTCCCAACTCTGGATGGCTTCTTTCCCCCTTTTCCAAAATTTGTTTTTAGTAACTTTTACCCATTAAAATATGTGGATTGTTTTTTTTTTAAATGATAATTTTCATCACATAGACTAGGCAGATACACAAATTCTGTAGGAAAAATAAATATATTATATTGGGTTTTCATTAATTTTAAATCAGAAGGTACTTTTCCAACTGGGAAGAGCTATAAAAAATTGTGTAAGGGAAGCAGCCTATAAGATAAAATAAATTTTGAATGGCCTTGTGGTTAAAACAAAGATATTAGTTTACTTTTTTTTTTCTTTCCCTTTTTTGTGAGCTGATCATGCTTTCTCAAGTATTAACCTTGGGTACTATTCCTAACTCCTTGGAAGTTGTTGTTTTGTGTTTTCCTTTTTTAAGATTTATTTTTTATTTATTTCTCTCCCCTTCCCATCCCCCCCTCCCTCCTGGTTGTCTGCTCTCTGTGTCCATTTGCTTGTGTTCTTCTATGTCCACTTGTATTCTTGTCAGCAGCACTGGGAATCTGTGTCTCTTTTTGTTGCATCATCTTGCTGTGTCAACTCTCCTTGTGTGCAGTGCCACTCCTGGGCAGGCCGCACTTTTTTCGCATGGGGTGGCTCTCCTTATAGGGTGCACTCCTTGCATGTGGGGCTCCCCTATGCGGGGACACCCCTGTGTGGCAAGGCACTCCTTGCGCGCATTGGCACTGCGCACAGGCCAGCTCACCACACAAGTCAGGTAGCCCTGGGTTTGTACCCTGGACCTCTCATGTGGTAGGTGTATGCTCTCTCAGTTGAGCCAAATCTGCTTCCCACTAGTTTACTTTTAGCCATATACCACAGAATTGGGAATCTGCTTAATATATTCTTTGGTCTGTGGACAAAGCTGTTTCTTACTTTCCCACTTGGCCCAAGAGATTAATGACTGTTTAGTACTACTCAGCACTCAACTAAGTTGATACTTGCTCTTCTCTACCCAAGGTCCTATGGCATTTCAGTCATTTGATATTTTTCTCTTTAAGGTGTATTTTAGCTGCATATGCATCCATTGCTTTATCTATTTGATTATAAGAAAAACTCAATCATTTTGCATGGTCACACTGCCTTCAAATATACAGAAGCCACTATTTCTTCTATTACTGTGATCCAGCCCTTGTCAAGACTGATTTTGAGAAATCCTTAGAGCTAGGCATAATAAGGGAAAGACGTAATGTAATATTAAGTATCAAATTGTGCTATAAGTTCTCACTCTATACCAAAAATTTTTTAACGGATGAAGTAACAGAGGTACAAAGAGGCTTAAAAAGTTGAGATTGGGTCATCAAAGAAAATTGCATGTAAACAGTCAAATGGAACATTTTAACCAATGCTTAACTGGAACCCTTGCATAGCATATGTATTAAAAATCATCATAATTTGTCTCTTTACAGTTAGACAGATCTTACAGATCCTGTCATTTAAGGTCAGTCATAACCATTCGGCCTATAAACCTTGAGGTTACCATTATTATAGCTAATGCTTAAAATATGTTTTACTGTCTTTGTTAAAATTGAATGCCCCTAGGGAGGTGGCGGACTTGGCCCAGTGGTTAGGGCGTCCATCTACCACATGGGAGGTCCACGGTTCAAACCCCAGGCCTCCTTGACCCGTCTGGAGCTGGCCCATGCACAGTGCTGATGCACGCAAGGAGTGCCCTGCCACGCAGGGGTATCCTCCACGAGGGGGAGCCCCAGAAAGAAAGTGCAGCCTGCTCAGAAATGGTGCCGCACACACGGAGAACTGACACAACAAGATGACGCAACAAAAAGAAACACAGATTCCTGTGCCGCTGACAGCAACAGAAGCGGACAAAGAAGACGCAGCAAATAGACACAGAACAGACTACTGGGGTGGGGTGGGGTGGGGTGGGGTGGGGTGGGGTGGAGTGGGGGGGAGGGGGAGGGGGAGGGGGAGGGTAGAGAAATAAATAAATAAATCTTTAAAAAAAAAATTGAATGGCCCTAAATTATCTTGTGAATTTGGTAATAACCAGATAAGTGCACACTAATGTTCGATACTCCATTCATATAATTCATTTATGCAATAATTTTATTTGTCAATAAAGTATATAAACAAACATTTATTTAATATTTATGTTTCAGACACTCTGATAACATTGAAGAAAAAAGTATAAAAAGTAGTTTGTTACCAAAAGGAGTGTATATTCTACTTTGGAGAAACAAATAAATGCAATGGATTGCGTTGTAATAATAAAGGTATATGATATGCTATTTCAGCAGTATAATAATTCAAGTTCAGATATGCAAATATGTAATTATCTTTATTTTTAGAACTGACTTTATTTTGTTTGACTCTGAGCCTCTAGCTCAGCGTTCTGGGGAAGGTACTTAGAGGATGTTTAGAATGTGTGTGGGGCTATTTTTCGTTGTCACAATGATAGGGTCTGCTACTGATGTTTATTTACTAGGCTGAGACTGGGGCTGCTAAGCATTCTGCAATGTACAGGAACCATACTTCTCAATGAAGAACTCATCCACCCAAAATACCAAGAGTGCCCTGTAGAGAAACACTGCTAGCCTGGCTCGTGGTAGACAAATTCATCTTGAATTTTTCAGTCCTGTCCAGTAATTTCAAATCCAGGATTTTTAACCCACTTATATAATTCAGTCTCTTAGTTTCTGCCCATCTTCTCCATGATACTAATTGTAATGTCATGAAGAACTTATCACATCATACTCTGTTACCCTTTGAGAATGGAGCCAGTGCTTCTAGGTTGCCCTCTTTTATTATATTGTATTACAATATAATACAATTGTTTTATAGACCCCTGCCCAGTGGTGGTTTTGTGGTATATATCATATCTGAAGCCATGTAACTGTCTGGCATGGTAATCCCTCAGAAATGCATCCCTTTGCCTGTCTCCAGGTTCCTTGCCATTCTAGGCAGCTTCTTGACAGGTCATTCATTTTTCTTGCTAACTTCTGTGCCTTTCTCTAATCCTACTGGAAGAAGAAAGGATCCTCTCCATACTATTCTTAGAACATAGGATAATGAGAAGGATGGGTGTTTTCAGGTCCTTTTATTTAAATACATTATGCTCCTCCCTTGTTTTGGTTCTTAAATAGTGTCATTGTTTTGTTTTGTTTTTCTCATTCATCATTGAGGTTCTTTTTTCAAAGCACAAATTTTCTACTTCTGAAAGTTCCCAACTAACATATTTTTAAAAGTTTTTGTGGTAACATATAAAATTTGCTGTTTTAATCATTGTACGTGTAAAATTCAGGGACATTAATTACACTTACAATATTGTACAACCATCCCCACCATCTATTACCAAACCTTTTCATCACCCCAAACAAAAACTTTGTGCCCATTAAGCAATAAGTCTCCATTCCTTACTCCCTCCAACCCCTAGTTAGATCTGAGCTACTTTATGTCTCTCTGAATTTGCCTATTCTAGTTATTTCATATAAATGAAATCCATGAAAATATTGGTCCTTTTGTGTCTGCCTTATTTCATTTTGCACATATCTTTTCAAGATTCATCTGTTGGTAGCATTTATAAGAACCTCATTCCATTTTTTGGCTTAAAAATATTCCATTGCATGTATATACCATATTTTGTTTATTCGTTCATCTGTTAGTGGACCTTTAGGTTGTTCCCACCTTTTAGCTACTTTGAATAATGCTGCTGTGAACATTGGAGTACAAATATTGGTTTGAGTCCCTGTTTTCAGTTCTTTTAGATATATACTTAGGACTGGAATTTCTGGCTCATATAATAATACTATACTTAACTTTTTGAGGAACTACCAAACTTTTCCACGGTGACTGCACCATATTACATTCTTACCAGCAAAATATGAAGATTCCCATGTTATTTTACATTAAAAAAAATTATTTTTAATTGTGGTAAAATATACCTAACATAAAAATCATTTTAATCATTATCTGTGGACAATTCTTTGATGTTGAGTACATTGACAAAACTGTGTAACTTTCACCACTATGTATTTACATGCTTTTTTTTTTTAAATAAGTGTTTAAGAGAATTGAACTTTATTTATTTTTTTAATAATTAAAAAAAATTTTTTTTATTTCTCTCCCCTTCCCTGCCGGTTGTCTGTTCTCTGTGTCTATTTGCTGCGTGTTCTTCTCTGTCCACTTCTGTTGTTGTCAGCAGCACGGAAATCTGTGTTTCTTTTTGTTGCATCATCTTGTATCAGCTCTCCCTGTGTGCGGCGCCATTCCTGGGCAGGCTGCACTTTTTTTCATGCTGGACGGCTTTCCTTGCGCTGGGACACCCCTGTGTGGCACAGCACTCCTTGAGTGCATCAGCACTGTGCATGGGCCAGCTCCACACAGGTCGTGGAGGCCCGCGGTATGAACCGCGGACCTCCCATGTGGTAGATGGACGCCCTAACCACTGGGCCAAGTCCGCTTCCCTTTACGGGCTATTTTCATCATCCCAAACCAAAGCTCAGGCTCATTTAGCATTAGCTCCCCATTCACCCTACTCCCCACCCCCTGGGAACCACTACTATGCTTTCTGTCTCTATGAATTTCCTTATTCTAAGTATTTCATATAAGAGAAATCATACAATATTCTTTTGTATCTGCCTATTTCATTCAACATGATGCCTTCATTGTTCATCCATGTTGTAGCACGTACCAGCGCTTCATTTCTTTTTAGGGCTGATTAGTATTCTCTTGTATAGATAAACCACATATGTTTATCCAGTTTTTGCTGTTATGAATAATTCTGCAATGAACATTGGTGTACACATATCTGTGCAAGTCCCTACTTTCAGATTTTGGGCATATTCCTAGAGTGGAATTGCAAGGTCATATGATAATTCTGTATTTAACTTTCTGAGGAAACGCCAAACATTTTTCCACATGGTGGCACCATTTTACATTTCTACCCATAATGTGTGAGGGTTCCTATTTCTCTGTACCAGTTTATTTTCAGTTTTTAAAGTAATAGCCATTGTAATGGGTGTGAAGTGGTATTTCATTGTAGTTTATTTTATATTATTTTATTAGAGAAGCTGAGCTTACAGAACAATTATGCATAAAATACAGGATTCCATATACCACCCCACAACCAACACCTTGCATTGTTGTGGAACTTTTGTTATAATTGATGAAAGCACATTTTTATAATTGCACTATTAAGTAAAGTTCATAGCTTAACTTAGGGTTCACTGTATAGTATAGTTCCATGGATGTTTTCAAAATTTTTTATTCTGTTAAAATATGTATAATCTTTTGAGTATATTCAGATATATATTTAAGTGGTGTTAATTGTGTTCACAATATTGTACTACTATCACCACCATCCATTACCTAAACATCTCCATCATTCCAAATAGGAACCCTGTACATTTTAAGTCATAAATTCCCATTCCCTATCCTCACCTGACCCCTGGTAATCTGTATTCTAGATTCTGATTGAGTGGTTTGTCTTTTTGTTAAGTTGAAGAATTTCTTTATATATTCTGGATATTAAACCTATATCAGATATATGGTTTGCAAGTATTTTCTCCCATTGTGTAGGCTCTCATTTTGCTTTCATGATAAAGCCCTTCAATGCACAAAAGTTTAAATTTTGATGAGGTCTCATTTATTTGTTTTTTCTTTTTGTTGCTTGTACTTTGTGTGAAAAATATAAGAAACCATATCCTAACACAAGGTGCTCCCCTTTGTTTTCTTGTAGGATTTGTATAGTTTAAACTTTTATATTTAGGTCTTTGATCGATTTTGAGTTGATTTTTGTATATGGTGTGAGGAAGAGGTTCTCTTATTTACAAATGGAGACTCAGTTTTCCCACATCTGTTCTTGAAGAGACTGTTCTTTCCCAATTGAGTGGTCTTTGCCCCCTTGTCACCATAAATGTGAGGGTTGATTTCTGAACTCTCAATTCTATTCCTTTGGTGTATATGTCAGTTCTTGTACCAGTACCATGTTGTTTTGATTTCAGGAAGTGTGAGTCCTTCAACATCATTCTTTTCTCAAGATGGCTTTAGCTATATAGGCCCCCAATCCTAGCAATGGAAGAACTCTTTCATCTAAATCTGATGCTTGTCTTTTCCATTTCTGCAAAGAGCATTGCTGGAATTTTTATTGGGATTGCATTGAATCTATACATTGCTTTGGGTAGTAGTGACATCTTAATAATATTTAGTCTTCCAATCTATGAACAGGGAGTGTCTTTCCATTTATTTAGGTCTTTGATTTCCTTTAGAAATGCTTTGTGTTTTTCTGTGTCCTTAATATGTTTGGTTAGATTTATTCCTAGATATTTAATTCTTTTAGATGCTATTGTGAATGGAATTCTTTTCTTGATTTCTTCTTCTGATTTTTCATTGATTGTGTATAGAAACAGTACTGATTTTTTGCATGTTGATCTTGGACCTTGTTACTTCGCCAAGTTCATTTATTATTTCTCAAGCTTTGTTGTGGATTTTTCATGATTTTCTGTATATAGGATCATATCATCTGTAAATTGAGAAAATTTTTACTTCTTCTTTTCCAACTTTGATGCTTTTTATTTCTTTTTCTTGCCTATTGCTCTAGCAAGAACTTCCAGTACAATTTTGAATGACCATTGTGACAATGGGCCTCCTTGTTCCTGATCTTAGAGGGAAAATTTTCAGTCTTTCACCATTAAGTTGGATGTTAGCTGTGGGCTTTTCATATATGTTTTTTATTATGTTGAGGATTTTTCTTTTTATTCCTATTGTTATAAGTGCTTTTTGTTTTTTTTCATGAAGAGATGCTGGATTTTGCCAAATGCCTTTCAATATCAATTGAAATGATCATGTGGTTTCCCCCCTTCATTATGTTAATGTGTTTATTACATTAATTGATTTTCTTATGTTGAACTAACCTTTCATACCAGGGATAAAACCCACTTGCTCATGATGTATAATTCTTTTAATATGCTGTTGGATTCACTTTGTTAGTATTTTGTTGAAGATTTTTTCGTCTATATTCCTAAGAGATATTGGTTTATGGTTTTCTTTTGGTATCTTTATCTGGTTTTGGTGTAAGGGCAGTGTTGGCTTTGTAAAATGAATTAGGGAGTGTTCCCTTCTCTTCAATTTTTGGAAGAGTTTGAGCAAAATTGGAATTGTCTTTTTGGAATATTGTAGAATTACTCTGTGAAGCCATCTGGTCCTGGCTCTCAAGATTTCCCCCCTAATTTCCCTTGTATTTTCCTCATGTTTTCTTTTAAGAGTTTTATAGTATTGGCTCTAATATTTAGGTCCTTGATCCATTTTGAATTAATTTTTGAATATTGTGAGAGGTAGGATTCTACAATCATTCTTTTGCATGTGGATTTCTAGTTGTGCCAACATCATTTGTTAAACGGACTGTTCTGTTTCCATTGAATGGACTTGGCACTCTTGTTGAAATTTAAGTCGTCATACATGTGTGGATTTATCTCTGAACTCTCAATCTGTTCCATTGAACTATATCCTTGTGCCAGTGCCTATCCAGTACCACATTGTTTTAAAGACAGCAGCTTGGTAGTAAGTTTTAAAAGTCCTTCAACTTTGTTCTTTTTCAATTGTTTTGACCATATGGGACCTCTAGCAGTTTCATATGAATTTGAGGATCAACTTTTCCATTTTTCAACTACTCCACCTTTTTGCCATAATCCTCCTCTTATTTTCCACATTTCAAATAACAGCCATTCTGTTGGATGAAGTAGCATCTCATTGTGCTTTTGAATGCTGTTTCCATAATGACTAATGATGTTGAATAAACTTTCATGTGCTTATTGGTAATTTGTGTATTTTCTTTGGCTAAATTTCTAAGTCCTTTGCCCTTTTTTTTTTTTTTAAAGATTTACTTATTTATTTATTTCTCTCCCCTTCCCCCCACCCTGGTTGTCTGTTCTCTGTGTCTACTTGCTGCATTGTCTTCTTTGTCTGCTTCTGTTGTCAGCGGCACAGGAATCTGTGTTTCTTTTTTTGTTGCATCATCTTGTTGTGTCAGCTCTCCGTGTGTGCAGCACCATTCTTGGGCAGGCTGCACTTTCTTTCACGCTGGGCAGCTCTCCTTATGGGGCGCACCCCTTGCGCGTGGGGCTCCCCTACGCGGGGGACACCCCTGCGTGGCACGGCACTCCTTGCATGCATCAGCACTGTGCATGGGCCAGCTCCACACGGGTCGAGGAGGCCTGGGGTTTGAACCGCAGACCTCCCATGTGGTAGACAGACGCCCTAACCACTGGGCCAAGTCCACTTCCCCTTTGCCCATTTTTTAATTGGGTTGCTTGTCTTTTTCTTGTGTTGTAGGGGTTCTTTACATATTCCGGTTATTAATCTTTTGTGAGATGTATGATTTGCAACTATATTCTCCCATTCTGTAGGTTGTCTTCTCACCTTCTTTATAATCTCCTCTGATGTACAAAATTTTAAATTTTGCCAATATTCTTTATTTTTTATTTAAGAAATACAGGAAAACTACTGAGAACAAAAATAACCAAATCCAAGTGTTACAAAAATTATATAAAGCCAAAAAAGAAATAGAAAAGCCACTTTACAATCATACTTTCATCCTTCAACTTTCATGTTTTTCTTTTCATGTGGTCAGTAAATATAGAACTCTCTTGTTCTATATATAGGCTGAACAGCATTTTATTATGTGGATATATTGCAGTTCAATGAACTATGTCTCTCTACTGAAAAATGTTTCGTTTGTTTACAATTTTTGGATATTTCAATGACAGTTCTTCGATATTTGTCTTTCTACATGTAGATGCCTTCTGTAAGATAAAATTTCAAATTGCATGTGCTATGTCAAAGGGAATGAATACTGAAAACATAAATATATCAAATTACCCTACCTATTTATGCTGCCACCAACAGGATATGTGAGAAAGCTCCTTCCTCCATATCCTCAACACCACTGGGCATGATTAGTTGTTTTGTTTTGTTTTGCTTTGTTTTTTATCTTTGCCAGTCCCCTAGGAAAAGAATGATGTCTCATTATTTCATTTTTCTTATGAGTTATATTTCACATATCTTTATTTATTGTCCATTTTATTTGTTTTTCTATGAATTTACCTGCATGAGTCTTTTGCTTGTTAAAAAAAATTTTTTTTAAGAAGCTTTAGATTGCATAAATGTAACACTGCAAGTACAGGGGATTCCCATGTACCCCACTCCCTCCATCTCCCCCACTTTCCCCCATTAACAACATCTTCCATTAGTGTGGTACATTTGTTACAAATGATGAACACAATTTGAAGCATTGCTACTAAGCATGGTACATTATAGTTTACTCTTTGCGCAGTACAATTTTGTAGGTTTTGACAAAATGTATAGTGGCCTGTATCCATCATTACAATGTCATGCAAAACAATTCCCAGTCCCCAAAATGCTCCATGTTATACCTATTCTTTTATATGTATTCTTCCCTCTCCTTCCCCTCCGAACCTCTTGTGACCACTGCCTTTATATCAGTGTTATATGATATAATTACTAGAATAATAATAAGTCTACTTTAGTTTATAGTTGTATTGCCCCCTTATATTTGTTCATTCCTCAGTGTTGAGGGTTTGGGGATGATGATGCCCACTCTGCTTCTGTTTGAGAGGGGGCTTAGATCCCATGGGGCAGATGGATGGGATTGTCTTGCTTGCAGTTGTAGATGCTCTCTGTTTTGGGGGATGGGTGTTGTCCATCATCATCCTTTCATTAGTTGTCATAGGTGAGTCCGATGAATAGGAGAGTAGGTGTTGGCTGCAACTCTGCTGAGATACAACAGACTGAAGATTTAATTTCTCTGGGACATATACTTAACAAGTGTAATGCTAATTATAGGTTCAAATAAAATATAAAGGGCATAAGAGCCATGTGTAGGAAAATTATAAATAAGTCTAACTCTGTTACTTTAGGGAGATAGGATAGGTTATCATACATTCCAAGTTCAGGCCTGCTGACAGGGTGCCGAATTCCTGCGATATGTCTGCCCTGCCTATCTCTAGAGCCCTCAGGCGTCCCCCTGTTTGAGGCATTGTTTATGGTGTAGTCAGTGAGATCCTCCTGAGACATGCATAAGCATAACCTCTGGAATGACCTCCAGACTTACTTTGAAATATCTTAGCCATAAAAACTCATTTTATTTAATATTTCCCCCTTTTGGACAAGGTCTTTTTCCAAATGCTTTCCTAATTGGTGCTTGGTAATAATCTCTCCGTGCCAGGGAGGCTCATCCCTGGGAGTCATGTCCTATGCTGGTGGGGGGTGGGGGACAGTGAGTTTGTATGCTGAATTTGGCTTAAAGAGAGTCTTTCACCCATTTTTTCTTGAAACTATTTGTATCTTTCATTGGTTTATTGAAGCACTTTTTAAATTATGGATCATAATCCTTTGTCTTACATAATATAGATGTTGACCTTTTTTTAAAGATTCATTTATTCCCTCCTGCTTGCTGCTTGCTTGCTATCTCCTCTCTGTGCCCATTCACTGCATGTTCTTCTGTGTCTGCTTGTCTCCCTTTGTTGCGTCATCTTGCTGCGTGAACTCTCTGCGGGCATGAGCTGTCAGCTCTCTGCAGGTGCGGGCCAGCTTGCCTTCACAAGGAGGTCCTGGGAAGCAAAACCAGGGCCTCCCATATGGTAGACGGGAGTCCAATTGGTTGAGTCATATCCACTTCCCTCTACTCTATTATTTTTAACTTTACTAATTGAATCTTTTATTATGCAGAAGTTAAAAAATATTTATGTAATGTTTTCATGTTTTTATTATGAATCATCCTCTTTATATTAACTGTCATAGCTTATAAACTTGTTTCCAATATCCATTCTTGTTCCTGTCCATTTCTCCCCCACACTGTACCCATGCAAATCTGATCATGTCTTTCCCTTTGCCTAAAACACTGAAGTGATTCCCCACTGCTCTGTCTTAAAGGGTGAAATTATTAATACAACTTCAGAGTGTGTACTCAAACTGGCTTCCTGTCATTCCATGCATCCCCTACCCTCTAGGCACGCTAACCTTCTTTTAGTTCCTTGATGGAGTCATGTATCTTTCCCTTATAGTACCTGTGTACATGCTGTTTTCTCTTCCTTGGGACCTCCAGCTACACTAATTTTCTTTTAGTTCATTGATGGAGTCATGCTTCTTTCTCATATAGGACGTCTCCCCAAGCGATTTCCTTGGCTTATTATTGTCTCTCTCTTTGGTGCCTCTTTATTCTTCGAAAACTCTTACATATCCTCAAGATTTAATCTGTGTCATTTCTTAAATAAAACTTTCACTAACCTTGCCAGTTTAGGCTAGAGCCTCCTATTATGTGACCTTATTTTCACCAAGTTCCTTTTGTGAAACATATAGCGCATTTGTAATTTTACATTCACTTGTATGATCAAATGTTTGTAAACCAATCTTTTCCTCTGGGTATGATACCCTTTGATTTCATTAAATTCAATTGAAGGGCCTTTGATTAGATTACTTGATAAGATTTCTTTAGGGCTTTTGATTGGACTATGTCAGTGAGGTGTGACCCAGTTTAAGTCCCTGCCCCCTTGCTGGGTCTAATATAAATGGACTCAGACAGACAGAGGGAAAAAAGGCAGCCAACATATTTGATTCTGCAATGTGAGAGAAAGGATTGCTTAAATATGAAGTCACCAAGAGGATGGTCCCATGAAGAAGCTTAAGAGGAGACCAGCCCTGTTATATGCCTGAAAGCTTACAGCTGAGCTTGGAAAGAGAGCGGAACAGCCAAGATTGATATAGGAGGCCTGGAAAAAGACAATCCCTATGCCTGGTTGCTCAAAGCTGAGCTCAAGAAATGGTAGATTCTGGAGGGGAAGGCAGAGACCTCCACAGAGATTGATAGCCATCTTGCTTCACCACATGGCAACTCGTCAGGATCAATAGTAGCTGACTTTGGTGAGAAAGCATCTCTGATGGTGCCTCAGTTTGGACTTTTAATGGCCTTGGAACTATAAGTTTTTACCCCACATACTCTTTATAGAAGCCAACACACTTCTTACTTTGCACCGGCAGCCTCTGGCAAACTAAAACAGACAGTATCTGTTTTGTTCACTGCCACGATCTCAGTGGGTTGCCTGATGCCCAGCACATCATAGAGGCTCAACTATTTGTGGAAAAATGAGCGAATGAATTATGGCTTCTTGTTTTTATTTCTTAATTAAAAAGACATTGAAAGATTTCACCATGTTTACCATTGTTAGATTTAATTTTTAGACAGTTCTCTCATATAAGTTTTGTGTGGAAGATTAATTGGAAAGGCAAATCTGAAGAGTGGTAGGACAAATAGTTGACTATTAAGATTTTCTGGGCCTCAGATAATAAAGACTTGAAGAGGAGCAGTAGCATTAGAAATGAAGAAGAAGAGATGGAATCTCAGGACCACTTAAGAGGAGAACCAGATGACTGGATGTGGTCATGGCAAGGGAAAAGCAACAATCAAGTCTGAGAATTAAAATTAAATATAACTTATTATAAGACTGTTATATAGTGGTTCAGAACAGAGCCTTAGGAGTCATGCAAATTTACTGGCTGTACAACCCTGAGCAATTGTATTTAACATCTATGTTCATTGGAAATGAGTGCTTCATGGAATTTTAAGGTTAAATGAAGTAATGCATGTAAAATGTCTAGTATTCTTGTCATTTACAGTGAACTTGAAAAGTCATTTAACCACCCAAACTCAGTTTTTTCTGATTGAAAATAAGCATAATATATTCCCTGTTGTCGATTTGTTTTGAGAATATAAAACCCTCGGAAAAGTATAAATTGGTAATCATCATATCTAGATATATTAATTATGCCCAGTAGGAGGAGAGATATTCTTCTGTCTTTAATATGAATCATCCCTTGGTTTGTTGGAAGATATGGTATACTTCTTGGCCATAAAAGCTTGAAAAGTAGAATTTATCATAATGTGAACAGCTTTCTACCTGTCTATGAAGCTCTATGAGTTAAGTACTCAGTGAATCCTCAAGAAAATAAATCTTAACAAGAACCTAAGGAAATTCGTATTGCTTGGTATAGAGGGGAGATGAGAGTGAGATTATCAGTAACAAAGCCCTGAAGGTAGAAATGAGGTGAGTTACTGAAAATTGCCATGATCAATTTCGGTTGCCTGCTCTGATTTCCTGTAGCCAGAGCTTTGCTTATTTTTATGATTGAGTTGTATATTTTGAGTTTTCCTTCCTTGACCTCTTTAGCAATCCAGTGAAAACAGCTTGTGTAATTATTATTCCACACATAAGGATAGTGAAAAACAGAAATCAGTACACAGTGATCCTAATCTTTGTTTATTTCATCCTGCCTTTCCAAAGAGAAAGTGCAGATGTAACTATTTTTAAATGTTCTGGTTCTGTGATACTCTATATAGGAATTTTGTCTAAGGGCAGCTCTGAAGTGTTGTTGTTGTTGTTGTTGTTGTTGTTTTCCTGCTGTGTTTTTGCTGGGTGATCTTAGCTAAGATTTTAATTTTCAGCCAATACTTTTCACTTTTCCTTATTGTTAACAGACATGTAGCCTCACTCTTGCTTATAAATTGGGTCTTTTACCCAGCTTTCTGAACTGCATTTTCTTTTGAAGTATTCAGACTGTTCTATCAGTCAGCAGTGGTCAATTTTGGTTTACCCCTTTGCACTGTAATACTAAGTAAATTAGGATGTTCTTTTTCCTGCAGGTTTTCTGTGCTTCCTGCTGTAGCCTGAAATGTAAGCTGTTATACATGGACAAAAAGGAAGCTAGAGTCTGTGTAATCTGCCATTCAGTATTGATGAATGGTAAGTATTAAGACAGGTTGATTTTATAGTTATTGAGACAGCATAGAAGTATTCCTCTGGGAATGCTATTTTTTTCTTGCCCTTTCTCTACAAATTGCTTATCTTTTCAAATACCATGATTTTAACTGAAAATAGTGAGCTAAATGTCCATGTTTTAAAATTTATTAGTGTTTCAGAATTCCTGTGCCTACTTTAATGAATGAATGCTAAAGGCAGGTAAGTTTGCAGGAAGAGTGGAATTTCTTGTATAAATCTGGTACTACATAGTTGCTATATTCCTGTGAAATAACCTGGACAGCCTGCAGTGGGGGTTACTGATTCCCTACACATGATGAGATATTAAAATCAGACTGAGGTTTTCCTGTCAAAGGGAATGATCTCTTTATAGAGAATGCTTCAATAACTTAGAATTCATTCTTATTAACAACACCTTATTATATTCATCTTGTTAAAAATAAAAATTTTTGTATGTAGCATCCACTAGGAAATTGTGTTTTCTACCAGTTACCTCCTCAGTGCTATTGAGATTTATAATAAGAGTAATGGTTTTCAGTGTAGTTGGCATGTGGTAAAAGAATATGGCCAGAGAAATGTAAATATTGATTATCCAGTGTTCATCTTTGGTGGGACTGGGAATGAAGCCAAGGGCATGTTAGTTAAGAAAAAAAACCCTGAATATTTTTGTAAAGAGATAGAAAATTGATCATGCTATAGTATTTTCCCTTTGAATGCATCTTTGTACAGTTGCCAGAGCAATTATTAATAGACATATAATGTTGGACCTTGGTCACCACTGTTGCCTGTATTAGGATATTGTGCCCCTGGAGGCTGGAACTTACCTGCTCTGAGACCCTCACCTGCTCTGTCTATATTGCTCATAATCGTTTTCCAGTTGCTGGCTTATTAACCTATTGCATATAAGTTCATCTGATCTGTTCTAATCTCCTGTGATTCACTCAGTTTTCTCAAATTTCTGAATTCTTATAATTTTGATCCAATATGAATAATTTTCTCTTGAGTATCACTTTTTAGATGGTGGTTATTTCAGTCTGTTGCTCAATTGATTTTTATTTCACTGCTTTCGTTCTTCTGCCATATATCTGTAGATGAGCATGTTGCTTAATTTTAGTACCCAATATCTCCTTTATTTGATGCAGTCTTCTAATTTGATAGGCATTTTTTTTTAACTTGGCACAGCTAAAGATGAAGGAAATGACAGAGGATTCATATAGAATACTTACTTTTTATTAAGCCAAGGAGGCCCTTAATAAGGGACTCTTAAGATAATCCACTTTTCCTGTTTTTTTTCCCAGCCTTTCGCATGGCTTACCCCAGTCTTTTTCTGAATATTTAATTTGATGCTTTTCAGTGTTCCCTATACCTCTTTTCCTTTCTCCTTTTCTCTTCTTCCCCTCTCTTCCTGCCAGTGCTTTCATAGAAATATAGCTTTTGTTGTTATTAGCCTTGTCCTGTTGTTTGGAGTTGATAAATATTCAAAGTCTTATGGATCATTCTTTGATACTGAATGAAATTTTTGAAAAGATGCACCCAAAATTGGGTGTTTTCTATTTCTGGACATGTGGTATTACCTGAACCTAGAGGATAAAATTTGAGATCCTTAATTTCTATAGCAACTTTTCATCCTATTTATAGACAATAGTTGATAAGTCATTATTTAGTGAAATTGCAGCACATATAGAATCTTAATGTATTTTTGATAATTCCTATTGGTTGATTGCATTTATTTGATACTGGCACATTTTCATGTTCACATGGGTCCTGTGCTTTTGAGACACACTAAATATGTGAAATGGTTGTTCTTGCTGGATACTTTTGCACAAGGTGATGATTTCACAAAAGCAAAATTCACAGAAAATTTTAGATGTGTTCTCTTCAGGCTTCAGAGTATTTCAAATGAGATTTTTACCTCAATTCAAAAGAGCCTCCTAAAAGTCTAGAAATGAAACCAAAAACATCTCTCAATGGAGTTATGCTATTTTAGATCCTCAATTTGATTATTTTGATAGAATGTTACAAAATACATTTAATATTAAAAAAATAAAATACATAAATGCTATCCCAGGTTTGCTGTTATTTTACACCCTCTTACGGGAATGTCATGGTCTTCTTTAAAGAAGCCAGGGGCCTAGTCTTTAACCTCAGGCTAATCTATAAACCCCTAGTATCAAAAGTATCATGTAATTCTTATTTGTTCCAACCAGTAGACCATATACATCTACATAGCCTATCTGATTGAATAAAATCACCTATCTCTTCAATACCTTCATTAGCTGGAAGAGAGACATGCTATAAATATTAATGAGGAAGAGTTGCATTATTTACCCAATACTGTGGAGGTCTTGATGTCCATATTTTTAACAATCCATTCACATTGATTGTGTCTGTATTTGCTTTAGCTCAAGCCTGGGAGAACATGATGAGTGCCTCAAGCCAGAGCCCTAACCCTAACAATCCTGCTGAGTACTGTTCTACTATCCCTCCCTTGCAGCAAGCTCAGGCCTCAGGAGCCCTGAGCTCTCCACCTCCCACTGTGATGGTACCTGTGGGAGTTTTAAAGCACCCTGGAGCAGAAGGTAGGGGATCATGTGCTATTCTCTCTCTTTTTCTCACCAAATTCCTCTGAAAAAGTGCTGATAAGATTTTACAGCACAAGATTTTAAAACATTGCAGCTAAGTCCCTTTGGGGGTAGTTTTTAAAGTGGAAGCACAAGGTGAGACATGTGTCTAAGACTGTTTCTGGGCAAGTAAAGAAAAACAGTGTGTTGCCTGATATTTTGGAGACAACTCTGAAACTATGACAATCCCCTTTCCAGTTTAAAAATGGATTATACTTATACTTGAAAATAGTTGTAGAATCTGAAGTCAGCCTGTGAAATTCTAGCCTCTCAGGCTTGCTTTAATGTTCTTTGTAGGAAGTAATGAAAATGAGAGTTCCTTCTTACCAGCTAATGTCAGTATTGCTTTTTGGCATAAACATTTCTACTCTGTCTTTTCATTTTTAATCCATCCATATAGAATATAAAAAAGATTGTATCAGGTACACAGACCTTTATAAAATCCAGAACTTTCATTCTGATTATATCATATGATGAATAGAAAATGACCAGCATTTGTTTTCTTTTAGTTTATTATGTCTTTGTGATTATGATATTGTCAGATGAAAGGCACTTTGCAAGTTCAGACTATTATGAATAGTAAAAATAGCAAATACATATTTTCTTAAAATGATCTCATCAAGAACTTTCCCTTGATAATTAAAATCCATCTTCCTTCATCAATGTTATGTCTTTTCTTCTAGTAATATTCCCTTCCTTTCCCAGATAGCCCTCTGCCCTTTTGAACATCAAAGACTTCTATTGATGTTATACTCTTCTCCATTTTCCCCTTTTCAGATCATCCCTTAGTCATACGCCTTGTATTTTTATGAGTTCAGGCTTTATTTCTTAAAACCTTTATTCTCTTTACTTCGTTTGTCATTTTTATTCTTCCATAGTCTCTCTTTGTTTTGGCTGTTTGAATTGATTTCCAAAACTAGATTTAAAGAGAGATTTTCATCAGAATCAGTTTTTTTAGCTTTTTCTCTGTCTTTTTATTAAAATACAAACTACTTTTGCATTGCCAGATCTGTCTTTTTCTTCTTTAGTTATACTTTGAACAAAGATCTGGTTAGTTTGTTTCCCAATTCTAACATTATCTGTGTCAGTTCTTCTTTTATTAATTAAAAAGATTTCTTCAACACTCTTTGAAGTATCTTTTGCCCTTTAAAATACCATATTACTTTTCCAGATATTTAAGTCCTGAGAAAACCTCTTACTTTTAGGAGATGTGGATGTTTACTGCTAGGCCCCCCCCATATTAATTTATTTTCTAGGCAGTTAAAAAACCTTCCTTAGTTTCTCTGTCATTGATGTGGGGCAGAACCTGTGACTTAATTATTGGTGTATTTAAGAGCTCTTAGTATTTTAAAGCAAAATGTTTTATATCTTTGCATATAAGTTATAGCAGTAAAAAAAAATTCAATTTCAATTTTTATTAATTTATAACCTGTTTTATACACAGTTCTGATGTTTTAATTGTAAGATGCTAAATAGTGATTTCTTTATACATCTGAAATTGGTGACCTTCTCTTTTTTGATGTTAGAAACCTCACCAATGTCATATTGATGCCTGTTTTATTTTTCTGGCTCCTCAAGTGGCTCAGCCCCGAGAGCAGAGGCGAGTTTGGTTTGCTGATGGGATCTTGCCTAATGGAGAAGTTGCTGATGCAGCCAAATTAACAATGAATGGAACTTCCTCTGCAGGAACCCTGGCTGTATCACATGACCCTGTCAAGCCAGTACCTACCAGTCCTCTACCAGCAGAGGTGAGAAAACAAAATAATAACCCAGTACTTGCTTCCCCCAGCATTGTACTGCCTCTGTCTTGCCTTTTTCTAAGTAGAGGCATCTTTCTGTGGAGGCCCTATAGATGTGGGATACAATTTAGTAGTCAGATGTCGAAATATACTCTTTCACTGTTGAATGCACACATCGTAAATACATGATAAAAAAGTATCTTATGTAGAACCGTTTATAAGTATATTTGAGCAATATCAAAATTTCCTCCACTGACTTCATTAAGAAGGTAAAAAGGCAGCTTACTCAATGGGAGAAAATTTTCAGAAATCACATATCCAATAAGGGTTTGATCTCCATGTTATATAAGAGATCATACAACTCAAAAAAAAGACAACCTAATTTAAAAATGGACAAAAGACGTGAACATACATTTTTCCAAAGAAGAAATGCAAATGGCCAAAAAAGCACCTGAAAAGATATTCAACATCACTAGCTATTAGGGAAATGAAGATTAAAACTACAATGAGATATCATTTCACACCTCATAGAATGGCCATTATTTGAAAACCAGAAAACTGCAAGTGCTGGAGAGAAGGTGAAGAAATAGGAACACTCCTTCACTGTTGGTGGGAATGTAGAATGATATAGCCTCTGTGGAAGACAGTTTGGCAGTTCCTCAGGAAGCTAAGTATAGAACTTCCATTTGATCTGACAATCCTCCTAGTAAGAATGTAATCAGAAGAACTGAAAGCAAGGCCACAAACAGACATTTGCACACTGATGTTCATAGTGGCATTATTCACAATTCACAATTGCTAAAACATGGAAAGAGCCCAAGTGTCCCTCAGCCAATGAATGAATATACAACATGTGGTATGTACATTTATGATAGAATACTATTCAGCTATAAAAGGAAATGAAGTCAGGATGCATATTACAAGGATGAACCTTGAAGACATTATGTTGAGTGAAAAAAGCCAGACGCAAAAGAACAAATATTGTATGCTCTCACTAATATGAATTAAATATGATGAGTAAATTCATGGGGTTAAATGCTAGAGTATAAGCTACTATGAGATAGAATGTGGGTTGAGAAGTGGGAGTTGATGCTGAATGTATGTAGAATATTTAATAAAGTGGATTGTAAATGTGTGGAAATCAGTAGAGTTGATGGTAAATAGTGGTAACACTCCCAATTTATAAATGTGAATGTGGCTGAGAGGGGTAGTCTAGGGAGGTTAATGTCAATTGAAAGAAAGCTAGAGGATAATCTAGGGGCTGTATAACAGTGATTTTGGTGGTGGATGATGATTGTGGTTAATAGTACAAAACAAGAATGTTCCTCTCTTACAGGTGTTAGGAATATGGGCATAAATGGAAAAAAACTAATGTAATGTGTGGTAATGCAATATTTTTAAATGAATCTCAAAGAAGGTGCTGTATCAGTGCTAAGGGTTTATAATGGGGGTGACTAAAAGTCGGATATGGAATTTTTCCTTTTGGAGTCATGAAAACGTTTTGAAATGGACCAAGCTGATGACAGCTCAGTGATGAAACTGAGAGCCACTTAATGTAAACATAGGATGGATTATATAAGGCAGGGGCCCATGTAACACAGTACAAATATGAGAATGTGCACCCATGAACTATAACAACTATATAGTCCTAATGCTTGATATTAATAATATGATGGGTTGTGAAAACACACTAAATATAAGCTATGGACTATAGGTAGATGTAATATTGAGATGATGTTCTTTGATCATTTGTAACAAATGTGTCAAAACAATGAAAGGTGTTGGTGATGGGGCAATGTATGGGAATCCTGTATGGTATGCATGATTGTTCTTTAAAATAAAAAAATCTCATTTCGTTTATTACACATCACATTCTAGGACTTTCTCGCAACTTTTTGCATTCTTTCTTCCCTAAGCCCTAGACCTGACTACTCTGCATCTGTTCTGTGTCTCCTATGTCCTATGTTTGCTTGTACTCTGGGAAGGGTCAATGCTCTGTTGTTCCCCATGAACATTCTCATTTCCCTAGCTCTTAGTTTTATTATTAAAGATTATTAATCCTTAATAAAAAGGCGATCTATGATCTTCAGGTAGCTTTTGGATTTATTTTTGTCTTAAAAAAAAACAAAAACAAATATATAACTTGCATTTGCGCTAATATTTGATATATTTTTAAAGAAAAAAACATTAGAATGAATTTTAAAAGCATAACTATTTCTACTTTAGGAAAAGGAAGATGCCAAGGCTTTCCCCAACTCCTGCCTCCCTTTCCTCTATACCCACTGTTATTCCCTACATGTATACTATCAGCTGACTTGTTCACTATATATATGCAAGTTTTTCAGGGAACTAATTCTTACTAAGATTGTTTTTAGGTAATATCAGGCTACCTCTGTAACTAGAGGTCAAACTAGTGGGAATCCTGACTTTGTGATACATTGTATTTCAAATAATTTTCCATAGGCTCTGTGGTTGCCTCTCTGGAGAACCATAGTGGGGGAAAAGATGGGGCAATATGAATGGCTGAGAAAACTACATATCCAAGAAAAATTTAATATTCAGAATACCTAAAGAAATCCTACAGCTCAAAAACAAAAAGACAGACAATCTAATTTTAAAAATAGGCCGAAGATTTGAATAGACATTTCTCCAAAGAAGATATACAGATGAGCAATAAAGACAAGAAAAAATGCTCAACATCACTATTACGGAAATGCAAATCAAAACAACAATGGGATATCATTTCACACCTATTAGACTGGCCACCTTTCAAAAAACAGAAAACTACAAGTGTTAGAGAGGAAGTGGAGAAATAGGGACATTCATTCACTGCTGGTGGGAATGTAGAATGGTGCAGCCGCTGTAGAGGACAGTGTGCTGGCTTCTCAGGAAGCTAAACATAAAATTGCCATTTGATCCAGCAATCCCATACTGTATATACCCAGAAACTGAAAGCAGGAACATGAACAGATATGTGCACACCAATGTTCACAGCAGTATTATTTACAATTGCCAAAAGATGGGAGCAACTCAAATGTCCATCAGTGGATGAATGGATAAGAAAAATGTGGTATATACATAAGATGGAATATTTTTCAGTTGTTAGAAGTAATGAAGTACTGATGTATATAACAACATGGATGAACCTCAAGGACCTTATGTTGAATGAAGTAAGCCAGACACAAAAGGTCAATAATTACAATAAGCAAACTCATAAAGATAGAAGATAGGTTACCAGGAGATAGAATGGGGATGGAGAATGGAGAACTGATGATTAATCTGTACAGAAATTATAATTAGGTTGATTGTAGAGGTTTGGGAGTGGGCAGAGGTGATAATAGCACAATAGTGTGAGTGTGGTTGGCAGCACTGAAGTGTGTGTGTGTGTGTGGTTGAAGTGGGAGGTTTTGGGTCATATATATTACTGGAAGGAAAGCTAGAGGATAAAACATAGAATTGTATAATACAGTGAACCCTGTGGTAGATGAGGATAAGGGTTAATAATACAAATGTAAGAATGTTCTTTCAGGATCTAAAACAAAAGTATGCCACTAATAACTATGGTGTTAATAATAGAATGGTATATGGGGAAAAAGTGCACCCAAAACAAAATGCAGATTGTAGTTAACAGTAACATTTTAACAATTTGGCATTTGTAACAAAGCTATCACACCAATGTTAAGTATCACCAATGGGAAGATATGGAATTTTGAATATTTTATTCTTAGAAAAATGTTTAATGTAACAGAAACAAACAAATTTCCATGTAAGTTATACCGTTTTACATGGTCAGGTATCTAGACTGACAGGGCCTTTTAAACAGCTTCAACGTAATATAGCTACCTACTTGTATGGGATATAAATATAACTTTGTTGCCATAAATATGTTTTCTGGATGGATAGCGGTCCACACAGTAGGTAACAAAATATTAAACTTCCTTCCTGGGGAAGTCCTACTACTTTCTCAAAAAAGATGGCCAAAAGCTCTGGAATATATAATAAGCCTTGCCTAATAAAGGAAAACAGGCAAATAAGCCAGGCCCTCAATCTAAATGCTTGTACTTATGAACCTTATTCCTGTAATAATGAAACTAAGCCTAATATAATCCATGCCTAAAATTTACCTCCTGAAAACCTCCTTGTTACTCAAATGTGCCTCTCTCTAAGCCAAATACTGTATAAACTCACTATCTTCCCTCTGACTGACCTGGGACATGACTCACAGGAATGAGCCTCCCTGGCACCAAGAGTTTAGTACCAGGTGTTAATTAGTGGTGCATTTGAAGAAAGACTATGATCAAAAGGTGGAAATAGTAAATAAAAATTTTTATTTAATTTTAAGGCTAAGTGATTTCAAAGTGAATAGGGAGGTCATTCCAGAGGTTACACTTATGCAGGTCTCAGCCAGACTCCACAGAATGCTACAATAAACAAAGCCACAAACAGAAGTGCTCCTGAGGGCACTAAGGCTGTCTCAGTACCACAGGCATGCCACACAACCACATGAAATCAGAGCCCCCTTGGCAGGCTCTATTTGGGAATATATGAAAAGTTATTTCCCAATACAATCTAGGTATACATCCCTTAATCATGATTCTTCTACCTCTTTTATTTGAATATACTTTAGTATCCTTCTCAAAAACTTAAAGCCTTCAGATTCATCCTATGCCAGTGGCCCTGAAGCCAGCAGATAATGCAGCCAACTCCTACTCTTTGGACATGCTCTGGGCAGCTAACAAAACAATGGATATGGAGCAGCCCCCAAAGCAAGCAAAAAAATTCCATTCCTCTGCCCCATAAAAACTCTGGCCCTTCTCAGCCAGAAGCAGTATGAGTGGATATCGTCTCAAATACCTCATGTTTGATGAGTGAATAATAATAATAATAAATAATAGGGAAGCGGATTTGGCCCGATGGATAGGGTGTCCGCCTACCACATGGGAGGTCCAAGGTTCAAACCCAGGGCCTCCTGACCCATGTGATGAACTGGCCCACGTGCAGTGCTGATGCATGCAAGGAGTGCTGTGCCATGCAAAGGTGTCCCCCGTGTAGGGGAGCCCCACACGTAAGGAGTGTGCCCCGTAAGGAGAACCTCTCAGCGCGATAAAAGTGCAGCCTGCCCAGGAATGGCTCCATACAGCTGACACAGCAAGATGACCCAACAACAAAAAAAAGACACAGATTCTGGGCGCTGCTGACAAGAATGCAAGCGGACACAGAAGAACACACAGTGAATGGACACAGAGAGCAGACAACTTGGGGGGGGGAGGCGGGGAAGGGGAATAAATAAAAAAATCTTTGGAAAAAAAATACAATAAAAAATAATAATAATTCAGATTTCCCCAGTTTTCCTAAAAATGTTCTTTATACTTTCCATTTATACACACATTATATATTTTTTATATTAAAGTTAAGTTAAATAAATTTCCATCAAGGATCATAATTGCATTTAATTGTCTTGTTGGTTAGGTTCTTAAATCATAAAATATTTTGAATAAATGAGTAAGTTCTAGTGAATGAGTGTTATAAGGAAACAAGGTTCAGCTTAATATAAAAAGATGCTAAACCAAGTGTATTAGTCAGCCAAATGGATGCTGATGCAAAGTACCAGAAATCTGTTGGCTCTTGTAAAGGCTACTTATTTGGGGTAGAAGCTTACAGTTACAGGGTCCTAAATAGTCCACCTCAAGGTATCATAAGAGGTACTTTCTCACCCAAAGTCTGTTGCCATGTATTGACGCAAGATGGCAGGTGACATCTATGAAGGTTCAACCTTCCTTTTCCCTCTTATGGCTCCATGGGTCCAGCTTCTTCTGATGTCAGCTGTGGGCTGGCATAAGACTCGTCTCTCAGGGCCTCTCAGCTTCTCTGTTCCTTTCACAGGTCACTATCAGGCAAATATGTCATCTCTCACTGGGGCTCCAAAACCAAGTTCTCTCCTCTGCTGTCTTTTTCTGTGTTCGCCTATGTGTCTACTTCCATGTAAGAGTCTGTTTTATCAGCCCATCAAGGTAGCTGGGACTCAAGGCTGAGTCACACTTTAATGATGTGGTTGAATCAAAGCCCTAATCTTAATATAATTTAATCAGATGTCTCAGCTGAATCTAATACAATCAAAGGGTTATCATGCCCAGAGGAACAGACTAGTTTATAAACATAATCTATAACTCTTTTTGGAATTCATAAATAATATCAAACTGCCACACTCTGCCTTCTGAATTCCAAAAAGATACTACAATATTCTAAAAAACTTTAAATCTTTAACAATGCTAAGTGCAAAATCATATCACAATCATTTCAAAGAAGTAGTTTGTCTTGGGGCAAGGTCCCATCTGGCTGTAGATCTCTGAAACTTAGAAAACAATTTATCTTCTTCCATTATACAGAGGGACATACATAGCATAAACATTTGCATTACCGTAAGGAGAAATTGGGAGGGAAACCTGAGTCACGGGACCCCTACAGTTCCATAAATCTGCAGGGCTTACTTCCTTAGATTTCAGAGTTTGAGAGTCATTCTTATAATGATGGTTTCTTCTCCCTGGGCCCTCTTGAGGACCCACCCTTTCCACAGACTTGCCCAACAGCCATTTTCTTGGTTCTACCTTTATCAAACATCTGGGTGGCAAATGAGCTCCAGACCTCACCCTCCAAGAACATTCAACTGATGGCCATTCTTTACCCAATCTTTGGGATAGAGTCTCAAACACATTAGTGCAGTGAGGGGAAGGCAACATTCTCCCTAATCTCTGGCATACAGGCCTAACCTTCTCAGAGACATAAATTAGTGACCTGGCTTTTCCTAATCTATGGGGGGAAGGCTCATCCCTCTCAGACCTCTGGATTGTTAACCTTACTCTCCCCAACCCTTGGGGAATGTGCTCCACCCTCTCAGTAGCCTGGGGTGGCGAAACTTTCCTTGACTAGCAGGCTGGGACATCCACCCTCTTCAACTGCCTAGGCAAACTCACCCTCTCCCTGCACATGGGTGGGGTTCCTCTCTTGGCCCAAGGAGATATTTTTTTTTTTCCATTTTTATTTTTTTTCTCCTTTATTTTCTTTTAAATGTTACATTAAAAAAATATGAGGTCCCCATATACCCCCCACCCCACCCACGCCACCCCTCCCACATCAACAAACTCTTCCATCATTGTGGCACATCCACTGCACCCGGCAAATACATTCTGAAGAACCGCTGCAGCACATGGACAGTGGTCCAAATTGTAGTCCACACTTTCCCCCAGTCCACCCAGTGGGCCACAACAGGACACACAGCGTCCAGCATCCATCCCTGCAGCACCACCTAGGACAACTCCAAATCCTGAAAATACCCCCACAACATCTCTTTTCTTCCCTCTCCCGACCATCAGCAGCCACCGTGGCCACCCTCTCCACATCACTACTACAGTTTCTTCCCCAAGGAGATATCTTAATTCCAGATCTCAGCTTCCATGGTTTTCTTCTTAAAGCTGTTTTCCCTTCTACCTCTCCCCTGCTTGTCCTTTTTAGTCCAGGCTGACAGTGATTTTGTTCATACAGCTCTCGCAAAATGCTTGTTGGTTTAGCGTGCAGGAAGCAGGTATCCAAACCATCAGACAGTAAGAAAAGTCTTTTCTAGATAACTGCATTCTCAATCCTGATTTAAAGTTTCAAGTTTAGTTAAGTCTTCAAATAGGCCGCTATTTTCTGGGGGCTTGCTTTCCAGAGGCTTGGAATTTCCGGATTCAGTTTCTTGTTTCGTTGTGCCCAATAATTCAGTTCTTAGCTTATCCCTGTCATCTAGCATTTTACTATAAGCTGCAAGAAGCCAAGCCGCATTCTCTGAGTTTACTTTTAAAAGTTCTTCAACTAATTATCAGGCTCACCATTTTCAAATTCTGCCTTCCATAAAGCACCAGGAGTTAATCTTGCTAAGTTCTCTGCAGCTTTAAAACACAGATTGCCTTTCCTCCAGTTTCCAATAATAGTTTTATCTTTTACTTCTAAGGCCTCTTCAAAAATCTCTTTAGTGTCCCTGTTCCTACCAACAGTCTCTTCAAAGCAATATAGGCCTTTTCTATCAAGCATCTCACAATTCCTTCGAAAAAACACCCCTTACCCATTTATAAAGCCATTCTAGCATTTTGATAATTGCAAAAGCACCACCACACTCTCTATTACCAAATTCTCTGTTAGTCAGGGCTCTCTAAGGAAACAGAGTCAACAGGAGATAACTGTAAATAGTTTGAGATTTTATAAAATTCTTTCATGTGACCATGGGGATGCACAAGTCCAGATTCCGAAGGCAGGCTGCAAACCAGGGGCTTGATGAAGGTCCTTGATGAGTTCCCAGGAGACGTTGGCTTTCTAAAGACAACCTGGAAAATTCTCAGTGCTGAAATTACTTCACCTTTTTAAGGCTTTTAAGTAATTGGATAAAACATCACTCATTGCTGACAGCAATATCCCTGATTGATGTATATATTATCAGTCATTTATGCAGTAAACTCACTGATGACTAAAGTCCATAAATGTCCTTGTATTACAGTTAGCCTAGTGCTTGCTTGATGAAACAACTGGATACAATTAACTGGCCAAGTTGACACATTAGCCTAACCATCATGCCAAGTTAGTTGGTTTATTTTTGTGCTCTCACTGTTCAACAACCTCTGTTTCAACGTTATCTGGTAAAGTGAGGTCAAACAAACTCATTAAGGGCAAACTGTAATCTATTTTTCTCATCTTAATGTCCTAGTAGAATACCTGACACTTAATAATAGGTAATAAATTAAGAACTTCCTTTTTATAGAAGATATGTAACTAGCTGTCAGACAACCACTCTGAATCATGTAAAAATGAGGATTTATGTATCATTAAATAGCATGTTAGAGCGAATTATTTCCTCTTCTCTTCTGGACCTCCAAATCAATTTATAGTGATTTGCCAATAAAATTTTCAAGTTTCCTCTTACATATGCTGTACTGGAAAAACTGCAAAATTTTAGCAAAACTCCACTAAAACTAAAAGTGTATAAAAGTATGGCAATACATAAGTATAAGCTTTTTGAAATAGTTTTATTTTACTCTTACTGAGGTATAAAAATACATATAGCAAGTATTTAAATGGCTTTAGTCTCTGGAGAACTTATTATTTTTTTAAAGATTTATTTATTTTTTTCTCTCACCTTCCCCAGTTGTCTGCTCCCCCTGTCCATTTGCTGTTTGTTCTTCCTGCCCATTTGTATTCTTGTCAGCAGCACCGGGAATCTGTGTCTCTTGTTGTGTCAGCTTTGCATGTGTGCGGTGTCACTCCTGACCTGGCTGTGCTTTTTTCGCATGAAGCGGCTCTCCATACGGGGCACATTCCTTGCGCATGGGGCTCCCCTACACTGGGGACATCCCTGTGTGGCAGGGCACTTCTTGTGTGCATCAGCACTGCACGTGGGCCAGCTCACAACATGGGTCAGGATGCCCTGGGTTTGAGCCTTGGACCTCCCATGAGGTAGGTGGATGCTCTATCCGTTGAGCCAAATCTGCTTCCCTGGAGAACATGTTGAATTTGTATATACCCATGTAATCGCCACTCAGGTGAAGACATGGAAAGTGTCTATTACTCCAGAAGGTTCCTTCTGCCCTTTGTATGTCAATACTTACCTCCTCTTCCCCAAGGTAACCACTATGCTGACTTGTATCACCACAGATTTGTTTTGCCTATTCTTGAATTTCATATAAATGGGAATTTATAGTATATTAATATTTGTGTCTAACTTTAATCTCAACATAATGTTTGTGAGATTTATCCAGATATAACCCAGGTTATAAGACTTCTTCCCTCATTACTGTGATTTTATGCTTGAAGCAGTTATACATGAAATATTTCATAGTATAAACCTAAGCCTTTGGGAAATCATGGGTTAATGAATGTCTTATGGTATATTTCAAAAAGCATGAATTTCAAGTTTTCACTTTAATTACCATTAGTATTCTTAACTATATTTTGCCAAAGTCTTGAACTCTCTATAATGCTCACTTTATGATTTGCTTCCCCTAGACGGATGTTTCTCTATTCTCTGGTAGCATACCTCAGGTTGGAAGTCCTGTTGGAAGTGCAATGAACCTTATTCCTGAAGATGGCCTTCCTCCTATTCTCATCTCCACTGGTGTAAAAGGAGGTATGTGGGCTTACATATTTAAACAGGGTTAGTTATATACGTCAAATGTTGCCTCTAATTAAGGGAGAGGCAGGGCTTGAATGATAGCTACTCTTTTCTCTAACAATAAAAGCAGCTATCCCAATTGCCATGAAAACAATTGTTGCTCTTACTGATTGTTATAAAGTGGACTTTTAGTTTTCTGTATTATAATGTACTTTTCATTCTTTAGAAGGATTTAATATTCTTAATTACAATGTAAATATAGTTTATTAGCAGTTTTTGTATTTCAAAGCACATCATACTCTAAAGAGTTGCTTGTGGTTCTAGAATTGGCCCACTCTGGTAAGTTTGTATTTTAATTTACCTTTTTAAAGATTATATAATATACCTTTGGTAAACTACATGTATGTAAGTGGAGAGCACCGAACTTAAATAGCAATTTTGCTGTTAAGAGAATATTTTTAGGGAGTTTTGGTAAGAAGTAAAAATATTATCCAACCAAAAGAATACTTAATTTTATTTGGATGCTCATTATTGATGTATCTGGGCTAGCATTCATTCAGTGCATTTTCAGGAAATGATGTATTAATAATCTCTCCTTACTTTTGGCCTAGTTTTTACCTTGTTCCTTTGCCTTCACTCTTTCCCTTATTTTATCCTCCATACTGTTGCCAGTTATCTTTTTAAAACATAGATAGAATCATGCATTATTCTTACTTAGACATAATCAATGGATTCACAATACCTTCAGTATAAATTACTTATCTTGGTGTATAAAATTCTTCATAACCTTCATCCTGTCTTTCTAACTCTTTCCAACCATTATAGCCAATCTTTTATGGATACTACAGATTATTTGTTGTTTCCTGAATGTTCATTTTTCATACTTCCATGATTTTCTTTTGTTGTGGAATAGTCAAACTTTAAAGTTGGACAAACTTGAGTTTTAATCCTAGCACCACTTCATTCTAGTTATATCATCCAGTGGGCAAGTAATTTATCCTCTCTGAATCTGTTTCTTCATCTATCAAAAAAAAATTAGGTAACCCACTACTTAAAGAGTCATGAGAGGCGGTGGACTTGGCCCAGTGGTTAGGGCATCTGTTTACCACATGGGAGGTCCGAGGTTCAAACCCCAGGCCTCCTTGACCCGTGTGCAGCTGGCCCATGCGCAGTGCTGATGCGTGCAAGGAGTGCTGCGCCACGTAGGGGTGTCCCCCGTGTAGGGGATCCCCATGCGCAAGGAGTGCGCTCCATAAGGAGAGCTGCCCAGCGTGAAAGAAAGTGCAGCCTGCCCAGGAATGGTGCCGCACACACGGAGAGCTGACACAACAAGATGACGCAACAAAAAGGAACACAGATTCCCGTACCGCTGACAACAGAAGTGGACAAAGAAGACTCAGCAAATAGACACAGAGAACAGATAACGAGGGTGGGGGGGAGGGGAGAGAAAGAAAGAAATCTTAAAAAAAAAAAAAGAGTCGTGAATATTAAATAGGATATTATACCTAAATATACATAGCCAGAAAGTGTCTGGTGTGTAGTTGGGCATGTGATTAATATTTTTCTTTTCTTCCTTTTCTCTGCCTGGAATGCCCTTTTATACTCTAGACTCCCTGAAGAATTCCTCAACCTTTTAAAATCCAGCTTTACTTAGGCAGCCTATATCACAGTGTTTTGCTCTCTCATATTTGTTCTCATAGCAATTCTTACACAGTTAGTATATTAAGACTTTTCTTATTGTAATTTAGATATTTTATAGGTCTCATTCTTCCACTTAGATCATGAGTTTCTTCAGTCTTAATTGATCTAGGACATGCTAGGCCCATAATCAGCTCTTAGCATATATTGGTTGAATGCATTGAACTATCAAAACCAGCTGTGTCCCAGATAGTTCAACAATGAACTTTCATATA
Organism: Dasypus novemcinctus; assembly: GCF_030445035.2. Lineage (NCBI taxonomy): Eukaryota > Metazoa > Chordata > Mammalia > Cingulata > Dasypodidae > Dasypus > Dasypus novemcinctus. The sequence continues at coordinate 80,337,688 of NC_080681.1, read as the reverse complement.
AAGTTAAGCATAATGCCTTTGCTTTTTTACCAGGACCCCATAAAATATTCTTTTGTTAGTGAAATTGCTATGTAGGTTTCAAGGTTTATTTTCATAAATTTTAGATTATTAAGGAATTAAATCGGGAAACGGTCTTTGGCCCAGTGGTTAGGGCGTCCGTCTACCATATGGGAGGTCCGCGGTTCAAACCCCGGGCCTCCTTGACCCGTGTGGAGCTGGCCATGTGCAGTGCTGATGCACGCAAGGAGTGCCTTGCCACGCAAGGGTGTCCCCCGCGTGGGGGAGCCCCACGCGCAAGGAGTGCGCCCGTGAGGAAAGCCGCCCAGCGTGAAAAGAAAGAGCAGCCTGCCCAGGAATGGCGCCGCCCACACTTCCCGTGCCCGCTGACGACAACAGAAGCGGACAAAGAAACAAGACGCAGCAAATAGACACCAAGAACAGACAACCAGGGGAGGGGGGGAAATTAAATAAATAAATAAATCTTTAAAAAAAAAAAAAAAAAAAAAAAAGGAATTAAATCGGCCTATGCTAGTATTAAAATAATTCAGACTATAGGGTTTCATTTTCATAAAAAGGTATTCCCATTAAATTTAATTGTTAAAACCTGTCGTATCAAGAAAGAAAAATTAGTTAGCTCTATACTTAATTACACAATATTACTTTCTTTTCAGTTTTGCAATTTTGTATTCCAGTGGGATAAGTTCATTAAAAATTTTTGTCAGTATTTCTCTTTCCAATAAATATTTTCATTGACAGAGTAGACATTTTCTATTACATCCAAAAATATTTTTTAAATTTTCCTTGGTGAACAGGAAATAATATTACTTGTTCTACTTGGCTGTCCCTTAGGGATGCATTATGTTATGACCAACCACATAATATACTCTTGTTTTCAATTCCTTTCCTCTATCTTTAGATTCCACATGATTCTAACACATGATTTTTACTTCAAGCAGAAAGGACCACTATTATTCAAAATAAGGTGGCCAAATATTACATATTGTATTTATAGAAATTGTTTAGGAAGGTGGCATTCAGAGTCTGAAGTATTAACTTGTTCATGTTCAGAATATGTACGGTTTACCAATGATTTTGATTATACATATCCTGAACTCTAGGTATTATACTTAGAGGAATTATTTCATGAGACCCATCACCTGTGATACTTTTAGCTTATTTTCTGGGTGCATTTTTAAACGTTAATTTTTTAGTGGTAAAAAAATCTCAAACCATCCAAAAGAGGATATAGAGGGAAAAGTAGGACTCCTCCCAACCCCAACCCCTAGACCTCCTTTCCAGACATAATTAGTATTATTTTCTGATGTATCATGGATTATTTTAGATGTTTGTCTTAGAATATATAATGAAAATCTTGTCTGATAATTGGAGAATGTTTATTTAATAAATAGTTTGTTTTTAGACTGTGGCAAAACAATTTTGGTGATTAGGAGAGGTTTCTCAATAGGATAATTAAAGTGTCATCCATACTTGGTTACTTTTGAGAGTAAAAGAGGGCTCTATTAATATGACATAGGAGCAGCAAGTATGAACCAGGATCTTTGCTCACCTATTTATAAATCAAATGTTTGTCCCTTTCCTATGAATTATCATCACATTTCTCCATTAGATTTCTTTTTTAATTTGTCCCTTTAACCAATCTTACATTGTTTTCTCTCCTTACAGACTATGCTGTGGAAGAAAGACCATCACAGATTTCAGTAATGCAGCAATTGGAGGATGGTGGCCCAGATCCTCTTGTATTTGTTTTAAATGCAAATTTGTTGTCAATGGTTAAAATTGTAAATTGTAAGTTAGAAATTTATTTTTTTTAAATTAATGATTCATAGATGTTAAATAAATCTTTCAAATGCATTATACATGTGTACTTTAATGTAGATCCAAATCTTACTGAAAAAGAAATTGGGGGAGTGGATATAACTCAGTGGTTGAGCACCTGCTTCCCATGTGTGAGGTCCTGGGTTCAATCCCCAGTGCCTCCTTAAAAAAAAAAAAAGGTTTAAATAAAATAATATATCCCAGAGGACAACTGTAGGACTATCTGAAACACTTGCTTTTAGACACAGAGGATGAGGCAAGAATTCTTCTTGGAGAGAAGCCAAACAAAACTTGAACTGATAAAAGTTAGGTTCTTCCTGAGAAAGATATGTTTGGTCATAACTCACCACCAGAATAATGATTGGTGTGTGAGTTATCCATGAGGGTCAAACAATTTACATGCTAGATTTTAATCCCAAAAACCTTAATCAGGGAGCAAAATCTTATTTGACAATAGGGTTAGTTAACTAACACGTAGTGAAACTTCAGTACATCATAAGTTAAGATACAGATGAAACTTCGTAGTTCTTGGTGCTAGCTTCTTGGGCATCAAAATGAGAGAGAGGATAATAACCTAGAATCTTGATTCTATTTTCCAAGATGGTATTAGAAAATAGAGAATGTATTTATCCTGGATGAGTATTAATATGCAGAGTTTTGGAGGGAGAAAAGAAGCTCTGGGGAATAGTTCTCCAGTTCCCATTCTGTAATTGTTTTAAGTTGACCCTGAAACTAGAAACACTTATACTACTTCCTCTGAGGTTCTACATTGATGAAATACACATTTCTGGTTTACTTGCTAATCGTACCCTTGAATGTTTGGCCATTATTAATGCTTGCCTCCTTTCTTTCTAGGTTCATGTTTTAAAATAATTTGCTTGAAATTTTAATTTACAATACATAGTTTGTAAGTCATCCTTAGAAAATAGCTAACCTTTTTGGACATATGTACCATCTTAATATTGTTGAAATGGATACTCCTGTTTCAGTACATAAAATGACATTTCCTGAAGTGAAAGAAAGGGATCTTATATCTTACGTTAGTTTTGATTTACATAGTGGTTTCCATAATACTATTTGAATCCTTTTTCATTCTCTTTGGGGGTCCCACTTTGTTAGGGTACAAATGATAAAAATGTCAAGAACTGAACTTTATTTTTGACTACTTATGTAATTTATGCTTCAAGACTTTATATAGATGTAAAATAGAGTAGAAGAAAGCAGTCCAGAAAAGCCATCCTTTTAACCATTTTTATAGTGCAAAGCCAAATAAAGTCATGTTGCTGATTATCTAGAATTTTGCCTCAGAAAGGACTGTAATTAAAATAACCAGAATCTTTAAGGCTTATAGATTAAAATTAATAAATCTGAATAAAAATGTATTTTCTTTAGGCCACAATCTGAAGCCAAAGCAATAATGTAGGCTTTTTGTTTTTGGTTTTGGTTGTTGTTTTTGGTCTTCCATAAGTAATTACTTCACTTGGGAAAGTGATTTTTTAATAAAAGTGGGGGGACTAAATTCTTTAATCATTATAACCTAGGATACATAGATTCATTTTGTTTATTATTAATAGGATGTTTCTTTTAATAATTATACCTTTGAATAATAGGAGTCAAACATTTTAAATGCATTTTCTTTCATTACTTATTTTACTTCCCTTCTAATTGTCTTTCTTCAGAGAAATGTCTATTCAAGTCCTTTGCCCATTTTTTAGCTGGGTTGTTAGTTTTGTTATTGGTGAGTTGAAGAAATCTTCCAAGTATTTTTCTAAGTGTTTCTTTAGAGCTGATGGCTTTGGTATGTTTTATTTTCTATAATAGTTCTTTGGATCAATGCAGTGATAGTTCACAATTAATTTATACAGACTCAGTATGATTTATCTTATTCTCTGGTGTATTGTAATAGATTTCTGTGCATCTTTTTTAACAGTAATAGTTGCGAGGAATGTCTTTATTTTTATATTTTTATTCCATCTATAGATGTGAACAGGAAATGTTGGTGTTTCACAACCAAGGGAATGCATGCAGTGGGTCAGTCTGAAATAGTCATTCTTCTGCAGTGTCTACCGGATGAAAAGTGTTTGCCGAAGGATATCTTTAGTCACTTTGTGCAGCTTTATCGGGATGCCCTGGCTGGTGAGAATGCTTTTTGATTTCATCTATTGGGAATGTACCCTTTAAAATGATGAAAATATAAAAAGATATAAAAAGCAGTCTTAAATTTGGAAGGTTAGCATTGGACTTTGATATTAGTAGCAAATTAGAACTTGCCACTTGTGATTGTTTAAAACTGTTTTATACCCTAGAAATATATGTTCTTAAAGCTAACCCATTTCTGTGGGTATAAACCTCTTGTAAGTAGGACCTATTGATTAGGTTGCTTCAGTTAAGACATGACCCAGGGTGGGTTTTAATCCTCTTATTGGAGTCCTCAATAAATGGAATAAATATGGAGAGAGAAAGAGACACATACACACACACACACACACAGAAAGAGAGAGAAAGAGGCATGTGAGAGCACCAAAGAAGCAAAAAGCCGAGAGAAACTCATGGAAGAAAGATGCTGAAAGAAACAAAACCCAGAAGAGAAGAGAGAGACCGGCAGACTCTGCCAAGTGCCTTGCCATGTGACAGAGGAGTCCAGGATTGGACTCCTGGTCTGTAAAGACAAAGCACGGCCAGATGATATCTTGATTTGGACATTTTTCTCAGCCTCAAAACTGTAAGCTTGTACGTTAAAAAATTTCCATTGTAAAAGCCAACCTATTTTTTTTTTTTAATTTTTTCATTAATTTTTTATTTTTATCTCTCCCCTTCCCCCCCAGCTCCCAGTTGTCTGCTCTCTGTGTACATTCGCTGTGTTCTTCTGTGTCCGCTTGCATTGTTGTCAGTAGCACTGGGAATCTGTGTCTCCTCTTGCCGCGTCATCTTGCTGCGTCAGCTCTCCACACATGCGGTGCCACTCCTGGGCAAGCTGTGCCTCCCTCATGGGGGGGGGCTCTCCTTGTGGGACGCACCCCCCCATGTGGGGCTCCCCTACATGGGGGACACCCCTGCATGGCACAGCACTCCCTGCATGCAGCAGCACTGCATGTGGGCCAGCCAGCCACATGGGTCAGGAGGTCCTGGGTTTGAACCCTGGACCTCCCATGTGGTAGGTGGGCACCCTATCAGTTGAGCCAAATCTGCTTCCCCCAGCCTATTTCTGGTATATTGCTTCTGGTAGCTTTAGCAAACTAAAGTACCATGGTTTGAGGAAATTATAAATTTTTAGTACTTTGACTGAAGTAATTGTTATTATTTTACAAAGGCTAAAATCAAAGTTGTGAGAGAATCCATTGACCTTGATTTAAGAATATTTTTCTCTGAGTGGGTTTGGGGTCATAACATTGGTACCTAGTTGAAGAAAGCATAATCATAGCTTACTCCTTATTTCTTCAGATAACAATATTTATGTAATAATAATATAAACACTCTGCAATTATTTTTCAACTTTCAAAAATAGCATGGCAGATTTTATTATGGTTTCAATTAAATTGTGAATTTATGTAAAAATAAAGATATAGCTATCAGAAGTCGGGAAAGAATAAGGCTACTTATATAAAGAGATACTGTCCAAAGTTGAGAGAGAAAGAAATATATTTAAGTGTTATTTGACATTACAAAGTGAACCTCCCTCTGATTTAATGGAGGAGGGGAGAGATAGTGAATTCTCATTTATCATAACAGGAGTCAGTAAATAATATCTGTAGTTGATAAAGTAAGAAAGCATAGTACAGGTATATAGGAACTAAAACATGATTAGTGAAAGAGATTGGCTCTGAGGAACAAGGGTTGGACATGGGGCAGAGACAGGGATTAACACTACTTTCATGTATTATTTGATAATATTTTAATAAATATATTAAAATAAATTATTCACTCCTTCTTGATAAAATAATTTCCCATTCAGGATTTTAGCCCAAAGAAATGATACAAAATAGAAAATACACTTTTATGCATGAAAGTGTTCATTATGGCATTATCTAAATTTAACACAAATTTAGAAGCAATCTAAATGTCCAGCTATGGGTTAAAAGATTAACGGTCTTTAACTTTATAGGTAAATGCATCTTTTCTAGAATGTATTTCACCCCTTAAAAGTATTATTCAGGAAAGCAGATGTGGCTCAAGTGATTGGGCTTCTTCCTACCACATAGGAGGTCCCAGGTTGAGTTCCCGGTGCCTTCTAGAGAAGACGAGCTGGTGTGGTGGGCAGGTGTGGTGAGCTGACACAAAAAGATGATGCTACAAAAGAGACACAAAGAGGAAAGACCATGAGAGACACAATAAACTCGGGAGCTGTGGTGGCTCAGGTGATTGAGTGCCTCTCTTCCACATGGGAGGTCCAGGGTTTGGTTCCCTGTGCTTCCTAAAGAGAAGAGGAGGGGGAAGCAGACTTGGCCCAATGGATAGGGTGTCCCCCTACATGGGTGGTCCGCAGTTCAAACCCCGGGCCTCATTGACCCGTGTGGAGCTGGCCCATGCACAGTGCTGATATGTGCAAGGAGTCCTGTGCCACACAGAGGTGTCCCCCGCGTAGGGGAGCCCCACATGCAAGGAGTGTGCCCCATAAGAAGAGCTGCCCAGCATGATAGAAAGTGCAGCCTGCCCAAGAATGGCGCCACATACACGGAGAGCTGACACAAGAAGATGATGCAACAAAAAGAGACACAGATTCCCGGTGCCGCTGATAAGGATAGAAGCGATCACAGAGGAACACACAGCGAATGGACACAGAGAGCAGACAACAGGTTGGGGCGGGGAGGTGGGAAGGGGAGAGAAATAAATAAAAAAATAAATCTAAAAAATAAATAAAGAGTAGAGGAGCAGACACAGAGAGCACACAGCAAATGGACACAGAGAACAGTGATTGCAAACAATGAGTGATAAAGAAAATAAATCATAAAAAAAATAAAGTATTATTCATGAAAAGAGTACAATAGTATGGGAAATGCTTTTGAAATAAGTACAAAAGCAGCTTACAGAATTACATTGCAATGTGATTATAACTTAGGCATGAAAAGTTTATGTGTTTGTGACTTACTTTGACTCTGTGATAATTTAGGTGTAATCTTGCAAAGCGATGCATGGAAAACTGACCATATGACATCTCTGACATACACTTCACTATTTACTGTACCAGTTCCAAGATATATAATTTGAAGTCATCCAGACTATATATTAGCCTTGACCTGAATTTAGTTCCAGAAGTGGCCTGAAACATTCACTGTTCTCCGTAGTTTGAATGTATTCACATGTAAACATTCTAAACAGAGGAATGGCATTGTGGGTCTAAGTAACTGCGTGTTTGTGTGGGGTTTGAGATGCCATCAGGGTCTAGGACATTGGAGGTTCATGAATGTCTTGTTTAGGGGCTTGTCTTTTATTATGTCAGTAATGAGGAACATTGGAAGAATTTTAAGAGATAAGTCACATAATCAGATGTCCATTTTAGAAAAATGACTCCAGAAGTGGAGTGAAATAGCAAAGTCTGTAAGGCTTTTGGCAGGGAGACAAGAAACTACGGACAAACAAACTTGGTATTTTCATTCATTAGAATACTGCCTAACAATAAAATGCCAAACTCCTGATAAACATAACAACATGCAAGTATCAGATAAAATTATGCTGAACAAAAGAAGTCAGGCACACAAAAAGTACATATTGCATGATTCCATTTATTTTATTTTATTTTATTTTTTAAAGATTTATTTATTTATTTAATTTCCCCCCTCCCCTGGTTGTCTGTTCTTGGTGTCTATTTGCTGCGTCTTGTTTCCTTGTCCGCTTCTGTTGTCGTCAGCGGCACGGGAAGTGTGGGCGGCGCCATTCCTGGGCAGGCTGCTCTTTCTTTTCACGCTGAGCAGCTTTTCCTCATGGGCGCGCTCCTTGCGCGTGGGGCTCCCCCACGCGGGGGACACCCCTGCGTGGCACGGCACTCCTTGCGCGCATCAGCACTGCGCATGGCCAGCTCCACACGGGTCAAGGAGGCCCGGGGTTTGAACCGCGGACCTCCCATATGGTAGACGGACGCCCTAACCACTGGGCCAAAGCCCGTTTCCCAGCATGATTCCATTTACATGAATCTCTGGAATAGATGAATCTGTGGTCATAAAAATCAGATAGGCAATTATCTGGGTTGAGGTGGGGTGTGGTTGCTAGGTGACTGCAGGGGAACTTTCTGGGATGATGTAAATATTCTATATCTTCATTGGGTTAGTGGCTATATAATGGGTATTGACAATTTGTCAATACTCATTCATTTTTCCACTTAAAATCTGTGGGTTTTATTGTATGTAAATTGTACCTCAGTAAATTTGATTTTTTAAAAAGATATTACAGTAATCCAGCAAGTTATTATCAAGGCTTAAATTAGAGTAATATGATAAAGTGTGCTGGAGATATTTAAAACATAGTGATGCTTCAACTCAGTAGTACTTGATAACTAATTAGATTTGAGGAATGAAGGAGAGGAACAAGTCAGAGTTGGCCTCGGATTTTTGTGTTGGGCCCCTGAGTGAATGTTGATCTTATTCATTAAGGTAAAGAATAGAAAAAGAGGAAGAGATGGGTGGAGAAGTGGGAGTTGAGTTCTTTATTCAGTATATTGTAATTGAAATAACTGTACCTCAGATGGAGATTGGCAGATGGAATGGCAGATAAATATATGGATATGAACCTCAGGAAATAGATCCAGGCTAAAATACAGATTTGAGATAAACAGCATTTATCTCAACTAGGGCCTAGAATGGAATTGGTAATATATAGAGACTATTTTTCAATTTTTAAATTTTTTATTAGAGCAGTTATGAGCTTACAAAATGATCAAGCATAATGTGCAAAATACCCATTTATTATCCCTCCACCAACACTTTGCATCATTGTGGAGCATTTTTTACAGATTATGAAAGAATATGATCAGACTATTAGCACTAATTGTGGACCATAGCATATACTTGGTGTATTTTTTCCATACACCCCTTATTATTAACATTATGTATTAGTTTTGTACATTTGTTATAGTTCATGAGAATACCCTTTCATATTTATACTGTTCACTGAGTTATACAGTCCCATGCCTTGTACATTCTATCCAAAGTGTACACTCAGTAGCTGTCATATTCATCACAGAGTTGTGCAGTCATTGCCCCAGTAAACTCTTGAACATTTTCGTTAGTCCAAAAGAAAAACTCTCATACCCCCATTATTGACCCTTAGCATGATATAGTGCCTTCATTGACAGTGATGCAAGAATATTTCCATATTGCTGTTGACTATAGTTCATAAATTGCATTAAATGTATTTTTTCTATGCATCACTATATTCTTGCCACTTTGTAATAGTGACAGACATTTGTTCTAGTTCATACAAGTACATTCTTTTACTTGTATTATTAACCATAATCCTCATCCATCTCGGCATTCACTATGTTATTCAGTCCCTAGATTATTCTCTAGCTTTCTTTCAATTACATCCTTGGACTACCCTTCAGCCACAATCCCATTTGTAAACCAGCTGTGTTAGTTATACTTACCTCTCTGTGTTACCGTCATCTCAATCCAATTCCATACTTTCACAATCAAGCTAATTGAAAATTCTACATACATTAAGCATCAGTACCCCTTCTTGGTCTATCTCCTAGTATCTCCTAGTAACCTATAGTCTAGGTTTTAACTCCATGTGTTTATTCTTTGTATTCAGTTCATATTAGTGAGACCATATAGTATTTGTCCTTTTGTGTGTGTCTTATTTCATTCGGCATAGTGTCCTTAAGGTTCATCTATGTAATCATATATGTCCAAATTTCATCTTATCTTATAGCAACATTGTATTCCATCGTATGTATATACCACATTTGTTTATCCAGTCATTAATTGACACTCTGTGGTTGTTTCCATCTTTTGGCATTTGTAAATAATGCCACAAAGAACATTGGTATACAAATGTCTATTTGCATCATTGTTTTTAGTTCATCTAGATATATCCCTAGTAGAGGGATAGCCATTTCCTATGGCAGTTCTGTATTTAGCTTCCTGAAAAAATGTCAGACTGTCTTCCACAGAGGCTGCATCATTTACATTCCCACCAATAGTGAAGGAGTGTTTCTGTTTCTCCACATCCTCTCCTGCATTTGTTGTTTTCTGTTTTATTAATACTGGCCATTCTATGAGGTGTGAGATGGTATCTTGCATAGTTTTGATTTACATTTCCCTGATAGCTAGTGATACTGAACATTTTTTTATGTGCTTTTTTGCCATTTGTATTTCCTCTTGGGAGAAATGTCTCTTTAAGCCTTTGTCCATTTCTAAATTTAATTGCTTCCTCTTTTATTGTTGAATTGTATCATCTCTTTATTTAAATCGCATGAAAACCAAATCCTTAGCAGATATGTGGTTTCAAAATATTTTCTCCCATTGAGTGGAGAAAATATTGCCTTTTCACCTTCTTGACAAAGTCCCTTGATGCACAAAAGTATTAAAGTTTGAGGAGGTCCCATTTATCCATTTTTTTCTTTCATTGCTCATGCTTTTGGTGTAAGGTTTAAGAAACCACCACCTACCACCAGGTCTTGAAGATGTTTCCCTACGTTTTATTTTAGGAGATTTATGTTTCTAGCATTTATATTTGGTTCTTGATCCATTTTGAGTTAATTTTTGTGTAAAGTGTGGGATCGGGGTCCTCTCTCTCTCTTTTGGATATGGATATCCAGGTTTCCCAGCACTATTTGTTGAATAGACTGTTCCGGCCCTGCTGGGTGGGTTTGAAAGCTTTGTCAAATATCACTTGACTATAGATATGAGGATCTGTTTCTGAACCGTCAATTCAGTTCCGTTGGTCTATATGTCTGTCTTTATGCCAGTTCTGTGTCATTTTTTACCACTGTAGGTAGGTAATATATGCTTTTAAGTCCAGAAATGAGAGTCCTCCAACTTTGCTTTTATGTTTTAAGATCTTTCTGGCTATTTGGGGTCCTTTACCCTTCCAAATAAACTTGATAACTGTGTTTTCCATTGCTTTAAAAAAGATTGTTTGAATGTGGGGGGAGATCGCATTGAATCTATATATCAGTTTGGGTAGAATTGACATCTTAATAATTTTTAGTCTTCCCATCTATGAACATGGAATGTTCTTCCATTTCTTTAGGTCTTTTAAAATTTCTTTTAACAATACGATGTAGTTTTCTGAATACAAATACTTTAAGTCCTTGGTTAAGATTATTCCTAAATATTTGATTCTTCTAGGCATATTGTAAATGGAATTTTTCCTGATTTCCTCCTCAAATTGTGCATTACTAGTGTATAGAAACACTACTCATTTTTGTCTATTAATCTTGTATCTGCTACTCTGCTGAAATTGTTTATTAATTCTAGCAACTTTGTTGTAGCTTTTTCTGGACTTTCTAGGTATAAGATCATATCATCTGCGAATAGTGGAAGTTTTACTTCTTCCTTTCCAATTATGATACCTTTAATTTCTTTATCTTGCCTGATTGCTCTAACTAGAACCTCTACCACTATATTGAACAATAGTGGTGACAGTGGGCATCCTTGTCTTGTCCCTGATCTCAATGGGAAAGCTTTCAGTCTTCCACCATTGAGTACATTGTTAACTGTGGGTTTTTCATATATGGCCTTTATCATATTGAGAAAGTTTACTTCAATTCCTATCTTTTGTAGCATTTTTATCAAGAAAGGATGCTGTATTTTGTCAAATGCCTGTTCTGCATCACTCGATTAGGATCATGCAATTTTTTCTTCCTTCATTTATTTTTAAAGAGGCTTTAGATTACATAACTATTACATAAAAAATATAGGGGATTCCCATATGCCCTCCTCCACCTCCCCCACTTATCCTCATTTAACAACAGCTTTCATTAGTGTGGTACATTTGTTACAAATGATGAAGACATATTGAAGCATTGCTACTAACCATGCTGTACTTTGCATTATAGTGTATACTTTGCACCGCATAATTTTATAGGTTTTGACAAAATATATAATGGCCTGTACCTGTCATTGCGATGTCAATCAGGACAATTCCAGTGTCCAAAAACTGCCCCATGTTACACCTGTTCTTCTCCCTCCTTCCCCTCAGACCCTATGGTGGCCACTGCCTTTATATCAATGATACAAGTTCTTCCACTGCTAGAATAATAAGTCTACCTTAGCCTATAGTTGTATTCCCCTCTTATGTTTGTTTCATTCCTCAATGTTGAGGATTTTGGGATGGTGATGCCCACTCTTCTTCTGATTGAGAGGGGCCTTAGACCCAATGGGGCAGATGAATGGAACTGTCTTGCTTGCATTTGTAGATACTATGTGCTTCTTGGGATGAATGTTGTCCATCATCATCACCCTTTTATTAGTTATCCTGGGTGGGTCCAGTAAACTGGAGAGTAGGTGTTGCAACTCTGCTGAGATTCAGGGCTCAACCATCATATGAACAGAGAAAAGATTTAAGCCTCTGGGACATATATTTAACAAGTAGAGTACTAATTATAAGTTCAAATAAAGGGGCATAATAGCCCTGTATAGGGAAATTATAAATGAGTCTGTGTTACATTGGGGAGTACATATTCCAAAGTAAGACCCACTGACAGGGTACCAAATTCCTGAAATTGTTGGTCCTGCCTATAGTGTCTAGATGTCACTAGAGCCCTCAGAAGCCCCACTGTTTGAGGCATTTTTACGGTGGCAGTCAATGAGATCCTGCTGAGACATGCATAAGCACTCTGGAATGACGTCCTGACTCACTTTGAAATCTCTTAAGCGTAAAATACGGTTTATGGCTGTATTTACTATCTCCTCCTTTTGGTCAAGGTTTTTTTCTAAGTGCATTGCCAGTTGACGCTTTCCATCGGTGCCAGGGAGGCTCATCCCAGGGAGCTAAGTCACACACCAGTGGGGAATTAGTGTGTTCATATGCTGAGTTTGGCTTAGAGACCACATTTTGAGCAAAAAGGAGACTTTGAGGAGGTAACTCGTAGGCAATATATAATACTAAGCTAAGTTTCAATTTCAGAAGAACAAGATTCATGAGTATCATCATCACTTTCAAGGAGGGCCTGGTGTAATGATCTGTCTTCCTTTGCTAGGCACTGCCAGTGTACTCAAAAGGATTCTTGCTGCTCTATTAGAGAATGCATCAAGGCTTCCCAGGATGGGAATTCCATATTCTTTCAGTTATTGTTGGGTCTCCACCCAAAAGACAACCTCCCATGACCTTATGCCATATGCCATAGAGGCATGCCCCAGGTGCATCCCTCCCCATACATCTCCCCCTCACTAATACCCCTGCCACAGTTGTGATCCTTCTGTGAGTCAAAACCTCCCAAAAAACAAAGCCAAAAAAATAAGCAAATAAAAAAAATAATAAAATAAAAATAATAATATAACAAAAAAATTAAAAAAATTTTTATTGTGTCTTTCATTACCATAAGATCTGTTGTCTTATGTACAGTGACAGTTTCTTCCGTACATTCCCCAGGGTCTTACTTTTTTCACTTTACCTTAAAAAATGGCTTAGGTTACAGAAAAATAACATAGAAAATATAGGGGATTCCCCTACATCCAACCCCCTCCCCCTCTCCTACTTTCCTCTATTAATTAACATTTGTATTAATTAACATGTGTATGGTACATTTGTTACAATTCATGTACATATATTGAAGCATTGTACTAACCATGGTCAATGGTTTATATTAGCATTTATATTTTGTACCATACACTTTCATAGATTTTGAGAAAATTTAAAATGTCCTGTATCTGTCATTGCAAGATCATGCAAAACAATTTTAATGCCCTAAAAATGCACTATGTTCCATCTATTCTGTTCTTCCCCCCCCTCCCCATGGAACCTATGGTAACCACTGAGTTTCAGTTTTTAAAGCATAAGGTTCATAGTTACATGCATTAATATTGAGGGCTTGACATATTGGTCTGTTTTCTTTTATTAACCACTGCCTATGTTCTTGAGAGATTCTTGCCCCTCTGACTGAGAACATAGTAGGACTCTCCAGGATGGGAGTTTAATATTTTCTTGTTTATTGTATAGGTCTCCACCCACTGAGGTAAACATACTTTGACAAGATGAACACTTTCATATTCCATAGAAGCATACACCAGATGTGTCCTATCCCCGATATCCACCTTACCCCCGATGCTCTGCACCAGTAACTCTCCCCTATTTGCCTAAAGAACATTCCCACCATTGCAGTTTTAACCACAGACCTACAAATCCCCAGAGTTCATCTGTTCCTTCCTCCAGCCCTCCACCTTGTTCCATGGATAGTTGAACCCAACCTGCCAACTCAACTCCCTCTCACATTCCAGCACATTGACCCCAGTCTCATCACTGCACCATTGTCACCCCCAGCCACTGCCCAACCACCTTATAGATTTTGCCCATATTTAGCATCAGCTCACCACCCTCTACTCCCTTTCTGTCTCCTGATAACTTATCTTCCATACTTTAGCTCTGTGAGCCTGCTTAATTTGCTTAAGTCATATCAGTGTGGTCATGTAATATTTGCCCTTCAGTGACTGGCTTATGTTACTCAACATAAGGTCTTCAAGATTCATCCAGGGAGGTAGATGTGGCTCAAGTGATTGGGCTCCTGTCTATCATATGGGAGGTCCCAGGTTTGTTTCCCAGGGCCTCCTGGTGAAGGTGAGCCATCCTGCTTGGCAAACTGGCCCATGCGGGAAGCTGGTGCAACAAGAGACATCAAGAGGAGAGACAATGAGAGACACAACAAACCACGGAGCAGAGGTGGCTGAAGCGATTGAGTGCCTCTCTCCCACATCGGAGGTCCCGGTATCGGTTCCTGGTGCCTCCTAAAGAGAAGATGAGAAGATAAACAGACAGACCTCACAGCAAATAGGCACAGAGATCAGACAGTGAGTGCAAACAATAAGGGAGGGGGGGAATAAATAAAAAAGATAAATCTTAAAAAAAAAAAAAGATTCATCCATATTATCCCGTGGGTTAATATTGCATTCCTTCTTATAGCTGAGTAATATTCCACTGTATGTATATACCAAAATTTGCTTATCAGTTCATCTGTTGACGGACACTTGGGTTGCTTCCAACTTTGGGCAATAGTGAATAATGCCACTGTGAACATTGGTTTGCATTTATCTGTTTGTGTTCCTGCTTTCACTTCTTATGGGTATATATCCAAAAGTGGGATTGCTGGATCTATATGGCAGTTCTATAGTTAGCTTCCTAGAACCACCAAACTGTCCTTCACAATGGCTGCACCCTTCTACATTCCCATTAGTAGTGGAGGGAGGTTCCCTTACCTCCACATTCTCTCCAACACTTGTAGTTCTCTGATTTAATAGCCACCAGTCTGATAGGTATAAGATGATATCTCATAGATCTTATTTTTTCCCTCTCAAAACCCTGACCCCACCCTGTTGTTTTTTTCTGTCTGTATCTATTTACTGTGTGATCTTCTGTATCTATTTCTCTCTCTCTTTTTTTGTCTTCTCTTCTCATCATTCTCTAGGATTCAGAGAGATTCTATCCTGGGAATCTCTGATATGGAGAGAGGTTCCCTGTCAATTGTGCCACCTCAGTTCCTGGTCTGTGCTGTGCTTCACTTTGTCTCTCCCCTTCTTCTCTCTTTTGTTGCATCATCATCTTGCTGCTTAACTCACTTGCATGGGCACTGACCTACCACATAGATACTCGTGTGGGCACTTGGCTTACCACGCAGGCACTCGCGCAGGCACTTGGCTCACCATGTGGGCACTGGCTCACTGTGCAGGCACTCTTTCTCTTCTTCTTTTTCACCAGGAGGTCCCAGGGATTGAACCTGGGTCCTCCCATATGGTAGGTGGAGGCCTTATTACTTGAGCCACATCTGCTTCTCATATTATTTCCTTCTTTATGTTTGCTTGGTATTAGTTTGTTGTTCTTTTTCTAGTTCCTCCAGGTGTGCTGTTAGGTCTTAGATTTTAGCTCTTTCTTCTATTTTAATATAGACATTATGGATATAAATTTCCCTCTTGCACTGCTTTTACTGCATCCCATAGGTTTTGGTACATTGTGTTGTCATATTCATTTGTTTCAAAGTAGTTACTGATTTCTTTGCAGTTTCCTCCTCAACCCACTGATTGTCTAAGGGTATGTTACTTAGCTTCCATGTCTTTGTGCCTATTCTGGTTTTCTGTCCCTTATTTATTTCCAGCTTCATTCCATTGTGGTCAGAGAAATTTCTGTATTTGTTGAGAGTTGTTATGTGACCTAGTATCAGTTCTATCCTGGAGAAGGATCCATGTGCACTTGAGAAGAACGTATATCCCACTGTATTTGGGTGTAATGTCCTGTATATGTCTATTAGGTCTAGATTCTCTACATATTTATTATTCAAGGTCTCTGTTTTTTGTTTTTTGTTTTTTTTAAAGATTTATTTTATTTATTTCTCTCCCCTTCCCCCCGTTGTCTGCCCTCTGTGTCCACTTGCATTATCCAGCACTGGGAAACAGCATTTCCTTTTTTTTTTTTTTGCATCATCTTGCTGCATCAGCTCTCTGTGTGTGCAGCAGCAGTCCTGGACAGGCTGTGTTTTTTTTTCACACAGGGCGGCTCTCCGTACAGGGAGCACTCCTTGTATGTGGGGCACCCCTACGTGGGGATGCACCTGCGTGGTATGGCACTCCTTGTGCACGGCAGCACTGTGTGGGCCGGCTTACCACATGGATCAGGAGTTCCTGGGGATTGAACCCTGGACCCTCCATATAGTAGACAGATGCTCTTATCAGTTGAGCCACATCTGCTTCCCTCTGTTTCTTTAATGACCCTCTGTCGAGATGTTCTATCTAATCATGATAGTGGTGTAATAAAGTCCTCCAATATAATAATTGTAGAGGCATCTGTTTCTCCATTTAATTTTTCCAGTGTTTGCCCCATGTATTTTGGGGCACCTTTTTCTTTCTTCTTAATAGATTACCCCTCTTATTAATATATAGTGTCTTTCTTTGTCTCTTACAATAGTTTTGCATTTAAAGGCTATTTTGTCCAATATTAGTATAACTATTCCTGCCATTTTTTGGTTATTATTTGCATGTAAAATCATTTTCCAACCATTCACTTGCAACCTCCTTGCATCCCTGGGCCTAAGGTGAGTTTCTTGTAGACAGCATTTAGATGGGTCATATTTCCTTATCCATTCTGCCAATATGTATATTTTGATTCAAGAGTTTAATCCATTAACATTCAATGTTATTATTTTCAAGGTCGTACTTACATTAGCCATATATGTCGTTTCTTGTTTTTATTTCTCTTTTTATCTTTTTAGTTATTCCTACTAATAATCTTTCTATGCTGTCCTCCAATCCTCTCTTTCCTGTTTTTTTTCTTTAACATGAAGAATTTCCTTTAGTATTTCTTGAAGGGTAGGTTTCTTACTGACAGTATCTCGTAATTTCTGTTTATCTGTGAATATGTTGAATTTTTCCCTCACTTTTGAATGATAGTTTTGCTGGATACCAAATTCTTGGCTTCCAGTTTTTTTCTTTTAGCACCTTAACTATGTCATACCACTGCCTTCTCACCTCCATGATTTCATATGAGAAATCAGCATTTAATTTTATCAAACTTCCCTCGTATGTGTTGGATCTCTTTTCTCTTATAATTTCAATATTCTCTCTTTGTCTTGAGAGTTTGACAATTTGATAATTATATGTTTTAGGGTAGGCCTTTTAAGATTTATACTGTTTGTGGAGTGTCCTCCGCATCCTGGACTTGTATGCCCATGTCCCTTAAAGGAGTTGGGAATTTTTCAGCCATTATTTCCTCTAAAACTCCTTCTGCTCCCTTTCCCTTCTCTTCTCCTCTGGGATGCCTATAATGTATATGTTTTTGCATTTCATGTTATTTAATTTCCTGAGTCCCTGCTGAATTTTTTCCTATCTTTTTATATATCTGTTCTTCTATCTGTCTGATTTCAGATGTACTTATCTTTTTTTAATTGTACCTTTTAAAAAACTTATTTCTCTCCCCTTCCCCTGCTCCAGTTGTCTGTTCTCTGTGTCTATTTGCTGCGTCTTCTTCTCTGTCCGCTTCTGTTGTTGTCAGTGGCATGAGAATCTGTGTTTCTTTTTGTTGCGTCATCTTGTTGTGTCAGCTCTCCATGTGTGTGGCGCCATTCTTGGGCAGGCTGCACTTTCTTTCGCGCTGGGTGGCTCTCTTTATGGGGCGCGCTCCTTGCGCATGGGGCTCCCCTATGTGTGGGACACCCCTACATGGCATGGCACTCCTTGCACGCATCAGCACTGCGCATGGGCCAGCTCCACACGGGTCAAGGAGGTCTGGGGTTTGAACCACAGACCTCCCATGTGGTAGACGGACGCCCTAACCACTGGGCCAAGTCTGCTTCCCTTCAGATGTACTTATCTTTAACCTAACTAATTGTTTCCTCTCCCAGTTGAAATCTGCTGTTTTGTGCTTCCAGCATATTTTTCATTTCTTGTATTATCTTTTTTTGAGATTCAAATGGGTCTCTAGTGGCTCTATTCACTGAAGGGAACCCACTCTCCACTCTCTGCCAGATCCTTCCTCTTCCCCAGGAGGAGAATTACTTTCTTAAGTCAGCTGAGTGCAGTGAATCTTGAGGTTGGGGTATATGTGCCATTCCTAGATACAGCGGTGAGTTACTCATAGTTTTCATTTGGTCTCTTTGTCTCTCTGTCCCTCTCCCTCCTGGATAATATGCAGCACTCTCCTGGTCTGCAGATCCCCAAAACAGCTCCTTCAGATAGCTTTCTGCCCTTCCTCTGTTGTTTTTGTCAAAGATTTGAGCCTTGCCTACCTACTTTGATGCTATCTCCCCAGAAGTTCTGTAATTTTCTTTTATCGTGATATCTTTCTCTTTGGTATTAGGTGATATTGGCTTCATAGAATGAGTTTGGTAGTGTCCTTCTTGGACAATTTTTTGGAAGACTTTGAATGTGATTGATATTAAATCTTATTTGAATGCTTGGTAGAACTCCCCAGTGAAACCATCTGGTCTTGAGGTTTTCAATTTGGGGAGCTGTTTGATGACTGTTTCAATTTGTTATGATTGGCTTGTTGAGGTCTTTTGTTTCTTCTAGGGTCAGTGTAGGTTGTTCATATGTTCCTAGGAATTTTTCCATTTCATCTACATTGTCTAGTTTGTTGGCATACACTTGTTCATAGCATCCTCTTATGATCTCTTTTCTTTCTGTGGGGTCAGTAGTAATATCATATTTAATTTTATTTGTTTGCATCTTCTCTTTTTCTTTGTCAGTCTAGCAAAGAGTTTGTCAATTTTGTTAATCTTCTTGAAGAAACAACTTTTGGTTTTATTAATTCTCTCTTCATTGTTCTCAATTTCATTTATTACTGTTCTGATCTTTGTTATTTCATTCCTTCTGCTTGCTTGGGCATAGTTCACTATCCCTTTTCTAGTTCCTTCAACTGTGTATTTAGGTTGTTGGTTGTAGCTTTTTCTTCATTTTTAACGTAAGCATTGAGGTCTATATATGTCCCTCTTAACGTTGCTTTTTTCTGCATCCTATAGTTTGATATGTTGTGTTCTTGTTTCTTTCATCTCGAGACATCTACTAATTTTTCTTCCAATGTCGTCTTTGACTCACTGAGTATTTAATTGTTTCTTGTTTAATCTTGGTATATCGTGAGTTTTTCCTTTTTCTGCCTGTCATTGATTTTCAGCTTTATTCCTTTATGATCAGAGAAAGAGCATTGTATAATTTCGCTCTTTCAGAAATTATTGAGTTATGCTTTGTGACCCAACATATGGTCTATCTTTGAGAAAGATCCATGTGCACTTGAGAAAATGTATATCCTACTGTTTGGGGGTGCAGTGTTCTGTGCATGTCTGTTAGGTTTAGTTTGTTTATCATATTATACAGGCTCTCTGTTTCTTTATTGTTCTTCTATCTAGGTGATATATCCAATGATGAGAGTGATATATTGAAGTCTCCAAGTATTATTGTAGAGACGTCTATTTTTCCCTTCAGTTTTGCCATTGTTTGCCTCATTTAATTTGGGGCATCCTCTTTAGGTGCATATGCATTTATGATTGTTATTTCCGCATTGTAAATTGCCCCTTTTATTAGTATATAATGACTGTCCCTGTCTCTAATACTGCTTTGCTTTTAAAGTCTTTCATCCAATATAAATATAGCTTCTCCAGCTTTATTTTTTTTTGGTTACTCCATGCATGGGATATCTTTTTTCAACCTTTCACTTTCTGTTTGTGTCCTTGGGTCTAGGGTGAGTCTCCTGTAGACAGCATATCGGTGGCTTATATTTTTGTATCCATCCCACCAGTCTGTGTCTCTTGATTGGGGAGTTTAATCCATTAACATTCACTGTTATTACTATAAAGTTAGTAATAATCCATTTTAATCTTTTTTCACCCATTTTAATCTTTGGGTTTTATATGTCATATCTTGTTTTCACCACTCTTTTTACACTTTTAGTTACTTTTACTGATACAATCTTCATTTCTAGACTATCTTCCAAGCTTTTCTCTCCTGTCCTTTCTTTTCAGGCTGTGGCACTCCTTTTAGTGTTTCCTGCAGTACTCTAGTCCTTGCAGGCCAAAAGTATCTGCAGTTGCTCTGAGAGGCTGGGGTCGAATCCCACCCCCCTCCTGTCCTATGGGGGGTTGGAGCCACAGATGTGTCCAACATTCTTATCCATGAGGGTTGAAAACTCCTGTAGTTACTGGGAGAGGCTGGTGCAGATTCCCCCAGCTTCCTTCCTGCCAAAGGTGTAGCTGAATCCTAAGGTAGGGCAGCAATCTGACCTGGGTGGAAAGATGCCAGTCCCTACCTTACCTTACAGTCAGCCCCACTTTCTCTCATGCCAGGGGTGGAGTTAAAATGGAGGCTACTTTCATCTTTCCTACTTGGACTGGTTCAAACTTTAGCAGTTCTTAGGATTATACTTCAGCCAGCTGAATTAATAGTAGCTGAAATCAGTGCCTGACTGTCTCTTCTTCCTCTGTTTTTGGGAAATGGAGCTTCGGACTCTAGCCAGGGAATAGAAGGGGGTGGGATCTGGCCTCTGCAGCCTGGAGTGGTCTACCCACAAATCTTTACTGCGTATGGGCATTCTTCTCCTTCTATTCTTCCAAGGGTGTCCCAGGATACTCTTCTGGTCTCCTGGATGCCCCCCCCATAGGTGATTTAGATTGCTCTGGCTGATTATTAGCTGAACTGTAGGACAAGTTGACTCTCAAAGCTTCTTACTCTGCTACCATCTTGCCCCGTCCTACTATACTGTGTTCCAATGTGAAGAGATTTGAGATGGGATGGAACTCTGGGAAATATCAACAAGGAAGGGATATGAATTATATATGAGTCATTAAAATGTGTTTAGCATACATGTTTATGCATTTTTGAAAAGTGCTACAGTATGTCAGTAGAGTCCATTTTGAACTATTAAGATTAAAATTTCTAGAACAAAACTGAGTTAATTATAAGATACTGGTGGTAGTGGATGTGGCTTAAGCAGTTGAGCTCCCACCTCCCACATGGAATATCCCAGGTTTGGTTCCTGGTGCCTCCTGAAATAAACAAAACAAACAAGCAAAACAAATGAGAAAACCAGCTCAGGGAAGCTGATGTGGTTCAGTGGTTGAGAACTGGCTTCCCACCTATGAGGTCCTGGGTTCTATTCTCAGTACCTCAAGAAAAAAAAAAAAAGGTACTGGCAACAGTCTAAGATTAGCCTATAATATATCTATGTTATCGTAAATATTTTTTGTAATGTAAGATGGGGGCAAGTACATATGGGGCAAGTATATATGTGTATATATACATGTAAGTAACATTTCAGAAGCTTATTCCAGTGACATATAGGAGTCTCTCCTTGAATAGGAATCATTTCACAGGTCACAAAATATTGGGACTAGACATGAACTTAGATCATCCAGTTTTCAAATGAAGACTTCATTTTTTTAGATGAGGAATGTGAGATCTTGCATTGTTAAATGTCTAAATTACAGGCCTAGGTGGTGGCAGAATTAGGACTAAAGCTTACAGACCAGTGTTCTTTACATTATGTCAGTTGCATTTGTGAATATATTAGTAGTACTGCCATTTAAAAACTATAAAACAGATATGCTTAATAGCTATATGCTGTTC
The DNA here is from genome assembly GCF_030445035.2 of Dasypus novemcinctus. Taxonomy (NCBI): domain Eukaryota; kingdom Metazoa; phylum Chordata; class Mammalia; order Cingulata; family Dasypodidae; genus Dasypus; species Dasypus novemcinctus. The sequence continues at coordinate 80,315,663 of NC_080681.1, read as the reverse complement.
ATATTTTTATTAGGAATCCTATTTGTAAAACATGAAAGTAGTTTTATATATTTCACTATGATGTTTTTATAAGTGGAAAAGTATTTTAGGTATTCTGAAAGAATCTCAATTCATTATCTCCCTCCTGAGTCGAGTAGCACATTGTAAGGAATTGGCAAATTATGTCTTAAATTTCTGCTGAGTGTGAAAGCCTTTATCATGTGGTTACTCTGCCATAAATCACTCAAAAAGCCTTAGAAGCCCTTGAATAAACTTTCTTTATAATTTCCTGTTATTAATCAGAACTACATGTATTTAATAATAATATATGTGTTACATGTCTACATATATACTGTATATCACTATTTAATATGTAATTTTTTTTTGTCTCAATAGTTTCTGATTTCCATCGTGAGGGGAAAAATTGTAATTTGTGAGAAATGATGTTGTAGAGAATTTCATTTTGCCTTCTGACTATTTCAATGCTATGGGAGATTCTAGATAATATATTGTTTCTTCCCTTCTCCCATCCCTTCCTCCTTGTTTGTACCTGCTTTTTACAAACATTTAGAACGTGGATTTGAATGAAATGGGTCATGTATTTACCAGATTTTTTTATTTTATTTTTTAGCTGGTCTTTGGTTGTTTCCCTCTTATTCAAACATCCAGTACTCTACATGACCACATCTTATAGCTCCAGTTTTATTTCCCAGTAGTAGTCTCCCCAGGCTTCCACTGTAGCCAAACTAACCATTTCCTGGTTCTTAATATATTCTGATAATATATATAATATATAATTCATGATCATGGAGTCTCCCTATCCCCATGCTATTTCCTGCAGTCCCAACTCTCTGGATCTTGTTAGTTCCCTTAATTCTTACCCAAAGCTGCTTTCGCTCTGAGTACTTCTCTGATGATCCTCCCAGACAAAAGCAATATTGTCTTCTGAACTCCTTTAATACTATATCTTTTTAAAAATTATTTGGAAAGGACCCCTGTGAACAACATGACAGAATTAGATTCTTTAGCACTCCATTTCCCCATAGATGCTTTTACCAATCAGCAAGAACTGGCAGAAACATCTTTCTCAATGCTCCAGAAAACAATTAAAGACCTGTGGTAACAAGGCAAGTGCCAAATCAAGAAAAAGTCTACTTAAACATGGTTGGGTCTATGGGCATACTGCCCTAATGTGCCCTATCTTGTCAGAGAAAAGTAGTATGATCTAGTAGCAACCTCGCTGGCCCCTCACCCTGCACCTCACTGGCTCAACATGGAGCTGGTCTAAGATCCCAGTGCAGATTCCTTGTCCCAGTTCCAGTGGGAAAAGAGTAACCCTCATGCACATACTGTGAGTATGTATGTCTGGTCCTAAGGAACTCACCACCCCAAAATTTGCCCTGCCTGTAGAAGACAGCTTCCTGACCTCATACAGAACTCTGTGGGACAACAGTCAAGTGGCTCTGAGACAAGAGAATGCTGGCTGTAGAACATATGTACAGTGCCCAAGACCATGAAGAAACTGTTTCCTAGGGAAGAAAGAACATTCAGAATCCTGTAAATGGGAGAATTCCTAGAACATATCTAAGACAAGATGTATGTGTACAAAGGATCAGGTATGCCCCTACACTTTAACCTGGAGCTATTCTCTAAACTTATTTAGGTAAGTCCCGAAGGAGAGTGCTTGCACAAAGACCACTCAATTGGGAAAGAATAGTCTCGTCAGCAAATTGTGCTGGGAAATCTGGATCTCCATTTGCGAAAAGAAAAAAAAAAGGAGGAGGATCCCCTACCTCACACCATATACAAAAATCAACTCAAAATGATCAAAGACCTGAATATAAAAGCTGGAACTGTCAAATTTCTAGAAGAAAATGTAGGGAAGCATCTTCAAGACCTTGTGTTAGGCAATGGCTTCCTAGACTTCACACCCAAAGCACAAGCAACAACAACAAAAAAAGATAAATGGAACCTCATCAAAATAAAAAAGTTGTGTTCCTCAAAGAAATTTATCATGAGAGTAAAAGGACTACCTACTCAATGTGAATATTTTTGATAAATTGTATCCTTCTGTGAGCAAAGGAGCTTTGCAAGGTAATTTTTCAACCTATGAGTAAAGTTATGTGAAATTATTCATAAAGAGGTGATAAAGCCTTATTTAGCATTTATTGAGCATTTAATACAAGTGAGGCAATGGATTCCCTACTTTATGTGTACTATTTCATTTCTTCTTTACTCCCACTCTGTAAGAATCACACAGTTGTTGTTCCCAATTTTACTAACAGGCACTAAGTGTGTAAGTAACATTTCTAAGAGCACATACAAAGCTGGTAAGTGACTGAACCTGGGTTTGAAGTCAGCTTTGTCTTCTCTCAATCCCATTTTTTGAGACCTCAGAAGCAAATTTACTGCCTCTTGAGCTTTTTGAAGTTAGATGCTAAATCTCACTGAAGCTCTAAAACTGAGGGAATGACACTCACGAAAAGCTTATGCTTAACTGCACTTTATTGTATTACACAGAGCTCCAAGGGACTGTCTAAATTCTTTTGATTTCTTGAGGCTTAGTTATATTAATATTTTAAAATACTAGTATTTCTTGAAATAAGTGAACCATTGATTGATGCTTGGAAATATTTCCATTTGAGTTGATGTGAAGGCTGATAAATATGACTCGAAATGAAAGGATGCTGTTGTCACAGATAATTCAGTTCTATTTCAATTGAATTAAAGATGGCTGTTTGTTAGGCTTTGGAAAAATAAAGTATAAATTCTATATTTGAGATGAAAAATGCAAATTGCTGTGTTTTATTTTTGAAAGACAGTGCAGTTTATGGAAAAGAGAGCTCGGAAATACCAGCTTTCTAGATCTTTGTCATTTATTTAAACTTGTGTCTTTTAAGAGCCACTTCATTTCTGCCCCTTTTCCTCAGCTTCTTCATCTGTATAATAAACCCTCAAAATTCAGTCATAGTACCTGCCCTATTTACGTAGTAGCATTGGTCTAATAATCACTTGATTAATGCTATATAAAAGTGCTTTGTAAGCTTGACATAAAGCATTTGACATCTTTGCTAGCTCATTTATGCTCAGAGAAAAGATGTGGTGTCTATTATAGTAATATGGATTTTCCAGTGGTCTTAGAGTATATAAGATAAGTTCAATGGATTAGGTTGGCTTCAAAACATTTTCAACTGATGTGATCAAAATCAAAAGTTGAGGGAATTGGTTGTGGCTCAACTGATAGAGCATCCACCTACTGTATGGAGGGTCCAGGGTTCAATACCCAGGGCTTCCTGACCCGTGTGGTGAGCTGACCCACACACAGTGCTGCCACACACAAGGAGTGCCATGCTGTGTAGGGGTGCCCCATGTGCAAGGAGTGTGCTCTGCAAGGAGAGCCGCCCCGTGTGAAAAAAAGCACAGCCCACCCAGGAGTGGTGCCACACACACACACAGCTGATGTGGCAAGATGACGCAACAACAACAAAAAAGCAACACTGTTTCCCAGTGCTGCATGACAAGAATGCAAGCACAAGCGTACACAGAAGAACACACAGCGAATGGACATAGGGAGCAGATAACAGAGGGGAAGGGAAGAGAAATAAATAAAATAAATCTTTAAAAAAAAGAAAGTTTACTTGATTGGTTCTGCAAGGATTTTCAGTGTTTGCTAATGTGTCATAAAATGTATCATTGTATTGAATGTTTCTATAGAGAAGTGCCTGTATAAATTAGTATATAACAGACTTTATGAGTTTAAGAGCCCCAAATTCTTAAGTCTTCAAATGGATGTTTTTCTTTTCTTTCTTTGTCAACTCTTATACCCATTGTTTCATTTCTGCTGATAACTATTCCTTTGGAATATTACTTGTTTGTAGATATGTGGTAAATGACAGTGAAAACTTAATCACTCATTAGGATTAATAAAGATTTTTTTTTTTAAAGAAATTAGCTGCTTAAAAGGAAACAATATTTTATAATGAGTAGAGACACTGAAAAATCTGAGTGGGTTTGTGACTGGGAGTGAGATAAGGCTGTTAGATGGTAGAGGCAGAAAGCAGATCAGTATGTGTGGAAAAATGACCAGATTTTAGGCTCTCATAGGGAAATCCCAAAAGAATGAATGTTTTGAATACTAAACCATCATATTTTTCATCTCTGAGCTATATACAGTAGGACAGTTTTGGGAAACACACACAAAGCAGAGCTTTAGAGTGCCACCTCTGTTACAGAAAGAAACAGATCTTCCATCTCTTTGATCTTCTATTCTCCCTCTTTCCCCCAAACAATCAGGGATAAAAGATTTAAATTTATACAAACCTTACTCTAGAACAGGGGTTCTTAACAAAGGGTCAATGAGCTTGAATTGAAATTTAAAAAGAACATTATTCTTGCAGGGATGTGTTGGTGCTGGTGTGATATATTTATTAAATAATACATAGTATAGTGTGAACTTAGTAAGGAGTCTGTGGTTTTCACCTGACTGGCAAATGCGTCCATGGAACAAAAACCCTTGCTGTAGGATCTTTCCTACAACAAAGAAAACTCTATAATGTCCAGCTGATCATTATATGTATATTTTCATTACAACCTTAATAGTTAGAATTTTTGTAGAATACATTGTGTGCCAGGTGCTGTTATACATTTTATATGTATTCTATCATTGTTCTTCACAACAAGTCTGAAATTTAGTATAATTTCCCACATTTTATATGGCTGTTGAGGCTCAGAGAAGTTATATAATTTGGGGTTACTCAACTTGAAAATCACACAGTATTGAGTGATTGAACAAGTATTCAAACTCATATCTCTGCGACTCTGAAACCCGTGATATTTTTCAAAATACTATACTGGTTCTTTGATATGGGACTTTTTTGTTCTTATGGTTTTTGCCCAGTTGCTTAAATGTGCAGCCAGATTTGGTTAATCCTGAGACTGAGAACACCACCCCTAAGTGCACTATGGATGATGATGTTCAGGTGAACATGGTTCCTAGCCACAAAACTTCTCTGCATTCAGTGGATAGGTTTTCTCCTCTTGTGGAACCCACTGTCAACATACCTTCCCTCTTCACTCAAGGATTCCTAAATGTCCTGTGAACAGAAGAGTTTTGGGGGAAAGTAAACATTAACTTCTCTTTTGGAGATTTCTTTATTTGGTGTATTTCTTTCAGAGGTATCAAAGGAAGCTTATACATGTCTAGTGAACATATCTACTGTTCATTATTGAACAGATCTTGTCAAAAAGTTCTTTTGTAATTCTAAGCTGAGGAAAATGTCTCCTTAATGAAAGGTTGATGTATTTGTTATTATTTCATTCATAAAAGTATTTTTGAATTAGAAAGTAAAGAGCATTTGCAGTAAAACAAAATAAAACAAAAAATAACTGCCTAATATGAATTTAAATAAATCCTAAGTTGCAGATATTTGTTTTATATTTGTCTTAAATAAAATTTTAAAGAATAAACCTACTCAGTTATGACATTTTGAAGTTCTTTTATGAATCTTCAAAAGAGAAAGATTATGTTTTTTAACTAATCCATTCCTTTGGGTGTGGGGCCTTTTGATTGGACCAGGTGTCAGTGAGACATGAGCCAGCTTGGGTCTCTACCCTCTTTATTTATTTATCTATTTATTTATTTATTTACTTATTTATTCCCCCACCCCCACCCCCCTTTGTCTGCTCTCTCTGTCCATTCGCTGTGTATTCTTCTATGTCCGCTTACATTCTTGTCAGTGGCACCAGGAATCTGTGTCTCTCTCTTTTTTTTTTTTGCGTCATCTTGCTGCATCAACTCTCCATGTTTACGGTGCCACTCCTGGGCAAGTTGTGCTTTTTCATGCAGGGCAGCTCTCCTTGCAGGGTGCACTCCTTTTGCATGGGCTCTTCTATGCAGGGGACACCCCTGTGTGGCATGGCACTCCTTGTGCTCATCAGCACTGCGCATGGGCCAGCTCACTGCATGGGTCAGGAGGCCCTGGGTTTGAACCCTGGACCTCCCATATGGTAGGCAGATGCTCTATCAGTTGAGCCAGATCCACTTCCCTCCACCCTCTTGTTCGGTCTGATATAACAGGAGACATAGAGAGAAAGGAAGCTGCCATATTGATCATGTCCTGTGAGAGAGAGGACTCCAGAAAAACAGAGAAGCCCCAAGGGCTGAGAGAAGTCCCAGAGTCTGGAACCAGCAGAGTATGAGAGGCATGGAAGGAGACCTCCAAGGAGCTGGGCCCATGGAACAGCTCTAGGCTCAGGAGATGAGCCCTGCCATATGCCCAATAGCTCACAGCAGAACTCAGGAAGAAAGTGGAGCAACCGAAACTGAGAGAGGAGGCTGGAAAGAGACAAGCCCTTTTCCTGGTTGTTCACAGCTAAGGTCCAGGAGCTGGGCTTTGAGAGACAGTGAGCCTGAAGGGGAAGGCAGAGACTTAGGGAGAGTTTATCTGCCATCTTGCTTCACTATGTGGCAGCTGACTTTGGTAAGAAAGTATCTCTGATGGGATCTTAATTTGGACATTTCATGGCCTTGGAACTGTAAGCTTTTACCCTAAATAAAATTCCCATTATAAAAGCCAACCCATGTGTAGTATTTAACATCAGCAGTCCCGTGGCAAACTAAGACGCTAAGATACCAATCTTATCTGTGATAACCCTCTTCATAAACCTTCTTCCCCTATTGTGTTATGTCATATGTGCTTATTGTGCTTATTGTCTTCATTACGTTCATGAATTGACTTTGTTCACCTCATGAGATCATTAGCTCTGTTTGAGAACAGGTACCTAATCCTAACATTTTTTCATGACCTTTGAGGCAATAAGTCTTATTGTGAGACTTCTGTAAAGTAATTCATTTTAACTAAAGAAGGCATTGCTATTTTTGGCTTTTAGCTAGACAGACTTCTACAGTGTGATAATACAGGCCATTTCATGTCATCAGAAGCCCCATGAATGTAGAAAACAAATTTTCACTTAACAAATGCCATTTTTCCAAAAAACAACTTTCTGAACAGTGTCCTTCTTGGTGAATGATTGTGAATTAGTGTTCAGTAGTGTCTGGCCCAGTGCTGAGTAATAATATTATTAAAAATATTTCTTGAGGAGAGTGGTTATAGCTCTGTGGTTTGAGTGCCTACTTCCCACATATGAGGTCCCAACATCTCCTTTAAAAAACATATATATATATGTTTCTATTTCTTGATAGAAAGTAAATTAGTCAACTTTTGTGTTTCAGGAAATGTTGTGAGCAACTTGGGACATTCCTTCTTCAGTCAAAGTTTCCTTGGCAGTAAAGAACATGGTGGGTTCTTATATGTGACATCTACCTACCAGTCACTGCAAGACTTAGTACTCCCAACCCCACCATACTTGTTTGGGATTCTCATCCAGAAATGGGAAACTCCTTGGGCTAAAGTATTTCCCATCCGACTAATGTTGAGACTTGGAGCTGAATATCGACGTAAGTAGTAAAATTCTCTCTTTTCAGCCATATTGCCAACCCATGATGACTAAATAAGGCCAGAAATATTCAGAGCTCATCTGTTTAGTGATAACACCAAGCAGAGGAGGTCTTTTCAAATAGTTAGGATAAATTTGGGTACTGTCTCTACTTATTTTGGCTGTAGTGGGAAGAACTTACAATGTCATATGAAGAAGTTGGTGATTATTATTACCCTGTAAATTTAGTATTTTTATAGTTCATTGATAAATACATGATTATCTTCAGAAAAAAAAAGAATATGAACAAGTATCTTTAGTTTTGTATTGTATCAATATATGGTGAACATATACTTTGTCATTTGGTTGGAAAATATTTTCTGAAAGATAGTGGTTCAGAGGCCTACACTTAAGTCAAGAATCCTAGGAATTTAGTAATGGCTACACATGGTTATAGGCATTTGAGAAGCTTAGTAAAGGAAGACAGATAGAAATCATGATTATAGTGTATTGTGTTAAAGCATATGATCGAGGTTAACAAAGTTCTTTGGAAACTCCAAGATGGGCTCTAACTTGACCAGGAGTGAAGAAGTTGGATGAGAAACAATTCTAGGACTAATTGGCCTCTGGACTGAACTCTGAAAGAAGTATATGAATTAACCAAATGAAGTAGGGGAAAGGAGGATTCTGTGCAGAGGGAAAAACATGTACATCTTCCTGCTTGTACAGGCAGTTCAGATCATTAAGTTCAAGGGTATGAGCCTGTCAGTAGAACCTCCTCGTATTTGGTGCTAGCTCTACCTTGGAGCTAAGGAGGGTCCTGATTGGGAGATGTAGAAGAGTGAACTCTTTTAGACTTCTTCATCATAGAGGAATCAGGAGATATTTATTTGTTGGATCAAATTAGTCCTGTTTGAAGAAAACTGCTCCCTAAGATCTTGTGGCCCAGTTTTTTAAAACTTTGGTATAGTTTGTAGGAGGCTCAGAATTTGTCTATAGCATTACCATACTAATTATGTTTTGAGTCCTATGTTTAATGTGCTGTAATGAGCCACTACAATTGTATTTTGAAAACTGAATTTGCCATGATGTCTCTTTTACCAAAATTTTAAGTTTTGAAACTTGGTCATTTTTCATTTCAATAGTTTATCCATGCCCACTGTTCAGTGTCAGATTTCGGAAGCCATTATTTGGAGAGACGGGGCATACCATCATGAATCTTCTTGCAGTAAGTTGGTACTTTAATTTTCTTTATCCTTACTGGGGTTCATATGGGAGAAGGAGGACAAGGGTTTTATTATTTTGTTGATAGCCATGCCTTGGCTGTTTCAAGCAGGTAATAATCTATGCTGGAGGAAAAGAAAAGTGCATATATATTGTTTGGAAAGCATATGGAGCTTCAGAGTGAAATAATGCAAGGATTCCAACCTCAGTCATGCACTTACTATCTAAGTGACCTTGAAGGATTATTGTGAGGCCTAGAGGTAATGTCTAATTATAGCACCTGCATTCTGTTGTAGTTTTTTTTTTTTTTTTTTTTTCCAAGGAGGTTCTGGAGATTGAATCCGGGACTTATACATGGGAAGCAGGCACTCAACCATTGAGCTACACTCACCCCTGTCCCCCTTTTTTTTTTTTTTTAATAGTAACAGCAGTAATTTCTAGGAGAGAAAGCAATCATTTATTTCCTTTATTATAAACAAAAGTCAATGAGTCAACATTTTAATAACACTGACCAAGTTATTTTCTATTCAAGAATTTGCTTTTCAAGTTGTGGCTTCAAATTTATCCATCCATATATTTGGATTACATTAAATTTATATGTCAAAAACATGCTCAGAATTCTAAAGTATAAATCATAACTTATCAAAGCAAAGTCTAAATAGTATACAATAGGGAAGCGGACTTGGCCCAATGGATAGGGCATCTGCCTACCCCATGGGAGGTCTGCGGTTCAAACCCCGGGCCTCCTTGACCCGTGTGGAGCTGGCCCATGCACAGTATTGATATGCAAGGAGTGCCGTGCCACACAGGGGTGTCTCCTGCATAGGGAAGCCCCATGCGCAAGGAGTGCGCCCCATAAGGAGAGCCGCCCAGCGCAAAAGAAAGTGCAGCCTGCCCAAGAATGGCACCACACACACAGAGAGCTGACACAACAAGACGACACGACAAAAAGAAACACAGGTTGCCAGTGCTGCTGATAAGGATAGAAGCGGTCACAGAAGAACACACAGCGAATGGACACAGAAGAGCAGACAATTGGGGGGGGGTGGGCAAGGAGAGAGAAAATAAATAAATAAATACTATACAATAACGCTACCATTTAGATTTACATGTTTCATTGAAAGACTTATCTTACAAACAGGAGTTTTGCCCTATTTCTCCAGAATAAATGTCCCTGTGTCTAAAACTTTAAATGATAATAAAAAAAGATTCAAATAATTCATGGTATGCATTTTCCTTCATAGGGCTTTGATAAACTCTTCTCCAAATCTCTCACCCTTGTTTTTTCCTTTCAGGGTGCAGCACCCTTTAGTTTCTCTTACAAAGATGGTCTTTTGGTAACATATTCTATCAGTTTTTGTTTGTCTGTGAAGATTTTGAACTTAACCTTCATTTTTGAAGGACTGGCAGTTTTTCTTTCACTACCTTAAATACATCATACCACTTTCTTCTCTCCTCCATGGTTTCTGATGAGAGGTTGGCGTTTAATCTTATTAAGAGTTTCCCTTGTATGTGATGCTTTGCTTTTCTCTTGCTGCTTTCAGAAGCTTCTCTTTATCTCTGATATTTGTAATTCTGAATAGTAGCTGTCTTGGAGTAGGTCTATTTGTGTTTAATCTGTTTGGGGTACATTGTCCTTCTTGGATATTGATATCTATGTCCTTCAAAGGATTGGGAAGTTCTCAGTCTTTTCCTCAAATATTCTTTCTGCTCCTTTTCCGTTCTCTCCTCCTTCTGGGACACCAGTAATGCAAATGTTTGTGCATTTTTTCATTGTCATTCAGTTCCCTGAGACTCTGTTCCATTTTTTCCATTCTCTTCTCTTTCTATTCTCCTGTCTTTTCCAGTTCAGATGTTCTGTCCTCGAAATCACTAAATTTGTCTTCAAATCTGCTCTTATCTGCCACCAATTTATTTTTTTTTAAATTTTATTCCCACCCACTCATTTCGAGCTCGCTGTCTGCTCTCTGTGTCTATTTGCTGTATGCTCTCTGTGTCTGCTCATCTTCTATTTAGGAGGCACCAAGAACTGAACCTGGGACCTCCCATATGTGAGAGAGGTGCTCAATCACTTAAGCCATCTCAGCTCCCTGCTTTGTTGTGTCTGTCATTGTCATTCCTATTTGTGACTCCTTATTGCTTTAGCTCACTGTGCCTCCCCATCGTACCAGCTTGCTGTCTTGCTTGTCTACTCCAGAAGGCAACAGGAACCGAATCTGGAGCCTCCTATGTGGTAGGCAGGAGCTCAATCACTCAAGACACATCTGCTTCCCTCTAATGTTTTTTTTTTTAAGATATTTTTTTATTTTTATCTATTTATTTCTCTACCCTTTCCCCTCCCCGCACCCAGTTGTCTGTTCTCTGTGTCTATTTGCTGCATGTTCTTCTTTGTCTGCTTCTGTTGTTGTCAGTGGCACGGGAATCTGTGTCTCTTTTTGTTGGGTCATCTTGCTGTCAGCTCTCCATGTGTGCAGCGCCACTACTGGGCAGGCTGAACTTTTCTTTTGTGCTGGGCGGCTCTCCTTACAGGGCACACTTCTTGTGCGTAGGGCTCCCCTACGCGGGGGACACCCCTGCTTGGCAGGGACTCCCTGCGCGCATCAGCACTGTGCATGGGCCAGCTCCACACGGGACAAGGAGGCCTGGGGTTTGAACCGCGGACCTCCCATGTGGTAGACGGACGCCCTAACCACTGGGCCAAGTCCGTTTCCCTCTAATGTATTTTTAATCTCATCCATCATGTCTTTCATTCCCATAAGGTTTGTTACTTTTCTTTGCAGGCTTTCAAATGTTCTTTATACTCTCCCAGTGTCTTCTTAATATCCGTTATTTCTTTAGTCATATTTTCTTTAAATTCTTTGAAGTGATTTAAGAGAGTTCTGTGATTATCACTGATTAATTGTATTAAATCCCATATCGCTTTAGGATATTTGGTTTGTTCTTTTGGCTGGGCCATCTCTTCCTGTTTCCTAGTATGGCTTGTAATTTTTTGCTAATGTCTAGGCATCTGAATATGTTGGTGAATTTACTCTGATCGCTAATTTCTCTCCCTTGCCTATTGTTTTTTTTTTATTCCCACAGCTCTTCTTTGATATTTGGTTGAACTTATTCTCAGTCTTTAAAATTGCCAACCTTACATTTTCAATAGCAGGCCCAGGACTCACAAGTAGGGTGCAGATTTTCTCCCAGGGTTTGGATATAGAGTATGTGAGTAGTTTTTGCTCATGTGGTTTCCAGACTGGCCAGCAGATGGCGCTAGTCAATGCCCTTTTCCACAGAGGTGTTTCAATCTGGCCTTTCTTGTGTTCCTGTGTTGAATCTCCAGATCAGAGATTCAAAGCGTGCTCTGCTGGCCGAATTCACTGAAAAAAAAAACACCCCCCCTACCCTCCCCTTTCCCTTGAAGTAGCTGACAGGGAGGAAGATGCCTGTTCCCCTCTCAGTCAACTGCACTGAGCCAGGGGTTTTATCCCAGCTTAATATCTTGGTGATGGGGAAAGGGAACCCTTCCCAGGTCAACATGAGGCTTGGTAACTCAGGTTTGTCATTTTGGCTTCTTGATCTCTCTGTCCCTCACCCTCTTGGGAGTTGTGTAGCACTGTCCTGGTCCACTGACCCGAAAACAAGTCCCTCAGACAACTTTTGGCTCTTTCTCTTGTTTTTGTGAGAGCATTCAGCTCTGCCTGTCAGTCTGTTGCCATCTTCCCACAGTCCTCTCCAATTATCTTCTAAAGTGATTTAAGCAATAAGGAAAATATCTTGTAGATTTATCCATGTAGTTACATTTTTGATACTCCTTATTCCTTAGTATATATCATATTTGTATCTGGTGTCATTTTCCTTCTTGGCCTGGAAGAGTTCCTGTAACATTTCTTATGGGTCTATTGGTGATGAGTACTTTCAGCTTTTATATTTGTGATAGCATCTTTATTTTACCTTCGTATTTTAAAGATATTTTACTGAATGTAGAATTCTAGTTGATAGTTTTTGTTTGTTCGTTTTGAGTACTTTATAAATATTGCTCCAATGTCCGATAGCTTGCATTGTTTTAGATGAAAAAAATGTTCTCATCCTTATCTTTATTCCTCTGTATGTAATGTTTCTGTTTTCTCTGGCTCCTTTTAAATTTTTCTTTATATCACTAGTTTTGAGCAATTTGATTATAATGTGCCTTGGTGTAGTTTTTTTTTCTTTCCATGTTTCTTATGGTTAGGATTCATTGAGCTTCTCTGATCCAGGGTTTTATAATTTTCATTAAATACTTTTTCTCTTCACCCCCATCTTCTTCAGGGATTCAAACTATGTACATCTAGGTTGCTTGAAATAGTTTCACAACTCACTAATGCACTTTTTATTTCATTTTCAGTCTTTTTTTCTCTCTGTGTTTCATTTAGGATTGTTTTAATTGCTGTGTCTTCAAGTTCACTTATCTTCTGCAATGTCCAAGCTGCCGCTAATTCCACCCAGTATATTATCTCAGACATTATAGTTTTCATCTCTAGAAGTTTGATTTTTGACCTTTCTTTAATATCCTTTATACTTTGTTTAATGTTTTAAACATGTGAAATAACCATTATAGTAACTATTATAATGTTCTTTTTGGTAATTCTAACATCTTTATTAGTTGTGGTTCAGTTTTTATTGATTTTTTTTTTCCTGCCTAATTTAAGTGATATTTTCCTGCTTATTTGCATACCTGGTAATTTTTATTGGATGCCAGACATTGTGATTTTACCTACTGAATGTGGGATATCTTTGTATTCCTACAAATATTCTTAACCTCTCTTGGAAGTAATGCAGTTAAGTTACTTGGAAGCAGTTTGATCTCTTCAAGGCTTGCCTTTAAGATTTATAAGGTGGGATCAGAGCTGTGTTTAGTCTAAGACTAATTATTCCTCCCTACTAAGGTAAGACCTTTCTGAATACTCTTCCCAGTACCTATTAATTATGAGCTTTTCCTATCTGGCTGGTGGAAATTGGCACTCTTGCCAGACCTGTGTGAGTATTGGATAATGTTCACGTTCACATAATCCTTCAGATGGTTCTTTCACTGGCTCAGGCAGTTTCCACACACCCATTTGCTCATCAGAACTCTGCTGAATAGTTTGGCGTATACCCTCTGCAAATCATCAGGCTTCTTTCTTGTTCAGTACTCTCTAGATCTCTGTCCTGCAAGCTCTAACTGTCTTGGTGTCTCTGGAATCTCAACTTTCTCTCCTTAACTCAGAGAGACTTCCAGGCTTTTCCTGTGTTTGCTGTCCCTGCCTGGATAGTCTCTCAAGGCATAAGCTGGAACTTACCTTATTTATTTCCTCTCTCTTAAGGATCATTGTCGGAGTCTTGGTCGGTGACCGAGGTATCGGGAATGAAAGACAAAGAAAGATTGGGTTCAGGGGATCTGAGAGCATTGATTTCTCAAGCTCATCAGACAACTTTATTGAGTCGAGGGGCTAGTATATATACCCCTAACGTACGTGACATTCAGCACAAAATCAAGTTACCTATTACCCTTACCTCATTCTATATTAACTAGTGATTGATGAACACCAACAAACTTCACTGGAACTATTATTATAAAAATCAGTAACTATACTCATAAATCTTGTTACTCAGGTTGTTCTGTTCTATATGTTATTGTACTTCCTGCAAGTGTGCTTTCCCTGCCAAGATTGTGATCCGCACCGATAATCACAAGGGACAGTTTGACTCAGTGGTCAAGGAAGTAACTTGCTTCCATGGAAACAACATGCCTTTGTTTCCCACAGATCATTTCCTTTGTTGCCTGATGTTCAGTATCTTAAAAACCATTGTTTCATATATTTTGTGCAGTTTTTAGTTGTTTCAGGCAAGTGGAGAAACCGGTCCCTATTTCTCCATCTTGGTCAGAAGTGGAAATTCTGAAGTTATCATTTAATCTATAAGATCTCACTCTTTCTCTTCTTTCCTTTCTTCCTTAGCCCCGCCCCACTCTCTCTTTCTCTTTCTCTCTAACCCTCCCCTACTCCCTCCAATCCCCCATCCCTTTAGTCCTTTCTGGTAACTTTAGTTTTAGTCATATTTTTGACAAGATCATTTTTCTTACTGATTATAATCTGCTTTGGCATAAAAAGGGATATAATCTAACAACAGAGACTGAAATTTTTGTGAATATCAATTCATTTATACAAATATTTATTGAATTACTTACTAAGGCACCTCTCTCCAGTCACCTCCTAATCTCCAGCTTACCAGGACCTACAATCTATTGATTCTACCAGCTTTTCACTATTTCTTGCTTTCATTGCTTCTCTCTTTACCTAACTAAAATTCTATAGTTTCATCTTTAAAATGACTTTTTTACATATGTTCTCAGGTCCTTTGTCTCTTTTTTCCTCTGTTGTGGTGGCCTAGCAAAATACAAATGCTGGTTAAATCTATTTCTCCCTTTTAAAAAAATTTTATTTAAAAATTTACATACAGTAAAATTTGCCATTTTTTGGAGTTCATTACTGTGGGTTTCAACAAACTTATAGAGTTATTAGCTACCACCCCCACAGTCAAGATACAAAACAGTTCCATCACTCAAAAAAATTCACCATGCCTCCCATTGATCCTCTTCTCAACGGGTTGGCTTTTTCAGAATGTCATGTAATTGGAATCATACAGTATGTAGCCTTTTCAGTCTGGCTTCCTTTATATAGCATAGTGCATTTAAGACTCATGCATGTTTTTGTGTTTGTTAAGAAGTTCATTCATTTTAATTGCTACAGAGTGTTCACTTATATGGTTGAACCACAGTTTCTTTTTAAAGATTTATTTAATCCCCCCCTCCCCCCCCTTGTCTGTTCTCTGTGTCTATCTGCTGCGTTTTGTTTCTTTGTCCGCTTTTGTTGTCATCAGCAGCACGGGAAGTGTGGGCGGTGCCATTCCTGGGCAGGCTGCACTTTCTTTTGCGCTGGGCAGCTCTCCTTATGGGTGCACTCCTTGCGCGTGGGGCTCCCTACGCGGGGGACACCCCTGCGTGGCAGGGCACTCCCTGCGCACATCAGCGCTGCGCATGGGCCAGCTCCACACGGGTCAAGGAGGCCCGGGGTTTGAACCGCGGACCTCCCATGTGGTAGACGGACACCCTAACCACTGGGCCAAGTCCGTTTCTCCACAGTTTCTTTATCCATTTACCTATTTATGGATTTTTTGGTGGTTTCTTATTTTTGGCATCTATGAATAAAGGTTCTATAAATATTCATGTTTGGATTTTTGTATATACATTAGGTTTCATTTCTCTTGGGTAAATAACTGGGAGTGATATTATGTTTACCTTCATAAGCAACTGAAAAACTGTTTTCCATAATGGCCACAGCATTTTGTGTTCACAAGCAATATGTGAGAAATCCAGTTGTTCTGTGTCTTTGACAGCACTTATTTCCCTTTTTTGTTTTTGCATTTTTTTCCAGTCCAATAGGAGTTTATTGGTATCTCATTGTGATTTCAATTTGTCTGTTGCTATTGATTAATGATTTTGAGCAGCTTTCCATATGCTTTTTTGTCTCTTTATGTCTTCTTTGGTGAGTATCTATTCAAATTTTTTGCCCATTTAAAAAATAGGTTTTTTTCTTTTTGTTGAGTTTTGAGATTTCTTTATATATTCTGAATGTAAGTTGTTTGTCTGATATGTATCATTTACAGATATTTTCTCCCAATCCATGACTTATCTTTTCATTCTCTTAAAAATCTTTTTTATAGCAGAAACATTTTAAATTTTGATGAAGCCTAAGTTAATAATGTTTTCTTTTATGGAACATGCTTTTTGTGTTGGATCTAAGAACATATTGACTAAACTTACATTACAAAGATTTCTTCTCTGCTTTCCTTCCAAAAGATTTATAGTTTTACATTTTATATTTAGGTCTATGATCTATTTTGAGTTCATTTTTATATAAGATATGAGGCATTGTTTGAAGTTCTTTATTTTTTCTGTTTGGCTGTCCTATTGATTCAGTACTGTTTGTCAAAAATACTGTCCTTTTTTACTTAGTTCTCTTTGCGTTCTGATCAAAAGTCTTTTTTTCCCTTATTCTTAACTTATATTCAAGCCTGCTCTTGGGTAAAGAAAAGTAGCATTCTTACTGGTTTTACTTTAGCTTCTTGACCTACCCTTGAGGACTCTCTCAGTGCTACCCAGCTCTCTATACACTTTTATTCTCTCTAGATGACTGTACATAATCTCTTCTCAAAACGCCAGTGCCTCCTTTTCCTTTCCTCTCTTTCATCTGAACACCTAGACCCTCTTTCTCTGAGAAAACAGATGTAATCAGAAGACAATTTTCACACAGTTCCATCTAACAGCTTAACAATATATATAAATTTTATTTTTCTTGGCTTTTAAGACATCATTTTTTTCTTGATTCTTCTCCTATAGCCTTCTGATTTGCTACCCTTCCTACCTATCAGATACTCCTTCTCAGCGAATGGCAATTCCACTCTTCTAGTAGCCCTGGCCATAAAATTTAGTCTCATCTTTTTTTCTTTTATACACATTACATGTTCATTTGAGTGGAAAATATTGTAGGTTCTACCTTAAAAAATATATGTATATGAAGATCTGACAACTGCTGACCACTTTTTTTTATCCCCCCACTCCCCCACCCATGGCCTTTTGCTTTCTGTGTCCATTTGCTGTGCGTTCTTCTGTGTCTGCATTTATTTTATTTCCCCTTCCCCCTTGTGGCTTGATTGCTGTCTCCTCTCTGTGTCCATTAGCTGCATGCTCTTCTGTGTCTTTGCTTTTCCCCTTTTTTGTTGTGTCACCTTGCTGAGTCAGCTCTCTGCGGCGCTTGTGGGCCAGGTGGCTCTCCACAGCGCGCAGGCAAGCCTGCCTTTACAAGGAGGCCCTGGGATGCGAACCCAGGGCCCCCATATGGTAGACGGGAGCCCACCTGATTGAGCCACAGACACTTCCCTGCTGACAACTTTTTAAAAAAATTTCTGCTACTCTCCCCTTTCTAGCATTCTTTTTAAAAAATATATATATTTATTTATATTTTATTCCCATCTTTACAGATTTTTAAAAATCCCTATCCCCCCCTTCCCCCCAGAGATGGCTCCCTTGTCTGTCTACTCATCTTTTTAGGAGGCACTGGGAACCCAACCACTTGAGCCATTTCTGCTGCCTGCTGGTTATGTTGTCTGCTGGTTGCAGTGGTTACGGTATTTGCTGGCTGCAGTGGTTGCTGTGTCTGCTGTTTGTGCCAGTTGTGGCATCTGCTGGTTGTGGTATTTGCAGTGTCTGTTCATTGCGGCATCTGCTTGTTGGGCATCTGCAGCATCTGTTCGTTGTGGCAGCAGCAGCATCTGTGGTTGTGGCATCTGCTTGTCTTCTTTAGGATGCACCGGGAACTGAACCTGGGACCTCCCATGTGGGAGGTGGGCACCCAATTGCTTGAGCCATATCTGCTCCACTGACCACCTTTTAAACTGTTAATATTCTGGTACAAGCTATCACTGCCTCTTGCCTTGATTTTTAAAAAATCAATTAATTAATTTTATTAGGGAAGTTGTGAGCTTACAGAAGAATCATGCATAATGTGCCAAAATCCCATACATCACTCCTCCACAAACTCCTTTACATTGTTATGGAACATTTGTTACAGCTTATGAAAGAACATAATCAGACTATTGCCACTAACTATTTTTTTGTTGTTTTTACAATCAATGTATTTGGTATAATCACATAATTGTACGTTCATTACTTCAATCATTTTTAGCACATTTTTATTCCAGTAATAATACAAAAAAACAAAAAACAAACAAAACACATCACCTCTCACTGTATTACCACTATTAACATTATGTATTAGTATTGTATATTTGTTATAGTTCATGAAAGAACACTCTTACATTTGTACTATTAACCACTGTCTATCTTCCATCACATGGTTCACTGTGTTATATAGTACCATGCCTTGTACATTTTATCCAAAGTGTATACTCAGTGGCTATAAAGTTCAGCAGATTTGTGCAGTTGTCCCCTCAGTAAACCCTTGAACGTTTTCCTTAGTCCAAAAGAAAAAATCCCATATCCCCCTGTTATTGACCATTAGTGTTCATATAGTACCTTCTTTGACACTGATGTAAGAATATTACCATATTGCAGTTAATTAATGTCTGTAAGTTACATTAATTGTATTTTTCACATGCATCATTATATTCTTACCACCTGTAATAGTGACAGACATTTGTTCTAGTTTATAGAAGAACATCCTTTTATTTGTATTATTACCCACAATCTCATCCACTTTGGGGTTCACTATGTTACTCAGTCCCTAGCTTATTCTTTAGCTTTCTTTCAATTGACATTTACATCCCTAGACTACCCCTTTCAGTCACAGTCCTGTTTATAAACCAGCCATGTTAGTTATACTCACTATAATGCGTTACCATCAACTCTATGCATTTCCACATTTTTACAGTCAAGCTAATTGAAAAGTCCACATACATTAAGCATCAGTACCCCTTCTCAGTCCTCATCCTATTTCCTAGTAATTTACAATCTAGGTTTTAACTCCATGTGTTTATTCTTCATGTTTAGTTCATATTAGTGAGACCTACAGTATTTGTCCTTTCGTGTGTGGCTTATTTCACTCAGCATAATGTCCTCAAAGTTCATCCATGTTGTCATATGCATCCCAAATTCATTTCTTCCTACAGCAACATAGTATTCCAATTGTATGCATATACTACTTTGTTTATCCAATCATCAATTGATGGACACTTTGGTTATTTCCATCTTTTGACAATTGTTTTTTAATTCTGCAAAGAATATCTATGTGCAAATGTCTGTTCACATCACTGTTTTTAGTTCTTCTGAATATATTCCACGTAGAAGGATTGCCTGATCACATAGCAGTTCTATATTTAGCTTCCTGAGGAGGCTGTCTTCCACAGAGGCTGCACCACTCCACATTCCCACCAATGGTGAAGGAGTGTTCCTGTTTCTCCACATCCTCTCCAGCCCTTGTTGTTTTCTGTTTTTTTAATAATGTCCTTTCTATGCAGTATGAGATAATACCTCATTGTAGTTTTGATTTTCTTTTCCCTAATAGCTAGTGATATTGAACTTTTTTCATGTGTTTTTTCACCATTTGTATTCCCTCTTGGGAGAAATGTCTATTTAAGTTTTCGCACATTTTAAAATTAGATTGCTTGCTCTTGTATTATTGAGTTGTATGATCTCTTTATATAGGATGGAAATCAAACCCTTATCAAATATGTGGTTTCCGAATATTTTATCCCATTGAGTGGCTACCTTTTCACCTTCTTGACAAAGTCCTTTGAAGCACAAAAGTGTTAATGTTTGAGGAGGTCCCATTTATCCATTTTTTCTTTTGTTGCTTACGCTTTTGATGTAAGATTTAAGAAACCACAAACTACCACCAGGTCTTGAAAATGTTTCCCTACATTTTCTTTTCGGAGTTTTATGGTTCTTGAATTTATATTTAGGGTTTTTGATCCATTTTGAGTTAATTTTTGTAAAAAGTGTGAGATAGGGATCCTCTTTCTTTCTTTTGGATATAGGTATCCAGTTCTCACAGCACATTTATTGAATAGGCTGTTCTGCCCCAGTGGGGTGGTTTTGACAGCCTTGTCAAAAATCACTTGACCATAGATTTGAGGGCCTGTTTCTTAATTATCAATTTGGTTCCATTGGTTGCCTGGATTATGTTTGTTGTATTTTATCTATGTCCTTTCTTCTACCCTTGTTTCTTTTCAATATAGTCTTTACAGAGCAGTCAGAAGATCTTTTTTTTTTTAATCTTTTCTTTTTGAAGATACATAAATCACACAAAATGTTACATTAAAAAAATAAGAGGTTCCCATATACCCCATTCCCCACACCCCCCACTCCTCCCACATTGACAACTTCTTTCATTAATGTGGCACATTCATTGCATTTGATGAGTACATTTTGGAGCATTGCTACACAGCATGGATTATAGTTTATATTGTAGTTTACACTCTCTTCTAGTCCATTCAGTGAATTATGGCAGGATATGTAATGTCCTGCATCTGTCCCTGCAATATCATTGAGTAATGATAGTCCAATGATAGGCCCTTGATACTGATGACTATGCTTTATGAGCCTGTATGCTTGAAATTTTAACTAGGCCTAGAGCTGCAGGGTGCCTAAGAGTTACCTCCTAAGAGCCTCCAGTTTACTCAAATGTGGCCACTCTCTTAAGCCAAACTCAGCATGTAAATGAATTACCTTCCCCAAGCATGGGACATGACTCTTGGGAATGAGCCTCCCTGGTGCCTTACTACCAAGCACCAGCTGGTGATGCAACTGTTGTGGAATTTAAGAGAAGTTCAATTATTTGAGTATAGAGAGGCCAGGACTCAGGAATGATTTTGAGAAGGAAAAATGGTTTATTGACGGCCGGCCGGACTCGGGAGCTTTCAGTTTGAATCCCGAGCCCTGAACAAGATTTTCAAATGTCTTTTATACAGAGAGGAAAGGCCAAATGGTCCCTTTGTTTCAGTTCTCAATAGGCTTCAATTAGCATATATCTTCCACATCTTAGGTAAGCTTTTAGCATGGACTCCAGACATTCTAGATAAGCCTTTAGCGTATTTGGTTTTTGCATTTCCCCTAAATACTTAAAGTTTATAGCCCTTGCATTGTTAAACATTTCCTGGGACTGGAGCCACTGACAGTCCCTAAGGGCAGGACTGCAGCCTCTTACCGTTCCACACCCACAAGTCAAACAACTTAGTTACCTCTGAAGAGACAAAGAGCCTTCCACCCATAGCCCACATCACAACTAGAAAAAGACCTTGAATAAAAGGGGGAAATTGTAAAGACAAATGAGTTTATATGGCTAAGAGACTTCAAAATTAGTCTGGAGGTCATCAGAGGAGTCGCACTTATGCACATCTCTGCAGGATCTCAGAGACAGAGGGATCTTTTAAAGCAAGTCAGAACCTTCCTTGGAGTAAAGCCAAAGATAATTTGAAGAGCCTTCAAGGCCCCATGAAATCTATGCCCGTTTAATCAGTCCCCATGCTATGACTTTGACCTCAGTTCCTACCACTTTTGCTCATTTGCTTCAACCACTTTGGATATGCACTATATGTATTTCTCCCTACAAATATTGATTGAATGTTCCAGGCATTTGGGATCTAGCAAGAACTAATCAAATGAAAGTCCCTGTCTTCATGGACCTTATCTTAGAGTGAGGTGGGAAACAATAAACAAGTAAATACAGAAAATGTTAAGTGGTGATAAGTGCCACAATGAAAAATAAAGCAAGGTTGGCACTCAAATATTTAATATAATATATAAGGAGTTGTGAAACTGTTTGGCCTACTTCCATATAAAGTATAAACTAATTGAAGAGCTAGAATACATAGAATAAGGTTTTCATTATACATTTCCTTATTATTTAAATAAATAGGATCTTACATTATTGACCTTCTTTCCATTTTTGTTAATTTTATAACTATAAAGACTGCCTTTGATGATTTCTTTACTTTACTTCTGTCTACTTTTACCCAGGACTTCAGAAATTACCAATACACATTGCCAGCAGTTCAAGGTTTGGTGGTTGATATGGAGGTTCGGAAAACCAGCATCAAAATTCCCAGCAACAGATACAATGAGGTAAGATTCTTCATGAGGGCTCTTTCTTAATCGTTTAATACATGAATGAAGGTTAAAAATACCTGATTACATGTAAATTTTATTTTTAAATAGTTGACAGTAAAATCAGTTTATAATATCATTTGGCTTATTCAGTGCTGGAAATTTTCATGACAGAAAAGGAAGCTGCTGAATATGTTAGTTTAGTCCGTCATTGGTTATGGTTTTGACCTTTTGATGCTATAGTAATCAGTGATAGATTTGCATTTCGATTAAGGTGTAAAATTAATCTTATATCTGTAATATTAGTGGTGGAAATGTTTTTTTTTACCCTTTTACTACAAGTAAATATTATTTTTTATGTCCTTAATGCTTTATCACAGCCTGCAGCTTACTCTAAGTTCTGAGATGGCTTTTAAGTAATGTCCCAAAAGCAAACACTTGCATCTAAATTAAACTATAGTTTGTATGTAAAATAAAATTGTGCATACTACACATACATTAATCGAATTATGTAAGAACTACTCTGCCTATTTTCCATGTGAAATCTTTCCTAGATTTAAAAAGTTATAAAAACCAGCTTCAGGGAAGCTGACTTGGCCCAGTGGATAGGGCGTCCGCCTACCACATGGGAGGTCCGTGGTTCAAACCCTGGGCCTGCTTGACCCATGTGGAGCTGGCCCATGTGCAGTGCTGATGCACACAAGGAGTGCTGTGCCACGCAGGGGTGTCTCCGAGTAGGGGAGCCCCACGCACAAGGAGTGCACCCCGTAAGGAGAGCCGCCCAGTGCAAAAGAAAGTGTCGCCTGCCCAGGAATGGCGCCGCACACAGAGAGAGCTGACACAGCAAGATGACGCAACAAAAAGATGCACAGATTCCCAGTGCCACTGATAAGGATAGAAGCAGTCACAGAAGAACACACAGCTAATGGACACAGAGAGCAGACAGCTGGGAGGGGTGGGAAGGGGAGAGAAATAAATAAAAAATAAATCTAAAAAAAAAACAGTTTCAGAATGTCCAATGGTAATCATTAAGGCTTTGAAGAAAAAAATTTATTTTAAAACTTAGTTTGGCGTAATAATGGTTATAATTAATTATTTTTTTAAAGGCAAGATGTTAACTCCTTGAACATCTCTTCCACTGTTTCCCAGATTTCTTAGTGTAAAATAAGTGTCTCCTTCTCTCTCTCTTCTTCCTTCCTTTTCTTCTTTCTCTTTTTATTTCCTCAATTATATTCACTTATTCATTTTTTCATTCAGTAAACATTTTGTACTTAATGTGCACTGAGAATTATACAAATGTCTTGCTAGAATCAGGAGCTCAGAGCTCAATATTATGAGAAGGACCTATGTAAAGAAAGCCCTTACCCATTACTTTCTGTCCAATATTTTTTCAAGCCATTAGAAAATAGTAATTAGAATGCATGTTTATTAGCTTGGGTTCTCTAAAGAAGCAGAACCAACAGGGTGTGTGTATGTGTTGTAGGAGATTTATTATAAGGTAGTGTCTTATATGACCATGGTGGCCTGCAAGTTTGAACTCTGCAGGGAAGGCTACCGGCAAGAAACTCTGATAAATGTGATGCTGAAGTTCTTGGTCTTAATTCTCCAGAGGCAGCTAAATGGCTAGAGTTTTCAGTAAGAGCCAATTGAGCCGAAATTCTCCTGACCACTGAAAGCCTCAGTTCTAGGTTTTAAGACCTCCAATTTATTAGATGAGGAAATTACTCGCTATGCTGAGGGTTTGTTGTTATACATGCAGTTAACTGATAAAATTGTCATCTAGGAAACACATTCACAATAACAAGTAGACCTATGTTTTTTATTTTCTTTTATTTATAATTTTATTGTATTGTATATATATTTTTCTTTACAGGGAGACCAGTGTTTGACGAAACTGGACACCATATCCTAGCCAAGTTGACTTATGAAATTAATAACAACCATGTGCTTAGTTTTTTACTGGGAATAAAGTCAGATATTAGATGTTAGAAAGTCCTACACTAGAATATCAAAGAGAAATAGACAAGGAGTCAAATAGTCAAGGAGTCAAATCTTCAAAGTGAACTATTTTGTATATTTATGCCTAAATAACATTAAAGAAACTATGCTTTGAAAAATATTTTTAGTCCTTAACTTGTAAGGTTATTATCCATTTCATAAACATTTATTAGGTATATCTACTCTGTGAAATAAAGTATTAGTACGAACACTTTACCTGCCTTCTGCGAGCTTGCTGTCATTCCCCAAGTGGATAATATACGTGACTGTCATTGGTGTTTGCAGAATGGTGCTTTGTGTTCAGGAGGAATTGGATCTGTTTTATTAATATAAATTTTTATTGAATTATATCATATCTATATTCACATACCTAAACAATAAGTATATAGTGAAAGTTGTGAGCTTACAAAACAAACATACATATCATCATATAGGGCTATCATATATCACCCCACCACCACCATCTTGCATTGTTGTAAAACATTTGTTACAGAGTATGAAAGAGCATTCATCAAATATTACTACTAACTATAGCCTGTATCTTACATTTGGTATATTTCCCCCCAACTCACCCAATTATTAACACCCTGTATTAGTATTACATATTTGTTAAAGTTCATGAGAGAACATTTTCATATTTGTTCTGTAGTCCACGGTCAGTCTTCCACCACTAGATTCCCTGTGATATGAAATCCCACACTTTGTACAGTCCATTCAAAGTATACATTCAGTGGCTCTCATTTTATTCAGAGTTGTGCTATCATCACCACAGACAATTTTAGAACGTTTTCATTACTCCGAAAGGAAAATTCCCATATCCCCTTTTACACCCCCCATTTTTGTCCCTTAGAATTGATATATCTTCTTTGTCTTTGCTGCAAAAAATATTACAATACTACTGTTACCTATCGTCCATAAGTTACATTAGGTGTAATTTTCCCATATGTCACCATATTCTTAATACTTTGTAAAAGAAGAACATTCTTATATTTATGCTATTAACCACAATCTTCATGCACCACAAAAATCACTATTTCCCCCCATCCCCCCGTTCTCTCTGTTGTCTGTTCTGTGTCCATTCACTGTGTGTTCTTCTGTACCTGCTTATATTCTCATTAGGTGACTCTGGGAACCAATCCTGGGAACTTCCGGAGTGAGAGAAAGACGATTACTCTCTTATGCCATCTCATCTCCCTGTTTTGCTGCATCTTCTTTTCTCTCCTCTGTATCTCTTGTTGTGTCATCTTGCTCCACCAACTCTCTGTGTCGGCCGGCGCTCCTTTGTGGGGCAGCTTTCCCGGACAGGTCAGCATTCACATGCCAGGCAGCACTCCTGCGCGTGGCTGCATTTCTTCATAGGCTGACACTCCACGTGGGTCAGCTCGTGACATGGGCCAGCTTGCCCTCACCAGTAAGCCCTGGGCATCGAACCCTGGACCTCCTAGATGATAGATAGGAGCCCAATTGGTTGAGCCACATCCATTTCCTCAAAATCACTATTTTTTTATACATTTCCTAGATTATTCTCTAACTTCTTTTCCATTGACATTTACGCACACAGACTACCCCTTTCAGCCACAATCACGTTTATAGTTATACTCATTATAATGTGTTAACATTGATTCTATTCATTTCCACATTTTTACAATAAACCTTATTAAAAATTCTACATGCATTAAGCATCAACTCCTGTTCTAAACTCACATTCAATCTCCTAGTAGCCTATACTCTAGAGTTTACCTCTGTGAGTTTATTCATCTTATTTAGTTCTTATTGTGAGACCACACAGTATTTATCCTTTTGGTATGGCTTTTTTCACTCAACATAATGCCTTCAAGGTTCATCCATGTTGTCATATGCATTCTGATTTCATTTCTTGTTACAGATGACTAGTATTCCATTGTACTTATTTCTGGATTGCTGGATCATAAGACAGTTCTATATTCAGTTTTTTGAGGTACTGTCAAACTGTCTTTCACAGAGGCTGCACCATTCTATATTCCCACTAGTGAAGGAGTGTACCTGTTTTTCCACATCCCTTCTAGTACTTGTAGTTTTCTGTTTTTTTTTTTTAAATAATGACCATTCTATAAGGTGTGAAATGGTATCTCATTGTAGTTTTGACCACATTTTCCTAGGAGTTAGTGATGTTTTCACATTTTTTCATGTTGTTTTTTTTTTCCATTTGTATTTCCTCTCTGGAAAAATGTCTTTTGCCCATTTTAAAATTTTGGTTGATTGTCTTTATATCATTGAATTGTCTGATCTCATTATATAACATGAATATCAAACTCTTATTGGATAAGTCGTTTCCAAATTTTTTCTCCCGTTTCTTGACAAAGTCTTTTGAAGAACAAAGGTGTTTAATTTTGAAGAGGTCCCATATATCTATTTTCCCTTTCATTGCTTGTTCTTTGGTGGAAGGTTAAAAAAACTTCGACCTACCACAAGATCTTGAAGATGTTTACTTACATTTACTTCTAGGAAGTTATGGTTGTAGCTTTTTTATGTGGATCCTTGATCAATTCCAAGTTAATTTTTGTATAAGGTGATAGATAAGGGTCTTCTTTCTTTCTTTCAGATATGGATATCCAGTTTTCCTAGCAGCATTTGTTGAGTAAGGCTGTTCTAGTTCAGCTGCGTGGGTTTCAAAGCCATGTCACATTCACTTGACTGTCGATGTGAGGGTCGGTTTCTGAGTTCTTGATTTGGTTCCACTGGTCAATATGTCTGTCTTTATGCCAGTACCACGCTGTTTTTACCACTGTAGCTAAGCAATATGCTTTAAAGTCAGGAAGTGAGAGCCTTCCAACTTTGATCTTCTATTTTAAGACATTTTTTTTTTTTTTTTTCTATTTGGGGTCCCTTACTCTTTCAAATAAATTTGATAATTGGCTTTTCCATTTTCCAAGAAAGGTTGCTAAAATTTTTATTGGGATTTTGTTGAATCTGTATATCAGTTTGGGTTGAACTGACCTCTTAACAATAGTCTTCCATTCCATGAACATGGAATGTCCTCCATTTATTTAAGTCTTCTTTGGTTACTTTTAGGAATGTTTTGTAGTTTCCTGAATACAGATCCTTTGTGTTCTTGGTTAAGTTTATTCCTAAATATTTTATTCTTTTATTTGCTATTGTAAATGGATTTTTTCTGACTTCGTCTCAGATTTCTTGAGTAGTGTATAGAAATGCTACTGATCTTTGCATTTTAATCTTGTATCCCACCACTTTACTGAACTCATCTTCTATTAGTTCTAGTAGCTTTGTTTTAGATTTTTCAGAATTTTCTTTAGATAGAGGATCCTATCATCAGCAAATAGCAAAAGTTTTATGTTTTCCTTTCCTTTTTGGGTGCCTTTTATTTTTTTAATCTAGCTCTAATTGCTGGCTCTAATTGCTCTAGCTAGAACTTCTAGCACAATATTAAATAACAGCTGTGACAGTGGGCATCCTTGTCTTGTTCCCGATCTCAGCATGAAAGCTTTCAGTCTTTCACTGTTGAGTGCAATGTTGGCAGTAGTTTTTTTCATATATGTACTTTACCATGTTGAGAAAGCTTCCTTCTATTACTATGTTTTGGAGTGTTATTATAAAAAAGAATGGTCTATTTTGTCAGATGCCTTTATTGCATCAGTTGAGAGAAGCATATGATTTTTCTTCTTCAATCTATTAAGGTGGTTGTATTAGTCACCCTAAGGGGTGCTGATGCAATGTACCAGAAATTTGTTGGATTTTATAAAGGGTATTTGTTGGGGTAAAAGTTTACAGTTACAAGGCCCTAAGGAGTTCAGTTTTTTTTTTTTGAATTCATAAATGATATCAACCTGCTACACTCTATCCTCTGAATTCCAAAACAGAAAGACTTTACAGTATTCAAAAAAAAAAACCTTTATATCAGTAACAACTTTACATACAAAATCACATCCATCAGTTTCTAGAAATACAGTTTGTCTTGGGGCAAAGTCTTATCTGGCTGTAGACCTGTGAAGCTTACAAAACAATTTATCTGCTTCCAATATACAGAGGGACAAACATAGGATAAACATTTACATTACCACAAGGAGAATTTGGGTGGGAAACATGAGTCCCAACAATTCTGAAAATGTGCAGGGCATACTCTGTTAGATTTCAAAGTCTGAGAGTCATTTTTAAGATTAAGATTTCTTCATACTTGGGGCCTCATGGGGGCCCACCCTTTCCACAGGCTTACCCAATGGCCATTTTCTTGGTTCTACCCTCATCAAGCATCTGGGTGGTGACTGAGCAACAGACCTCACCCTCCAAGAACATTGGGGTGATGACCACTCTTTTCCAAATCCCTGGGTACAGTTTCTACCCCCTTAGTACAGTGATGACAACATCCTCCCTCATTTCTGGCATAAAGGCCCAACCCTTTCAGAGCAGTGTGCTGGTGACCTGGCCTTCCCTAATTTATGGGGGACAAGCCTTCTCTAATTTATGGGGGACACCCTCTAAGAGCAATGGGGTGTTTTTTTTTTAAGATTTATTTATTGACTCGTGGGCAGGCTGCGCCATTTTCATGCAGGGTGCACTCCTTATGCGGGGGGGTGGGGCACCCCTGCATGGCATAGCACTCCTTGCACGTGACAGCACTGCACATTGGCCAGCTCACCACATGGGCCAGGAGGCCCTGGGTGCCAAACCCTGGACCTCCTATATGGTAGGCAGACACTGCTATCAGAAACGCATTTGAAAG